>NC_052399.1:9391762-9718856 GCF_009389715.1 Phoenix dactylifera
ACTCATCGGACCAACCCACACGAAAGCAAGCTTTTACTTCTTCTGCTACCCCAATCCTAGCACCAGAGTTTGCTGCCAAGTAGATCAGAGGAAGTTTCTTGTCACAGGACAGATTGGTAACTGCATAAAAGAATGCATCTTCCCTAGGACCAAAAGACCCTGCTTTGAAGGTCACATCATTAGCCACAACTATAATTTTCCTTCCACTGGGGAATTCTGGTGTCGAAATCTCCATGATCCAAGCTATCATGCCGACATCATTGAGACCTGGAGAACGCTCCACAGGAACTAGAGGAGTACCCCATGCTCCATTTTTGTCCGCAAACATGAGTTCTGTAACTTTAAGAATATCTTTGCTGTCCTTGGCTTTCGCATTACCTGAATCATAGGATGCCCATGACACTCGTAGTGCTGTTTCAAATGCCTGAAAAAACATTACTCTAAATTTAGGATGATTAAGCAGAGAAACTGATGCTAACTCACATATATGCAATACAACTAATTGAAATCAGAATAACATAATGAAGGAATGAGAGTTTCACCAGTGGAAAATCATAACAGTAAGTAGTGTTGTTCTTCCTTGCTGCTAAACGTTTTCGATCAATGACACTTAGAGGCTGATATCTTGCAGTCAATGGCACACCATGCAAAGGACCAGATACAGATGTGGCAGAATGGTAGTAGACCAGTTCATGTGATTTACTGTCCTCTACTTCTCGGTAGATCTGTAAAAAGAAATCAACTTGATTGCTCAGTTTCAAAAGAAGGAAAAGATGAAGTAACATATATTCCTGTGACAGATAATATCTAGTTCAATTATCTGTAGAACTATCTCCTTAAGATGACGCATTGATAAGGTTCAAAATTATATCTAGTAGCTTGTATTCACCAAAAATTAGTCCCATAAACATAAATTAGACTTACATGTATGGTACATGTATGACCAGTAACATTGGTCACTATAATTCTCCAAGCACCACTAGCGAGTCCAATAGAATCCAGCCAAAGCTTCACTTCCCACTCACAAACAGCAAGACGATGCATCCGTACACCAACCAATTCATGAATTTTTACAAACATTTCTTCCAGGATTGTACAGATAGTAAATTCCTCCCGACCATCATTTACATCCACGGTCCTGGACAAAATTTGTGAACATTGACCTTACATGATTGTAATGAAGTGATAATCAACTAATTCTTTTCAGGTGAATTACTGAAATTTGTAAAAGATACAAGATAGAATAAGATGATTCTCAAGGAAAAGAAAAAGAAGACTATTTATTACCACATACAACCTTAAAATGCTGAGAGAGAGGAGAAGAAGAAGAAAAAAAATGACTGTATATATGATGCTTACCTTGAAACTGGCATGAGATCAAAAAGCTGTTGTTCTCGTAAGATGCACAGATACATGTGTGAATGGTCTGATCTGATGGTTGCATTATGCACATGTAATTCTAATTCTTCCAATGCTGCCATTAATGATCTCAAAATACTAATTGATGCAAACGGTAAATGAGATTGTGCACAAATTATTTCACTGTCAAGGACTTCACTCGATGAAAATCCATTGGTCATGTTGGGTTGTCTCACAAGTGTCCTCAGGAACATCCTCTGGACGGGTGCCTTGGGGTCTAGGACAGTGTACAAGTGCCACTGGCGATCCCGGGATGACGTGTACTGTATGTTTTTGTAGCCTTTCAGCTTGTCCTAAGGTTGCAAACATTATTTTAGTAAGTAATCTAAAAGACAGGGATGGAAAAAGTATAGAACATTAATGGATAAATATGGTTACTGACTAATTCAAGAAATGTAGAAAGAGGAGGTTCCAAGTGACGAAGCAGAGGTTCTTCCTCGTAATAGAGCTTTTCAGCTGACCAGTGGAAGGAGTGGCGCATAGGTGCTCGGCCTTCATCCCTCTGTATAATACAGCTAATAACTCTGACCCCTGCTTCATGAAGACCAGAACTTAAGGAGTTGTCTTTCAAAATCTTGGCCAACTTGTTTATTCTTTCCTGGGCCTGATCCTCATCACCACTGCCAAAAAATCAAAGCAAACTTGAATATCGATTAGGAAATTCCTGTTAATATTTAAAATAAAATCCTTCCTAATCAGAATATATGCAAAAGATCTTAATTAAAAAACAACATTAAATTGCAGCTACTTATAAAAGAAGATAATTGAAAGAAGTTAACTAACCTATCCTGAAGTGTACTCATTTGGTTATTAATGCCAACCAATGCAACATGCAACATATTGCCTTGAGTAGCATGCTCTGGTAGCCCATTTGAGAATGGTTCATTGTCGGATTTGGAATTTAAACAATGTGTAGTCTCTTTCAATGCAGCACTGATTGCTGTTGGCAGAAACTGAAGGGATTTGATGATAACCATGGTCCCCCATCTCTTCTCACAATGTTTCTCTACCAATGGCTTACCGGGTATTGGATCTTCAGGCCCATTTCTTTTCTCGATATGTTCTTCAGAGAATTCCCACAGAGCAACTAGACCAGATCTGTGCCATTGCATCCGCACACTTCCCTTGACAAGGTAGGGCTGGAAAACATGTCTTAAGTTACATTTAGAACAAAGAGACGTAATATTGTCAACAATATCTAAATTTTAAGAGAAAAAGAAAGGCTTTTTTATATATTAAAGTAGTACCTGGTATAATCTACGTATGTATGTCTCAACAACTCTCCTTTGAAGTGTAGGATCACTGTGATCAAACAAAGCCACAAGGGCATCCTCAACGGCCAAAGGAGCACTAACAAGATCCTCCATCCGCTCATTGATGGCACTTTTCCTCCTAGGTGTAGATACACGTTCCCCTTCTTCTGTAAACATCTCTAACTCTGAAAGGCTTCTGGCAATGCTTGTACGGAGTTCACTAAGTTTAGTTTGCTCAAGAAGTTGACTTGCTTTTAGTGCCAACTGCAGCAATCAGATTCATAATATGCATGTTGTTAAGGGTGGACTGTTTCCTACTCAAAAGAAAGGAAATATTTCAACAAAAATTTTATAGATATCAGCCAGATTTATAGACCTCAGAGTATGTTGTGTGATTAAGAGCAGAAAAACGAATCAATTGGTCCCTGTAGGCAGCAGGGTTTGGGTAAACCAGTGCTTCCATAAGTCGTAGTATCAACTTGTTTTTTCTCCTGACACCCTTCAAGACAATGGTATAAACTACTCATCAATGCAAACGTTAATATCTACAAACCAATCAACATAAGAATATGTATGTTACAATACAATCATCATAGAACACAAGAATGATAGCAGAAAATAACTGGTTTAAACAGACCCTAATCAAGCATTACCTGATGGGACAACACTATGTCAACAACTTTTAAGAGATCCTTCGTGTGCTGAAGCCGGAGACGTTCTATGACATCAGCCTATGTATCAAGCAAAAGATCATAAGGTCTCGCATTAAGAAATTTTATTTCAAAGATTCTTATTGTTCCTGCTAGATATAAAGGCTGAATTTGTATGTATGGAAATCTTGAATGAAAAAAAAATGATGTCAATTTTAGTAATGTTTCATATAAAATGATACAAGAACAAATGCAGCAGTTCGTAATAAAATGGTATCTTGTGATAAAAACAATTACCTGAATGTTATCACTGAATAGTTCTTCAACAGATAGGTACTCCTCAAAAAGAGATCGCACAATCACACGAGCATGGCTTTCTCGTCCACCCTCATATGACTTGACGAGACTCATCAGAGGCTCCACCAGTCTCTCATGTGTGGCCTTTTCTTTCTCAGTGCAGGATAAGAGATGAGCCTGCAAGAAGGCATATCAAGTAAAGGCATTGTCAAACTTCAACTCAAAATAACCAGGATGGACACGAGAAATTAATCTAAGGGTTCACCAACCTCAAGAACTCCCCTCAGTAACCTTGCAGGGAAATCAATATTCATCTGACAAATTGAGATTGTTTCATCCAGCTGCATTGGATGTGTGATAATTAAATATTACCTCATCTCCACAGTTAATAAAAACCAAGAAAAAAGTGATAAAGAAAAGGAAAAGAAAATCTTGTCAACTGTAATTATGTAAATTCTAAATTGTAAACGGACCTCATTCCTGAGATCTTTTGGCAGGCGAGTAGCCAAGACAGACATGGTCTCTTGCCACTGTAGAAAAGGAAGCTCAGGACTGTCTAGACAGTTTAGCAAATCTTGCACAACCTGATAATTGTATGGATGATCAGAATTGCTCAAAAAATTATAAATGACCATACAAACTAGAAGTTACATAGATCAGTAAAATGCTTAAGCAGGATAGTGTTTGCGCCAATGCAAGCATAACATCTTATATCAATGTCATTGCAGTCAAAGTCCTTGTTGTCTATCAGGAAAATACATAAGCAGCTGAAAATAACCTTAACAATGGCAGATGTGCATGGCAACAGGAAGCTGGTGTTGTTCTAGTCACCTACTTTTAATGCACCATATAAGATAAGTTAATTGAGTTCTATTTCAGATTGCTCATTATTTTAGCAACAGAAGGACCAGATTCAATTAGAAGGGAGACAGCACTTTGAGTCTATGATTGCTATTGTTTAGAATTTTATTACTTACCAGTTACCAGGGATCATTGAGCCGACCCAAACCAGGCAATTCAGCTCATGCCAAACCATACCAACGCCGGTTCGAGACGGTTCAATCCTCAAGTTGGTTCAGTCACGCAATTATAAATAATCAGCTCCCTTTCGATGGTTCTCTCTTTTTCGACTTTGCTCTCCACTCTCTTTCAATGGGATAATTCGCAACTTCGCATCTTCACCCCCCCCCCCCCCCCCAACCCGGCCGTTCGAGAGCTGCTCATCAGCAAGCTACCAGGCCACCTTCCACCATGCACTCTTCCCTCTTCACCGGTAAGCCTCTCTCTCTCTCTCTCTCCGCGCTAGGTTCAGCCCTCGAACCCGTATCTTTATAGGCCCATGGCCACTCTCTCTCAGGGATGAAGGCCGTCAGGGACCATCATCATTGTCACAGCCTCTCTCCATCATTGTCATCCGGTCCCGGATCTGGCCCCCTCTGTCACTACAGGATAAGATGAAGGCCTTCTCCTCTGGATGCAGACCTCTACAGCCCAGGTGAGTCCCCCCTTCTCTCCCTCCTCTCTCTCTCTCTCCCCCGCTCCCTTTCCTTTCTCTCCCCCCTCCCTCTCCCTCCCTCTCCTTCTTCCTCTCCAACCCTCTACCTCTCCCTCCCTCTGCTTCCATACACCATGGTTTGGTACGGTACGAACTGGTTCCATATTGTACCGATCACTAGCCAACACGTCTGTCGGTACCGGTTCTGCCAACATTGAACATTACTTTATTGTAGAAGTGCCAATAATTTTTGTGACATAGGCAATGCATATTTCACTAGCATGGAATGTTATAATTCAATAGCCAAAGATCCAGGATTTTTCTGGCACAAAGTTAAGAAGAGATTATAAAGCCTAAGCAAATACAATTAGTGGAACTTCATTTATTTCCTGAACACCACATGATGGAAGGATGACAAATATTGTGATTCTTATTTGATGTAAAAAATTAAGGTATGAAGCAATATCATGAAAAACAGATCCAATCAACAATTTAAATTCCATCCAACAATATATATACACATATCATGCAAGAAGTTAATTCCAAAAAAGTTGACATACAAGACAGAAATCTAAACTTATTCAAGTACATTAAACTAGTTAGAACTAATATTTCTTATCAGAAACCATCTAGAAGTAACCAAAAGAATAAACATTTAAACAAGAAAAAGGAAAAACTAAAGTTTATTTTTTTATGGTTTCTGGTGCTTACTTCATTGATGTTATGTTCATAGCCTGCAAGAATCATCCGCGCAGCATTCAAACTTGCAGCACATCTTTGGTGAACTTTGCCAGAAACTGCAGTTGGGGGACCCAGTTTTGGAAATGTGCCATGAAATGGCTCAGCTCTTCTAACAGCTGACAGGTCATCCAGATCCAGCCTTGCTATAAGATCACCAGCCTGAAACAAAATTATAGCGTTGCCTATTTTGGATATTGGTCTTAGAATTATGAAAAAGTCTAAGAGCAGATTAACAAAAGATATAAGTTACCTGCATTGCCTGGCCTTCCGACATCACAAAATGAATAACTCCAGAAGCAGGCAATAGAAGTGGCATGCACATCTTCATTACCTCAACCTCCGCATATGGTTCGTCAGTGTCAACATGAGCACCATCAGGAACCAAGAAGCGAAGCAGCTTGCATGGTGTCTCAGCCACCAATTTGGATGGATCATGATCATTCTGAAAGAAGAGAGAATTATTTTCCATGTCTTGTTAAGCACTACTGAAGAAGATGTTTTCCATCAAAAGTACTTGCAAGTTGATCTTTGCTGGACGTGCAAGCCAACAACATCCAAAAGTTACATGTAACACAAAAGTCAACATCAAAAGTAACCAGTTATCAGCATAATGTATCAAGAAATTCATATAGTTATTATGCAGCATTTTGAAAGCCATCATCTGACTAAACCTTTCAAATAAACCCTAAGACACAATGTGTTTGGATTGTGAAATGACCCTAAATATGCACCTAGTCAATTTGGTGAACAAAAAGAAAAAAAAAACAGATAAAGTTGGTTGCATGATTGATTTGATCCTCAAGTGATAGTGAATTGTAGTTCCTAAGGCACATGCACTACAGATCCACGCCTGTAAGCCCACTGTAAGTTAAGTTCAGGAACTGGCATTTACTGTTGCAAATAAGAAATTTAAGTAGTCAATAAAAGATTTTTTTTTGTGTTTTTGATATTGGAGAGTACTATAACAAGCATAAATATCAAGAACAGGGAAAGCATAACAATTACCATGAAGATAAGGCTTGACTTATGAATAAAGTTCATTATAAGATATTGCAAAGAATACAGAATATAAGGGTTGGACCATCCAGGAGTGGCAGAAACATGGAATAAGTGCCAATCAGCACCACAAGACACAGCATACTATGTACCTTGCTATCACCTTACTGGCAAATGGCACTAACATAGTATCAGCAGCATTCCTATATCTGGAAAACCACCACATCAATGTAAGCCAAGCATTGGCACAACTTGACACAGCATACTACATACAGTAGCACTGCCAAGCAGGCACAACACCAGCATGTGATACTTCAATCCATGGGGAGATGTACATGTACTAATGGAAAAATGTTATTCGTACACTAAGAGGAGGAAGATACAAAATGTCTAGCGCTCACAGTAGACAAAAATCTCCTTTAATTCATTACAAATGCATGAAAAATATGAATATTTGTAACACAAATCAGTGTCTTCATTGTTTTCCTTCATTCCAGTGGGAGTAATATCTCTTGTAAGTTGGGCCAAGGTTACTTTTAACTGTCTTTTCTTATAAACATGTATTGTTTGTAGTATTTTACATTAGCATCGAAGTTTAGAAATTTAATGTTAAATAAAGTAACAGCACACCATAAGCCATTTGGTGACATATGCCAAGGTACACTTGCAATTTTCGTTGAAGATAAGTTGCCCAAGAGATTTAGAGAATATGTATGGACTTCTTTCTAATAACTTGATTATATCGAAGAAATATAAGAGGATGATTATGTTTACCTGTAACAAGCATGTCCTCCCATCAATAAGAAGGCGAGTACCAGCAGCCTCTTCTTCAGCATATATCACATGACTGTTTGCATCCAACTGTACAAAATTACACCCATTTGAATAGTTAAACACCTAAACAAGGTGCTAACCTAGATAATGTGGTAATAGACAGCCTTCATTTACAAAAAAAAGGTCTACTTGCAACTATTGTGAAATTCAAATGTAACCTTGATGACGAGCAAATTATTTTCTTATTTTTCACAGCTCAACTAGGCAGATTTGCAAGAGATTGTTGTAAAGAAAGCAGAAAATTGCACCATGGGATCACAAAGTCATTACACACTTTTGAAGACAACAAAGCATGCTGATTATTTAAAACACATTATGTTCTGTTTACATGATTGAGGTTATCCTATGCAAAAACTTCCAAAAAGATATTAAAAAGAAAGCTATTTTCTGCTGCATTTGCAAAATATTATCAGCCATGGTTATTCTCGGCCTTTTTGCTCACATGAAGTTAATATATCCAAAAAATATCAACACAACAACTTCCCCTTCAACTTGATCTTATAAAAGTTATATCAACTTAACAACAGAAATCCCTTCATTTTAGAGAACAAGATCACCATCCTACAAACCTCACAAATAAAATTATAAATATATTAATAACCCTATAAATTTTTATCAGGAGATCCAAATAATAGGAGAATTTTGCTGATTAAGAATTCTGAAAACATGACCTATAATAGCTTTAGTAGGATACCACACATTTATACACCACTATACATTTCCAATTAATTATGAGCTTTCACCCTTACAAGTCTGAATAACTGAGAGCTGTATAGATGGTTGCCAGAACGATCGCAAAGAAAATTTTAGCACTAACATTGTAAATTAGCATAGAAATTTAGCTCAGTGGCTCCTGGTGGTGAGCACCAAAGTTTATTATAGTGGTAGCATATGATATTGAGAAAATAGGGAGCAGGGTCAAGTAGAAAGCTTGCCTGCATCAGAAGACCACCATCACGCAATGTATGAACTTCTGCTTCAACCTCTGATCCATTCATGCTTAACCTGTAGCTACCAGGTCCACCCCTTACCATTTCAATCTAAGAAAAAATTTCAATAAATTAAGAATGAAGAAGTTCCCCAGAATTTAACTTCCACATGCTTAGAAAATGGTAAAAGACTTTTCAGGCCAAAGGTATAGTTAAGATACCGTATATTTGTTTCCTTCAATATTCAAAGTGACATGGGAATTAACGAGTGATATGTGCTGCAATCAACATTACTGAGTCACTTGATCAAGTTTTGAAAGAGAGAGAAAGAGAGAGAGAGAGAGCTCAAAGGCCAAAATTTCTTTATTCCAATCCTGGATGCAGTGAAGTGCATTACCTTGGGTGGAATTTGACCTTTGCCAAGGTAACCAACATAGTCCGAAACCATGGCTGCACTGCTTGTTGATGCTTTCTGTATTTATAAACCATAAGAAAGCAGATTAGAAAGACAAAGCATACCATCTGACTACATAAATGAGAGTCAAGCCACCATAATATAGTTTAGATTAACTATGCTTACATAGAGAGCTCCTCCAACAACAGAGAGATACCAAGGAGGCCTCTCAGCTCTAACTCGCATAGCAATTCTGCTGTCCAGCCAACCAGTATGGATCTTATTGTCTCTGTATTCTGAAGCCTGAAAGGGAAGGACATGAGA
The DNA here is from genome assembly GCF_009389715.1 of Phoenix dactylifera. Taxonomy (NCBI): domain Eukaryota; kingdom Viridiplantae; phylum Streptophyta; class Magnoliopsida; order Arecales; family Arecaceae; genus Phoenix; species Phoenix dactylifera. The sequence goes on from NC_052399.1 coordinate 9,401,095, forward strand.
ACTGCACTATAAATTTGCATAGTCGGTAATCTCACAAGATAGACTAAATAACTTACATGTAAGAGATCTATGGTGTAATCAACATTTGTGTGGATCTCTCCCCTTATTTGAATCTCTTTTAGCCCAAGGACCATATTAGCTATTGCTAAAGCTCTAGACTCCCCAAAAGCAAAAACATGCCCTAGGAAGAGAAGAGAAATTTAACAACAAGCAATATCAAGAGCTTTACAAGAATCTAGCAATCTGGTCGTTCTAAAGGATATATACCAAATTGGGAATCAGAGAACTCATGAATGCCACCTCCAGACTGCAAATTACAAAAAATGCTCATTAGTTAGTCACACGGAACAAGAAGAATATACCGCAAACATTAGAGTACATAGTTTCACCAGGATGTTCAATCAAATAGCCATAGTTCCATTATAATAGTGCAGCAAATCTTATTGGTGGATAATCATAATTAGAAGAATAAGATAATTTTATTAGTCATTGCAGTAGTAGTTGTTTTTGCTATTTTTATTCTTATATACAATGTTTCATAGTAATAACCATATCAATCTGTGTAATTGATTCAAAGAAAAATATTCACTGCATCTGTCTGTATTAAACACATACGAGGCCATGTTTACATTTGTCTTTTTAGCAGAAGAAACAACAGGGTTCATTCTGATGCAATCAAACCAACCAAAGCATTGGTTAAAGAATATACCTTCACAGAGAAGTATGCCCATACATTTGGTTTGCTTTTGAAACTTAGTTCCTGCAATAATCAAATTAGATGTAAGCAGGCACCACAAGCATCATGTCATATTTTGCAAAATCTCACCTGCACTTTCCCACTAGTAGGCTTGAAACCATCATCTGGATCCTCGCTAGTTACCCGTACAGCTACACAGTGACCTTTTGGCCTTACAGATTCTGCTTTATCGAAATCAAATGGAGTTGCAGAAATTGATGTCTTTCTCCAAGCGTCATACCCTCCACCATGGTTCATTCCATAAAAGCGCCTAATTTCTATATACGGGAAGCACAATGGCATACAAGGAAGCAGGTTAGACAGCAAATTAATGTATAAGAGATATTCTGCCAAAAACCAATAAAATGAAATTATCATACCTGGAATTTGCCAAAGAGGTATTCCCATCCCCACTGCAACTTGAGCTGCTGGCAAATTTATTTCAGCTATCCACTCAGTTACGGGATGCTCCACCTGAAAAGGACCAATATTGAGAAGGCAAGAAAGAAATTGAATGAGCCAAATGTCACTGCTAATTGCAAACAAAAAAACAAAAAAAACCAACCTGTAATCGTGGGTTGAGTTCTAGGAAATAGTATTCACCAGTTTCCATGCTGTAAAGATACTCAACAGTCGCAGCACCAACATAGCCCACACACTTAGCAAGCCTCCTCGCTGCCTGCTCAAGTTGTTTCACAGTCTCAGGAGATGCCACTGTGATTGGGCCCTCCTCTATAATCTGTTGGATATTAACTGTCAATGTTTATTCAAGGAGTTCATGTAATAGCCAGTACAAGAAATTTATGTTATACGTAAGGTAAATGATTGTTCTTCAAGAAATATATTACATAGATGTCAGATGAATCAAAACAAAGAAACTCAAGAACGGACAGTTAGAAAATAAAGGAATGTGTGCAGAATTACAATTGATGCCCCATCTGAATTCATATAACAAAGACAACAAACTCTGGTTACAGATATTGTAAAGCTCCAAAAGATCAGGAGAGAAGTGCTGAGAAATTAATTGATGAAAGCTTGCCTTTTGATGCCGTCTTTGTACGCTACAATCTCGACTGTGCAGAGCAGCCACATTACCATATTGGTCACAAAGTAACTGAACTTCTAGATGCCGGCTCTACAAGAGGAATCCAAATGTCAAAAAGATGTTGGATTAGATACTGCAGCTAAAAAGCAAGCACAGTAAGTCATATTTTCATCCTGTAAGAAAAGGTGTGTACTTTTTATCACGAGTTTAACATACTATAAACAACATTAGATATCAGAACTATCAATTCAAAACATAAATGCATTGCATGGATGCATACATGTATGCATGGATGCATGTATCGCTTACTTTATATAACAATATTCACCCACAAGTTTCTATTATGTTAGCTCAATATTAGAAGGTAGATGTATTCCAATTTCTACATATTTAACAGATGAAAGGAGAAGGCATATGAGTTGAGCACCAGATGACTCAAGGCACTGGAAGAGTCATAAATCAGAGAAATAGGAATGGTTAATAGTTAAAGTTCCAAAGTTTAGAATGTTGAAAATGATCTCACCTGTGATGCAACCTTCATAATGAATATTGGTGAACCGGGAACTTCACCTTGCACTTGTTTGAACAATGCTCTGACGTCATCATCATTATGAACCTGCAAAATTAATAAGAGTTAATCAAATTTGATCTATACATTTGCACGGCAACAAGTATCTTGCACACATAATGCTTAAAAATAAACATGAAAGAAACTACAAGAAGTAATTATGAAAATGTGCTCTGGCAACTCTGTTTACCACTTAGTGTAAAGCAGTTTCTTTCAGACTACATTAGGATCAAAAAGGAAAAAAAAAACTTCTTCACTATTCTTATAGTAATCACGATGACATAGCTTTCATATTATCGCTCAGAACAAGGTTTTAAAACTCAGATTTGGTTTCGGTTTACGTCCCCTGAGTTGAATTTCAATTTCCACAGTTATGGTGGTTTCAGCAGCTTTGCTCCATGTTTTGGGGTTTTGGTCAAAAGAGTTAGAAAATTACCATAAAAAGAAAAAAAAATAAAATAATTAAAAAATCAAGATAAGTTATTTCATATATAAATTTGTGTTTAAGCTGTTTAGGATCATAGTTTGCGTAATAAGGCTAGTTCCAGGCAGAAACTATGTTGGAGCTTAGTGTCTCATACTAAACTTTCGACTCTTGATAAATGTGTTCTATTTTCCTACACTTTTCCCTAACTTATGTAATCTACCTACACTTTTCTTTATTTTTTGTGTAGATTTTCCACATCTATTCATGTATTTGTATTATATTAAACTTTTCCCAATGCATATTTCATTCTATTTCATTTTAATAACTAGTCTAAATGAGGAAAAACCCATTGTTCATTTTTTTTCTATTTTAAACTCACCTAAGCAAGGTAAAACCCATCCAAGCATATTCAGTTCTATTCATTTAAATAACTTCAAAATAGAAAACCCATCTAAGCATATCTCATTTTATTTCATTTATAACCCATTTAAGCAAGAAAATGCCCATTTGAGGATATTTTATTCTATTTCATGTCACTAACCCATCTAAGCCAACCATCACATATTAATAAATCATCTAAGCAAAACAAAAGGTATATGCATGTTGCATTCTCTCACATTTGAACAACCCATAAGCCACAAAAAAAAACATATAAGTAAGAACCCATTTACTTTGTTATTTAGAAATGCAGCTCACCCATCATGATTACAAAGCTCAAACAACGTAACATATTTGATAATCAAAGCCTTAGATAAATGTGTGATTGAATAGTTTTAGTCAGTTTAGAAAATATTAATCATATTAAATTGTTGAATAAATAAATAAATAAGTAAATACTAGTTTCAGCTGCTTTTGCTTCAAACTGCTGAAATTGATTGAAACCAGCCAAAACAGGCTGAAACCGACTGAAATTGACCAAGTTTTGACCGAAACTTAAGAACCTTTCTTCAGCATATATCCTGGAAGATCAGTACTTGACAAACAAATCTCAACAGCAAGCATCACCTTTTTCTTATCAAACTGATTAATATTAAGATTTTTTTAAACATTATAAAAGGTAGAGAGAAGCAAGCATTTTGTGATCGGGTAGGATGCAGACCTTCCTAATTCCTTTGCCACCGCCACCCCAGGATGCCTTGATCATGGCTGGGTAACCGACCACCTGACAACTAGACACTGCTTCTTCTGTTGTATAAACACAAGCTTCTCTATAAATTTCCTCAGGAATAGAATCCAAACAGCTTTCTGCTGGAATTTGCACCTGTATGATCATTTCCAGGAAAGTGGATATAGCACACTTAAGGACAAAAAATAAGTGGGCTTACTAAATATAAAGGACAGTACAGGACTTACATGTGAGCCACTCCATGGAAGAGTTGGTACTCCTGCAGCTTGAGCGATCAGAGAAGAACCAATTTTGTCACCTAGTGCTGCCATTGATGCAGCTGGAGGCCCAAGAAAAATTATTCCTCTTGCATTTAGTGCATCTGGAAGTTCAGGGTTCTCAGATGCATGGCCCCAACCAGGCCAAACAGCAGAAACATGGGTTATTTCCGCCATCTGTCAACATTTTGAATTGTTATATTCATAAAGCAAAAAAAGCAAGGCACTTACAAGTTTATTCCAACTTCACAGTATCAGCGTCGAGCATATTTATGAAAACTCAAGTGAAAAGAACCAACCTCGACAATGAGTTGAACATTGGCATAGTTATTGTTGTTGGTTCCTCCAGGAACTTCCACAAATTGATCGGCAATCCTAATGTGTTCTGCATTAATTCTCAAGTCTTCTGGAGTTGCCATAGCTACCAATAGAATTGCTTTCTCCGATCCAAAGGTTTCATAAGCCCATGTTCTGATGCTACGTATAAATTTAACAGCTGCCATTCCATTATTTGCAATTAATATACTGTGGATAGGTTTCTTCCCACCAAGCGCCATGCAGAAGTCATCGACTTCTGACAGTATAGCTGCATGTCTGAGTTGAACTGTTCCATTTGCAACTCCATTCATGGACCAAGGTTCTGCCATCACTGGTCCCCTCTGGACTTCAGACATGCTGCACAGGCAAAGGAATACTATAAATAGATTCGAGCATTTTAAACTAAAAGCATATTTTTAAGTATCATTTCTTTCACCTTTTTTCAAGCTCTTTAAATGTTTTGTGCCCATCTATTATTATTAACAACATATCTCCACACAAGCTCACTAAGGGATCAATTTTGCAAACGACTATTTTCGATCAAATTTTGATTTTAGAATATTCTTTGAGTCTAGATTAAAAGAGTAAACATGAAAGACAATTTATAAAATCGAAAAGGTCTAGTTGCATAACATTCTAATTTTGTCAAGACAGTTATGCAAAAAGATCCAATACTAACAAGGTATCAGGGTTAAATTTACCCTCCTGACAGATTATTTGATACCTATATCGGTTTATTTACAGATAAAGTTTGGTTAATAGTTAGCTAATATTTAATACATGGCAAATTTAAAAGGAAAACACAGAATAAAATCACAAATTTTCCAACAAAATGCAACAGACAAGAATGGAGGGGAAAAGTATTAAACCAAAATCCACGGCGTTCTGCAAAGAAATTTCACACAACACGATCTCAAGAGAACATAAAGCAAGCTTAATAATGATAGCGATTATCTTACCGGAAACCAAATATAAATGACTCAAATCACTCTTCCATGACATATTTTAGCTCAATGATTGCTACAGAACCAATCAATCTCGCTAAATTTTTTTGAAAAAAGATAGATAGGAACACGTATCGCGTCTCCTTCGGTAGAAAATATTGCACCATTAAATCAGACTAGCCTCCGAATCAATCAGGAAAAAAAAAAACATATCTTGCTAAATCAAAATCTAAAGAAACGAACAAAATGCAAAAATCACAACCTAATAAACCGCAAAAGAAGAGGACCCAGCATCCGAAACACATCCAAGCAAGGTCCAGACAGCACAAACCCACACCAGTACCATACCAAGAGTCAAGAAAGGCAAACAAGATGGGAACTTTGGGCAACTCACATCGGAGTAGAGACAGGGGAGGCCAAGATCTCCCCTTTCAAGCCAAATCCGGTTCAGAAGTCCTTCTAGATTTTAATCCTTCTTCCTCAACTCGCCGCGAAGCGCCCATTCACCGAGAAGCCTCAAGTATTCGACGAAATGACTGGGAGCAATAAGAAAAAAAAAAAGAGAGAAGAAAAACAAGGACAAGAGAGAAAAGGAGCGGAAAGGAGAGCAGAAACCGGCGGAATTATGAGAGAAAGAGAGATAAACCTAACAGCTTTAAATGGGAAGGGAGCCCCACGTGGTACCTGCCACCCTCCGCCTTCCCTTCTCTCACCCCAATCGGAAGTAGCTCCCAACTACCCCCTTCCAATCCCATCGCATTCAGCCAAAAATGCGATCTTTTCTACTTTTCCTCCCCCTCGCCACCTCTCGCCCCCTCATTCGGATTAAAACACAAAAAAATAATTCCCTTTCCCGTCAAAACTCAGATTTCTTCTCCACTTTTTGCAAGTATTGCGTCTTGGGAGGGGTGAAAAGGATGGCGGTGGCTTGAGCTTATCGGACCTTTGAATTTTGACTGGGAGTTGGGTGATGTTGCTGACCAACTCTTCGTTGTCGCTAGGGTCTGGGATTTGTTGATTTTTGTGGTCAATAATGTCTACGTTGAAGAGTTGAGGCCCTTGGAACCGGAAGGGAGCGAGGAAAGGAACGTGTGCTCGGTTTCCATAGTTATTAATTTAGTTTAGGTAGGCGGTACACCTGGTCCTAGTAAATTGCGTGGGGCCTCGTGTGCTCTTTGGATTGGATGAGGTTGCTAATGTTGTATCTTGCTGATCGAAATAGTTGTTTGAGGGTTTTAAGAGAGGAATTAGTGAGAATAGGCATTGAAAGAAATGGGTGTCGCAGTTGTTGGTAGGAGTTTAGTTAGGTGGATGATGCATGCCTTCCTCGCCTCTTTTTACACCTATCTATCAATCTATCCATCCACACCCACACACACACACATATATAAAAGATGAATATATTCAAAAAAAATCTATTTTTCTCAAATCTAAAATCAACAATATAATATTTAAATTAAAGATCCATATTATTGATCATGGTTTTATTGCTAATAATATCTAAAAACCGGATATTACATAATTTGGTGGCCTATATTACATGACCTATATGTCATATAGACACGGACATGCACGGCTTTCATTGTGTTGGTATGTTAAAAAATATGATAAAGCACTTCAATTGAGAATCCATCTTGAGATCACATTTTACATATATATATTGAAAATCAATAGATTTTGATGCTTAGATCACAACAAAATATGATCTCTTATTATATTTTTCATTCATTTTCGTACTCATTTGATGATGTGTAGGTTAAAGGCCACTATCATATATAACTTTTAATTTCTAAGCATTTTTAATAATATAAATCATAATCGTTGGTATGCATCTTTGATTTAGATGTTCTGTTATTAAGTTTGGAGTGAAGTAAATAGCTTCTTTTTTAGAGAGGAGCAAAGTTCCATCTCTATGTAGATATATGCATACATGCATACATAAATATACATACATATATACATATACATTGATACAATTTCAAACAAACATGCATACACACACATACATATATTATGCTTGCCCAAATGTGTGAATATGTATGTGGTTTATCTTACAAATCAAACTAGTTTAGCTAACCCATCCATAACCTCAATTGGTTTAAGCTTTTTCAAACTCCAAATTGTCACTTTTTCACCCCGCAAAAAACTTACATCCATGCATTATTACTTGATGAATTTCTTCGAAACCTACTTCAATATCCTAAATGATGATTTCTTTATTTTTGATTTCTTTGTAAATAGTTATACAATGTAACTATCAAAGCAACCCTACGAGACTAATACTCATATCTACTTGATTTAATAGTGACTTGGATAGCTAGAGAAAAGTATTAGCTCTCCTTAAAATGTCACTAGCTAGTGAGACAAACATAAAGAAGCATCATAGATACAATTACCATCTTAGGTCCACTAAACCAGGCTTTTGCTTGATATTACGAGCGGCTTTTAGCTAAAAAAAACAATTGAAACATTGACAATTTAGGCTTTTTCTTTTGTATGGCCTTTGTTGTGCATTAATGTCGATTGTTACAATTGAATCCACGTTAGCTCGGATAGCTTCACACTAGTATTCAAGCAATAATAGTTGCTTGATTGTTTATTGGACCACATACAGATTTTGGTTGGATTTGTTATTTATAATCTTTTTCATGAAATCATTGTCAATATATGACATGAATATTAACATATTAGTCCCTCTTTCCATAGACAATCCCAGAAAGGTTCTTTTGAACAATATCTATTGATACATGATGGATAGGACAAAACCTATAGCTAGGATTATTGAATGATAACTATGCCCTTGAGAGGGCTTGTAGTGCAAAATGTGTTCCCCAACAACTTTTTCATCACAAATATTTCTTTTGCCCTGCATCTTCTTTTAACCACCCCCCACCTGTTTGTGTTTATGGACCAAAAGTCTTGCTACTTGCTTGGAACTTGCAATAATCACCAGTATAATCACTGTATCTCTCTCTCTCTCTTTCTCATTTCTCTCCATTTCACATCCCTCTGTCTCCTCCTCCCAATGTCACAAGGCATTATTTTGTTGAATGATATTCACTCCCCATTCCACAAGCAACTCCATTTGTACCTATCTTTTTTTGTCGAGATTTTTTCATCCCATGATATGTGAATTTTATATACTAAACTTTGCGTCAAACTCTAGCAACTACTCAAAAGGAATTTCTTCAATGCAGTGTACCAGGAAATTATTTAGATCTATTACATTAAATTGGGTAGGTTCCACTCATTTTCAATAGAGGAAAAGGAATTCTTTAGCTCCTTGTCTCCCTAAAAATTTTTTAAAAAAGAAATTGGTCTAATAAACACTTTGCTAGCACTATTACTACAGTCCAAGTAAGACAGAACAAGTGCACAACTAATCCATTAATTGAACCATCATACACTATACTCTTTCTCCATCACCAGTGTTTGAGCTACCAGTATAAACTCAAAGTACCAAACAATTTATAAGGCTACATTCGATTTTTAAGTCCGAGTAACCCAACATGATACAAACTAGATAAAACTAGTCAAAATTCTGATCCGTTCTTGACGAATTGGGGTAGATAGAATTAGATCTCAGCTGTAGAAACAAGGTGGAGTCATGGCAATTCTTAACTACTTTTTTTTTCTTTGCCACTCCTACTCTGAGGTCGTAGTCGTAGTTTTAGGGTTGTACTGTGAGGCTTGCTGTCTAAGATTGCTCTCTAGAGAGTGAGCACTAATTTGAGATTGGAGCTAGAAATACAGAGTATCATCATCTTGAAATCTCTAAAACAAATGGAATTTGTGCCGCGTTAACCAGCAATTCAGGATGTTAATGAGCCGGGATCAGGCCTACCAGACCTGAAATTAACAGGCCCACAAGATGTTATACTAAATAAATGAATGGAAACGGAAGATGCGAGCTTTCTTTTGGAGGCATAACTCTTATACTTCGAAGCTCCATTTGATTGCTTTGCAAGACATCACAAAGCCTCGTTGTATGAGAGCAATTGGATAAATAGAATAAAAGTTTTGTTATGAATGCAAGAATCGGTGTGGACGTATATTTAGTCCTATATCGATTATTTGCTTGGTAAATCTTGAATATTTATATAGGATCAAAGAATCTAAATAATACCTTATGGCTAGCTATTTTGAATGAGATCTTGAATTATTACAAATGGTATTAGAGCGGACCTGGCCTATAACCTACGTGGAATAAGGAACACTGAAGTATGAATCCATTGAAGCTGACCACTGGCCAATCATGATACTTGTGATTAGATTTAAATGTATTTAAATTCTTAGTCATTTTGGATGAGATTCTAAATTGTTACACCAAGCATCTTATATTATCTTCCTCATAAAAGTTTTATGCAGATTTTCGTCCGCACATAACAATTATGCCGACATAACGTGCCTAGTAACCGTCTGTGCATAAAAGTCTTATGCGGTTGATAAACTGCATTGAGAGGAATACGCAGACACCGTACTCCAGGAATCTTTCTCTCGCATAAACATGTTATGCGTACAGAAACTTTTGGCCGCATAAACGCGTTATGCGGTTTATTCCGCATAGAGAATTTATACGCGGACGCGATGCTTCAGGAATTGGTCTCATGCATAAAACGTTTATGCGGATTCTTGACCTGTCTGTGCATAGAATTCTTATGCGGTTGAATTACCGCATAGATAAGTATATGTATCCAGCGAGCACCAGGATTGATTCTCGCGCATAAAATTATGCGGATTTCATCCGTGCTTAAACAATATGCGGATCACCAGGCACGTGGGCTCCCTCTGCGCAAAAATTACAAGTGTGGATGTAAATCCGTATAGATAATAAGTAAAGGGACGTAGTGGACCCAGATTCCGCTACCTCGCATAAAATTCCTATGCAGGCCGTAGGCTCGTACTGTAAGTATGCGAAGGTCCGCAGCAAATGAGAGGCGCTTCTCCAGTGCCAGCGCCGGCGGTGCCTCGGCCCCTTCGTCTGCGACCCCGACACCATCCTAAACTTCGGCAGTCACCGCCGACGATCTCAATGCCTAGGAGTTTCTCGTAGGGTCGTTCGATGGAGTGGCGACGCCGGCGATCGGCGTCGGCTTCGGCGGTGGGATTCGTTTTCCCTTTATTTGCTCAACTATGCATCAAGACCCGAGAAGCATCTGACGTTGTGGATTTTGACAAGCGCTCCGTATGATGCATTATATTTTTGGTAGAAGTTGGCAGGACCGAATTCCCGGAGGCGGTGATCGGATCTCGGCCCCCTTTCCCGGCTCCCAGCATCCTGACGTCGAGCAGAGGTAAGCCATTAAGTTATGATTAATTTTTAGTTTGCTCACAATAACATCTGAATGGGCATGAATGAAGCAAACTGATAGTTTACCGCTATATTTCTACTCTCTTTCTCTCTCTTTTTTTTATATTTCTTATGAATTTTTCAATAGCTACGAAGTGTTTTACCCCTTGCATTCTATGAGCTCTGTGTCTTTTTCTAGGTTAACAACTATCTTATGTTATCATTACATTTTTTCCTTCAGTTTAAGTTTACAAGAGAATGAAAACCGTGGAGCATTTTATGAGACATTTCATGGTGGAAGCATCAGCATCCGGGTATCTCTTTTCTCTTTCATGTTGTGATTCTTTCACCCATATATGCCTGTTTATATCTTGTGCACAACCAAAATCTACAGTTCTACATGCATATGTCAACAAATGTCATCTATTCAATATGTGAACAAAACTTGACCTTAGTTGTGTGGGTCAGATGAGCACTTGACTTGGCCCTACACAGAAATCAGGGGCTGCTGTGATCCGTGCAGTATGTACAAGAGAGAGAGAGCAAGTTGAGCCACAATGTCATTGGTACGATTCATCGTCCGAATCCTACTGATGCAAATTATGTGATGGACTATCCAAATTTAGAATCCAGATAGTTATGCATGTATTGGGATATTTGAGAAGCTTATGCATCAGATGAACACAAAATGACAACTTCTGATGATGACATAAGTGGTGATGCTTTGGCCTATTGTTAGGTTAAAAACCAGAAAAGTTTTGATCCGTATGTGTTTTGTTTGTATTGCTATTGATGGTTGGGATTCTTGATTGTATAGCCAGCCATGCTTTTTGTTACCTTCTCCATCTATTTTATAAAGACTGTTACTCAGTCACCGCCGCCTCCGCCTTGAGAGGAATCTATGCAACATCCCAGCCGTTTGCAACAACTCCCAGCGAACAACCAAGCCGTTCTGCAACCACTCCCAGTGAACAACCAAGCTGTTAAGAAGCTGTTCTAACTTACCTTGATTTACGGAAACAACCAAACTACTTTTGTAATCAGTTACGAAGCACTCGATTATATATATATATATATCTCCTGTAACTCACCGAAATGTGGTGAAGAGAGAGTTCAGTAAAGCTTAAGGTACACTGAATAGGTACCAGTAGGCGTACCGGTTGTCTGCCGGACCTGTTCGTACTGGAACCGGTTCGGTATGAACTGGTCTTTTGTTTAAATTTTTTTTTGGTTCACAGATGCACGCGGACGCGCATGGAAAAAGAAATTTTTTTTTGGTTCGCGTCGCGTCCGCCTCTGCGCGGACTCGCCAGGGCTGGCCATGCCACTCTGTGGCATTTATGACCGCGCACGAGGGGGAATCGCGCGCAGGGCGATTCCCAGCGTGGGGAATTGCACTCGCGCGCCGTGGAATCGCGCCGCGCGCGGAAACGCGCGGGAGGAACCACGAGCAGGCATGCGGCCCCGTGCCCGTGCGGGGCACTCTGCCCCATGCCACACACTCTCACAGCACAGCGCGCGCGTGCTGTGGTTTAAAAGTCACAGTGTGCGCATTGTAGTTAAAAAAAAGGGATACCAGTGCGAACCGGGGAGCCGGCCGGTTCGCACGGGTACGGGCCGGTACGAGATCAGTACTCATCCAGTACACTATGTACCGGTCGGTACTAGCTCGAAAACAGCTGGAACCGGTATCCACGCTGTCCGGGTACTGGTTTCAGGCCGGACCGGTCTGTACTGGGCCGAACCGACCGGTATGGACCGGTTTGGCAGACCATGGTAAAGCTACTGTTTATATTCTCTATATGGTATCAGAGCATGTTTATCTCCATCGAGTCTTTTTTTTCTCTGATCCCCATCGGCGCCATGGCAGCTTCCTCTAATACCTCCCCGTTAGTCCATTAGTCTACCTCCTTCCCCACTGATAACTCTTTAGTCGCCATTAATGCCTCCACTCAAATTACTGCTCAGCTTACCCCGACTAATTTCTCCTCCTGGAGTGCTTAGTTCGAGTTCCTTCTTCTTGGCTATAATCTCTATGGATATGTTGATGGCACTATTACTGGTTCTTCTGTCTTTGATGGCACATCACTCCAACCAACTAGTTCTTCTTCCCCCTGGTTTCGCCAAGATAAACTAATCCTAAGCGCTATATTAACCTCCGTTTCGAATGCTATGATACCTCTCATAGCGATCTCCAAAACCGCACGCGAAGCCTGGAGCAAGCTGAACAAACTTTATGCCAGCCGCTCCCGCACTCGTTTCATGCAGCTTAAGGAGGAGTTAACTCTTCTTCAAAGAGGTAACCGGAGTGTTACTGACTTCTTACAGTATGTCAAAACAATTACTGATGCACTTGCCCTTATCGATTCTCCTCTATCTGATGATGACATTACTCTCCATGTTCTACATGGGCTTGGTCCTGATTTTCGGGACATTGCTGCTCCCATTTGGGCCCGAGAATCCTCCTTGTCTTTTGAGGGGCTCCATGATTTGCTAGTAGGCCATGAAGCCTACTTGAAACATCTTGAGACATCTTCTCAGCAGCTGGTAGCCACTGCCAATTCCACCCAACGCAGGCCGTCATCGGGACAATGCTTCTCTAAACGCCAATCATCCTTCCCTTGCCACTACCAGGATCACAAAGGTGAATACTCAAGGCCTCGCTATGCTCCTAAATGCCAACTCTGTGAACGTGTTGGTCACACTGCAAACACTGTCCCAAACTGCACTATTCCAAACCCACTGCAAATTGTGCTTCTACTACTCAACCAAATGACAAGTGTTGGCTTGTTGACTCAGCGGCCTCCCACAACATCACTACCAAGTTATCTAATCTTCATCTTCATTCTAAATACGATGGCACTGATGAGGTTGTGATTGGTCATGGTTCTGGGTTGCCTGTGACACATATTGGTTCGTTATCCCTTCCTTTTCTTGACCGTATATTTCATATAAATGATACTCTCTGTGTTCCCACTCTTCAGAAGATCCTCATTTCTGTTCATCAATTTACCAAGGATAATAATGTTTTCATGGAATTTCATCCATCATATTTTCTTATAAAGGACCGGAGCACGGGGAAGCTTCTTCTACAAGGGCTGTGTGAGCATGGTGTCTATCCTCTTCCAAACATGCGCGAGCTTCCGCCATCTCCTTAGAAACTTGCGTTTGTTCATGAGAAGGTCTCCTTGGCGGGTTGGCACAACCACCTTGGCCATCCATCTTCAAAAAATGTTTCTCGTCTTGTTTCTTCTCTTTCACATCCTGTTAACGGTTCTATGCCGAGTTCCAAGCTTTGTACCTCTTGTGCTATCAATAAAGCTCACAAATTGCCTTTTAACTCCCATGGTTTGACTCCCCTTGAGCTTCTTTATGCTGATGTTTGGGGTCCGTCTCCCATTGCTAGTGTAGATGACAAGTATTATATTATCTTTGTCGACCATTTCACCAGATATGTGTAGTTCTTTCCTCTAAAACAAAAGTCTGAAGTCCGGACCTTATTTCCACAGTTTCACCGCATGGTTACCACTCGTTTTAATACAAAAGTTTGTGGGCTATACTCTGACAATGGTGGTGAGTTCGTTGCCTTAAAAACCTATCTTTCGGACCATGGCATCAGCCACTACACATCGGCTCCTCACACTGCTCAACAAAACGGTGTCTCTGAACGTCGCCATCGTCATGTGGTAGAAACCGGCTCACCCTTCTCACTCATGCCTCTCTTCCGCAAGTTTTTTGGTCGTATGCATTCTCTACTGCTACTTATCTCGTCAACCGGATGCCTACTTTATTACTTCAGTATAAATCGCCATTTGAGGCTCTGTTTGGCCTGCAGCCGAACTACCTCAAGCTACGGATCTTTGTTTGTCTCTGTTACCCATGGCTGAACCCTTACATCAATCATAAGTTACAACCTAAGTCCCTCTCTTGTCTCTTTGTTGGTTATTCCACAAGTCAGAGTGCTTACCTGTGTCTTCATCTTCCAACAAATCGCCTCTATATCTACCGTCATGTTCATTTTGACGAGTCTGTTTTCCTATATACTGAGTATGCCACACCACATCCCTTGCCACTGTCTCCCACTGGTTTATGTTCGTCTCCTGCTATCCTAGTGTCTTTTGTGCCACTGGAGGTCTCTACTGATAACCCAACCATGCAAGCATGCTCTTCAGACGACTCTTCCTCATCCACTTCAGCCACATCTGATGGGTTGTCTTCGTCCACCTCCACTGCACCTTCTGTTGCCCCCCTTGTGGAACAGCCTTCGGCTCTTGCCCCAGCTCGTCAACATAAAATGATCACCCGTTCGATGAACAACATCAATCGGCCCAAACGGTTGTTTGTTGCCACCAAGTATCTGCTCCTAGAACCCATCGAACCAACCTGTGTCAATCAGGCCCTCAAGGATCCTCACTGGCGTGCTGCCATGTCTGAGAAATTCACTGCCCTTCTTCAGCATGGAACCTGGGACCTTGTTCCTCCTAGTTCTGGTCAGAATCTTGTGGGCAGCAAAGGGGTGTTCCGTGTGAAACAGAACTCCAATGGCTCCATCAGTCGCTTCAAAGCTCGTCTGGTTGCCAAAGGTTTTCATCAACGACCCGGTGTTGATTACTCAGAGACGTTTAGCCTCGTGGTTAAATCTGCCACAATTCGACTTATGTTATCTCTTGCAGTTATGAAGGGTTGGCCAGTTAGATGTAAACAATGTTTTTCTCCATGGCATTCTTGATGAATCCGTGTTCAGGAAACAGCCTCTTGGTTTTGAGGATCCTTCTAAACCTCATTTCGTCTATAAGTTACGGAAAAACATCTACGGACTCAAGCAGGCTCCTCGATCCTGGTGTCGATCTCTTCGTGAGATTCTTCTCAATTATGGTTTTCAATCCTCCTGTACGGACACTTCATTATTCATCTATCGCTCTGATGGTATCATTTGCTATTGCCTTGTCTATGTGGATGATATCATAATCACTGGTAGTCACTCCTCCTTTGTTTCAACGCTTATTACTCAACTAAGCAACTGGTTCTCTCTCAAAGACTTGGGCAATCTTCACTACTTCTTGGGCATTGAAGTAATCCCAACAGCTTAGGGTCTCTTTCTCTCCCAGCACAAGTATGTGCGTGATCTTGCTCGCACTAACATGGATGGGGCCAAGACAATTCAGACTCCTCTTTCCACAGGCACTCCCCTAGTTCTTCTAGATGCTTCCCCCCCAGCAGATACAACTGAATATCGTAACGTCATTGGTGGCCTTCAGTACCTGAGTCTCACCCGGCCTGATATAGTCTTTGCTGCAAAACGCTTGCTCGGGTACCTTAAGCATACTATGTTTGATGGTATTCTTCTATGCAAAAACAGTGCTCTGGAGCTCTGCACCTATACTGACGCTGACTGGGCTGGGGACCATGATACTCAAGTCTCTACCACCGCCTTCATCACCTTTCTTGGCCAGAATCCTATTTTCTGGACAGCTCGTAAGCAACGTGTTGTCTCCCGCTCGTCCACAGGCTGAATTCCGTGCCATGGCCGTTGCCACCTCTGAAACAATTTGGTTGCATTCTCTTCTTTCAGGGCTTGGTATTCCGCTTTTCCATGCCCCCTAGCTATACTAAGATAACATCGGGGCTAATCATGTTAGTCTCGTTAGAAGAAGTAGACTTGAGAGCAATTACCTTTTTATTATGGAAGGATTCTTCTTCGCTGTGTTGTTTCATCGCGAGCTCATGCGTCATTAGAGATCCAAGAAGCTCCTCGAGTGGCAGCGTGTTCAAGTCTTTTGCTTCTTGGATTGCCGTGACCTTGGCTTCCCATGATCTTGGTAAAGAGCGAAGAATTTTTCTGATAAGATCACGTTAGTGTAACTTTTGCCAAGGCTTTTTAAACCGTTGACAATATCAGTAAATCTGGTGAACATGGAGGAGATGGTTTCATTAGATTTCATTTTAAATAGTTCATATTTATGAACTAGCATGTTGATTTTAGATTCTTTAACTTGATTTGTGCCCTCGTGGGTCACTTCAAGTCTATCCCATATATCTTTTGCAGAAATACAAGTAGAAATTCTATTGAATTCATTTGGATCTAAGGCACAATATAGTACGTTCATTGCCTTAGCATTAAGTTGTGCTTTTCTTCTATCAAATTCATCCCAATCTTTCTCAAGCTTGGAAATGGATACATTATCTACCATGTGTGTTGGAATGTGTGGTCCATTTACTATGATGCTCCATACATCATAGTCTTGGGCTTGGATGAAGATTCTCATCCTAGCCTTCCAGTAGGTATAATTTGTACCATTGAATAATGGTGGCCTATTGATGGATTGTCCTTCACTAAGGGAAGATCCAAATGGAGTTGTCATCTTAATCTTTTACTCTCTTTAAAGATTGGAACACCAATCGATATGAGAGCACCTGCTCTGACACCACTTGTTGCCCAAGGAGACAACCCAAGAGGGAGGGTGAATTGGGTTTTGATTAAATATTGACTAATTAAAAATTAGATGAGTGATTAACTAAATCTATTGCAAGTGGATTAGTTAGATCACTAGATGCAATGAGTGAAGAGAGAGAAAGAAACAAAAATCAATACAAACACAGAGAGGTTTATAGTAGTTTGGAGCCAACACTTGCTCCTACGTCCACTCCCCAAGCCGCACGATTGTTTTTTCGGGATTACAATCAAACCCAGTTGGTTTTTTCTCGGATCACCAACCACAACCTTACACCGTTGGTTTTATCTTTGGCTCACCAACAAACCTTACAACTCTTGATTCAATCCCCTGATTGAATCAAGTACAAAAGGGAGAGTCTAAAGTTTACAACAGAAAAGCTTCTAAAAAAGCAGATTTAAGACAATATAAACAAAGAGGAGTTAGAAGTCCTCAAACAGATTTGAGTTGTTGAAGTGGAGCTTCTCGATTTCTGAGTCTCCTCTTGAATGAGCCGGAGGATAAGGAACAACCGGTAGAACTTTGAATGCGAAGGAAGCGTTTTGATTTGAGTTGAATGCACTTCTCCCTTCTTTTGCTTGGATTCACTTTACGGATGCTTTTGGTGGTTGAAAAACTTTAATGCTCAAGTGGGATGACTCTCTTGTTGTCTACTACTGTTCACTCTGGCTATTTAAGTGATCCCCTTTGAAAAATAGCCGTTAGAGAGGAGATTAGAGCCGTTCTGACCCGTCTGCACAGTCTGACAATGTATCCGTTGGGATCGGAGTCGACTCGGCTGTTACTGGAGTCGACTCGCGCTATACTGGGGACGACTCGGCCACTGTTCCAAATTTGAATTAAAGTGCATGCCTTGTCCTGGAGTCGACTCGGACCAAACTGGAGTCGACTCGCCAACTGCTGGAGACGACTCGGGCACTCAGGAGTCGGCTCGTTCTTAGGGTTCCAGAAATCCAACTTTCTGTATTTCTCTCATGAGTCGACTCGGCCAAACTAGGAGTCGACTCGGATGACTTGAGAGACGACTCTGGAACACCTGGAGTCGACTCGTTCACAGGGTTTCCGAAACTGATTCTGTGCCTTTTAGACTGCTTTCCTCTGGGAGTCGACTCGGACAAACTGGGAGTCGACTCGGACAAACTGGGAGTCGACTCGGCTGATATGGGAGACGACTCGTAGTCTTCGCGAGTCGGCTCGCTGACAGGGTCTCAAAAACTGACGTTCTGTCTTCTTGTCAGCTTCTTCTTGGAGTCGACTCGGAACCATTTGGAGTCGACTCGGAACCATTTGGAGTCGACTCGCCAAGCTCCGGAGTCGACTCGCAATCTTTTAGAGTCGACTCGCTCTCAGGGTCGAAAATCCAACGTTCTGTCTTTCTGTCTGTTCTAAGTTGAGTCGACTCGAGACCATCTGGAGTCGATTCGCCAAGCACCGGAGTCGACTTGCAACCTTTTGGAGTCGACTCGCTAACAGGGTCGAAAATCCATCGTTCTGTCTTTCTGTCTGTTCTCAGTCGGAGTCGACTCGCAGAGTTCCGGAGTCAACTCGAGCTTGTGCCAGAAACTTCAAGTGTCCCGGAATCGACTCGCAGAGTCCAGGAGTTGACTCGTGATGCAGACTTTGGTTCAAACAAATTTCAATACTTAACCAAAAGACTCTGAACCAAAGCTCAAGGCACTTAGACAAAAATTAATAAAGATTTACCTGAAACACTAGATTGAATTCATTAGAACAACATAAAACATACTCAAGTGCTTTGAGCTCATCAAAATCAATTAGGGAAATACTCAATCACTCCACATGAGTGTCGATACGCCACCCGTATTGAGTATTGGCACCAAACTAGTATGGTACGCCCTGTACCGCCCGATTCGGCCGGTACAGCGTACCTTGACTGTGAATATTTATACGAATTTTATCTTCAAAAGAA
Organism: Phoenix dactylifera; assembly: GCF_009389715.1. Classification (NCBI taxonomy): domain Eukaryota; kingdom Viridiplantae; phylum Streptophyta; class Magnoliopsida; order Arecales; family Arecaceae; genus Phoenix; species Phoenix dactylifera. The sequence continues at coordinate 9,420,188 of NC_052399.1, forward strand.
GATTGGTGTATAAAAGTTTATGCTCTCATTTGTGAAAGCTATAATGCTTTGCAAAAGTAAGTCAATGGGAGAATTTCAAGTCACAAAGTTGTCAATTTGTGTTCATTCTATCAACATCAACTTTTTCCTTGCGATTGTAGGGCAGTTAAATTAGGGGTTGTAGATGATAGAGTAAAGCTTAAAATCTATCACCTGAAGTAAGTGGTTTCTTCTTGATGCATTCATACTCCAGGTGTCCAGATAATTAATATTTTGATTCTGCTTCTAGCTGGTGCATGAGTTGTGGCCTTGTCAAGAATTCTAAGGGGTGAGTGGGGGAAAGAGTAGCAGGCCCTATTGAAGGAACTCATTAGGAAGTGCACTGGTACCTCCTTCTACATTATAAATATTTAGTGCTTCTGCAATTTGGCTTTTCCTATACTAAGGTAGCAATTGTCTCAGCTTTCTGCTACTTTTGGATTATGTATATCAAAGCAAACTTTTGGTGGCAGCTACTAAAAATTGATGATTTGGCTGAATATTTTTTCATAGGATGAATGTTGGGATGTGGGTGAAGTTTGTTTTGCTTTTGCAAATGCATAGGCCATTATGGAATTTTGGAGGATTCTAGCTAAAGCCTAAACCCAAGATTATTTTATTTAATTTGACTCGCTAGAGCAGAAGTTTGCTTATGAGTCCTACAAGTGGCCTATTGATTCATGCAAGTCACTATAGTCTGAAGAAATGGAGAAGGGAGATGGACCGAGAAGAGCTCTTAGGTTTCCTAATGGTTTACATTCTGATGTCAAACATCGTCAATGGTCTTGCGAGCCAAATTATAGGCTGGCCAATGTTTATGGACTAAAAAACTGCATTTTGGTCAAGGCTCTGTAATGCTCCAATATTTTCAAATGAATGCAACGAGAACCCTTAAGAGTGTTAAGCTTATCTATCTTTCAGGTTTTGGTGATTTATATTAAGGTATCGTTATATTTGTTCTTTCAATTTCATCAACCATAGGAAGGACTTCTTTCTTTCTGCCCTGATTCAGCTGGCTGCTAGGTGTAGGATTGTAGGTACCGGCCTTAAGCTTCTGGTGGGCCTTGTTTTGTGCTTAAAAGAGGCTGAGGTAGAAGAGGATGATCCTGCTGCCTGTTGTAACAGCAGATGATTCTACTTTGAGAAAATCTGGTGATATGGCAGCAGGTAATATGGGGATGATTTCCTTTCATTCAATTATTTTTGTGATCAGGGTTACGTCTTCCATGCAGCAAAAGCATTTCTGCTATGGGGCAATCTGCAATACATAGAGAACGGTGATATTGTGTTGGGAATGTTTTGCAAACTAAGCTGTTCACTGGTGTATCATGAAGTGATCATGCTCCCCAGACACCTGTCCAGTCAGCAGAGATAAATTTTCCACTACTGACCAGACCTAATCTGTCCATTTGTTATGCTATTACCAAGGACTAGAGGAAGGATGTGGATAAATATAATAAGAGATCTAGTTTTATCTCTTATATATAGAGAGAGTTTCCTTCTAAGCTACAAATATAGTGAGATTTATCTATGGTCGTATTCTTTTAGTAAGGGGAGGCTGGCTTTTCCACAAGAGCAACCTTTTGAACTGGACAAGAAAAATAAGAAAGTCAGTTTGGACTTTGGACAATGCTTCCCTTATCTTCTTTGTCTTTTCCTTCTTTCTTTCTAATCTTTCCCTTCATTACTGCTATTGACCGTCTTGAATAGCAGATTAGTCATGAAAACCTGCTATTCCAGCCATATCCAATCATTATATTTTCACCTAGTTCAAACAAAATGATAAATATAGACCCTTTCAAGATTTTTATAATCCCAAAATTTTACTGCAATCCAGCTGCATATATGATCTCAAATATTTCTTGACCCCAGAAATCAGCATCTGGGCCCTTGAAGCCTTCTGCTTCTCATGAAACCCTGCCCCATCAAACTGGTAGTATTAATCAATCCTAAGAGCGCTAAGAAAAACCTCTCTAACCTCATTTCATTTCAAAAATGTCTTTTTTTTTTCTGTTTTCTGTATACCCGCAAACAGATTTTTGGACAGCAAACGGACTATGCCTCTACACCATTAATTCCCTTAATAATTGGTGGGAATTATGTCCTACCATCCAAGATCACATTTCCTGTGCCACTGTTGGCACCAAAATCTGTCATCAAGTAAATGAACATCCAATTATGTCATATTACATCAAATGTTAAACACCATTTGCTAATGGCACCTTGAGATTTCATGATGTGTACTTTATTTCTGTTTGGATATATAGTATTAGCAAACTATGGGAGTTGGTCTATTTAAAGAAAGAATGACTGCTACTGCTTTTTAGGCATATATTTTCTCTTACTAACACCATATTCATTGGTAAGAAAATGAGTATGGATACTTCCAAAAGCAACTCTATATCTCCTTTGAGCTTCTAGACGTTTTAGATGTTTCTTGTATTGATGCCATATTCATAAGGTAAATTGAGCAGGACATTTTCGATTTACAGAAAAAATCTCAACCCAATGTTCTTTAGTGGATCCCATTAGTGGTGTAGTGCGGACACTAGTGTCAGGTCACCCGTCACTCGGGTCTACGGTCGCCGCAGGAGGATGTTCTAGCTAGTTTGATTTTATTTTGGAGAGATTTTATGTTATTTGGGCTTATTAGGGTATTTTGTTATTTAACAGCTTTTAGGGCTTGTTTTGGTATTTCTTTATTTTGAGGGTCTTTTGTGAGATTAATTTCTTTTTAGGAGTTTTTTGCATTTTCTGAGTCTTATAAATATGTTGGACCGTACATCATTTAGGGTTATGCTATGAATAAAAACTCTAAATTCCTTTCTTTAGCTCTGGCATGTGAAACCCTGAGCGGGGCTAGGTGCGAAGCCTAGTTCTTCTTCTTCTTTCTTCCTCCTCTCTCCTTCTCAATCTCTTCTTCTCTCTTTCTTCCCTCCCCTGCTGTCCGGCATCAGCTTTGGATATATAGTATAAGCAAACTATGGGAGTTGGTCTATTTAAAGAAAGAGCGACTGCTAGTGCTTTTTAGACGTATATTTTCCCTTACTAACACCATATTCATTAGTAAGAAAATGAGTATGCTTACTTCCAAAAGCAACTCTATATCTCCTTTGAGCTTCTAGATGTTTTAGATGTTTCTTGTATTGATGCCATGTTCATAAGGTAAATTTGTTGAGCAGGACATTTTCGAATTACAGGAAAAATCTCAACCCAATGTTTTTTAGTGGATCCCATTAATGGCGAGCTTGTTGTTGAAGCATCTGCAATTCCAAATATGCCCTATCAACATACTGTTGCCTTGTGCTGAATCTATTCTTGCTCGATAAATCCATCCTTTTTTTTTTTGCATCCATTGCATTTCATGCAATAAAAGGCTGTTTTATATAGCAGATAGCAGATGGAGATGTTTGCCAATCCCTGACTCTGCCAATATATGTCGTGCTTCCCCGTCTTTTGCTGTGCCTCACTGATTTAGCTGGGTAGTGGATGAATTACTTTATCTACTGCCTTGCTTTCTCTTACTTCAATTTTTATAGATATAGATATCTATACTTTGTTCATGATGATAGAAATCCATATATGATTCTAAAACCAAAATGGCCATGTGTCGAGTTAAATTATACTTCTAATGGAAAAAAAAACTTTTTTATTATTTTTTTTCAACTGTAATGTTCAGTTAGTGTTTCTTGCATGTAATATGTCCAATCTATTTCTGAAATCCATTGTCTTTGCTTTTTCAAATGATCAAACCTAATGCCAGCTCATATTTTTGGACTCCCTTCTTTACATAACTTGTGTAAGACTAAGTATGCTTGGGACCTCTTATATTAATGTTATATAGGATTTTTCTTACATTGAGATAAGCTTCTCATTTCCTTTGTTTTATGGTGTTCTATTATTAAGTTCAGGCTTTTTAATCCTTCAATCTCATTTTTACCACTATAAGTATCACACAGCCTATTCCAGTCTCCCAGAATTATAGTACCTCCAAATGACCTTAGAACTTATGAGAACATATACTCAGATCGATGCCTCTTGATGTTGTGAGCTGTATAATGAAAGCCCTTTGGCCTGCCTATGTGCTGAGCCGGCAAAATCCTATTATTAGTAGTCTTCCTAACAATTCACCTGTTCTTGTCACCCAATTGCTCACTAGCAAATTATTTTACATCACCTTACTATAAACCTTGGCCAAGCAATTCCATCGACTGTTAGATACATCAACCACCACCTCTTGGTTTTCTAAGTTGTAGACACATTACGCATCTATTTTTCCACTTCATTTCCCTTTCTTAAAATTATCTTCTAACATGCTGTCTGTGGATGTAGATCTGCACTTCCCTATGGCTAGTATGTATATGCATTTGCCATTCACTCCTTGTGGATTCATTCACTGATTCCTTGGACAACTAGGACTAATACTAGCTGAATACTCCTCGCCAGATACTATAATTTAAACTGTGACCAACTCAAAACCCCTCTCTTTTTTTCCCACTTAAGGATTTAAATAAATTGATTTTGTTAATGATATGTATTCCAATTATGAAACCACAATAGATTTTTATAACATACTATTGCTGATGTAAGATACTTCTTGGTTACATTGGCTATGAGCTCCTGAGCTTGGAAATGTATGTCAGGTAATGTAAGAAAAAAGATAATTGTTCATGGAAACAGTTGGATCATTACACGCATACCATATCCACCATCCAATATAACATGTACAAAAATAATGAAACTCAGTCTTCATAGCCTCATAAACATAAATTAGACCTGTAGCCGCCGTTCTTTTGGATGGACGCTATGAGAGCTAGTGTGCTACGGCTCTCATTCATAGAAAGCAAAGCCACGGTAGCTTCTCTGTGTTTGGCTCTGCAGAAATTAGTCGTTTTCAGTATTCCTCTACTGCCGCATTAGTAAGAAGAAGTATCTAAACTAAATTCTAACTTCGTTCCAAGCCAGAAGATACCATAGGGACTTTGATGTAGTAGAAGAATGAGAAGTAATCTCTGGAAAAGGATTGGAATGAGTAGTTGCCGTGTGAATGTTTTCTTTGAAAAGAAACGAGCAAAGAGTGCGCAGGATTTTGAGCCAGCTGATGACTTTTGACTTCTTAGTGATTTTTTTTCCTTTTTTTGTAAATATTGCAAAACAAATTGACTGCATCCTCCTCCAATGGATTTGTAGTAGGGTTTTACTGAGATAACATGCATGTATTCATTCCATATGCATGCATGCATACATGCATCCATGTATTTTGGTATGTATATAGCTAGTACTTTTGTGAGATATTCGAGGTTCTCATGTTTCTACGACTCTTTGATGCAAAACCAGCATTTGATTAAGTTCCATTCCTCTCTTCTTTTTTTTTTTCTTTTTTTTTTGCGTGTTGGATGGACCTCTGCAACATTACCATGTTGAAATCACTGCTTGTCCCAAAAATTTAAGTTAATAAAAATGTGATAAATTTATTTATATATTTTATATTTTCTTAATCTTAAATCGTCCGTGTTTATCATTGCAGAGGTGCAAGAAGAATTCATCCAACTTCAGGCCATCATAAATATCTGTCTCAGGAAGCGAGCTGAGCTAGAGGTGGGATCTATCTGATACTTGCTCCATACATTCTTTCTTTCTTTCTTTCTTTTTCAGTTTCCTTGAGATTTTTTTTTCGTTCCGTTGTCTTTATTGTAGCAGCTTGATAAAAATCCATGTTTGCTTCATGTAGTTGCATGCAGTTAAGATCACACAAACAGAAAAACTAGCTTAACTAGCAATGAATTGAATTTAAACGATAATAACCGATGCACTACTTGCACAAGAAGAAACAATAATCTCACTTGGAGTAGCAAAGATTCTACAATAATGTGCCTTATATTAGATCTTTTATTACCTAACTTACCCATGTTAATTCTGTTTGGTCACAAGCTTAAGATACCATATATAAATTATCTCGTGCGGGTACTGCTATCCACCAAGACAAGTCAACTGTGTCTCCATCATAGGGAGACCGGACCCGTGAGCAAAACTAAAGTGTTGGGCTCCATTTTTCACGCATGTCGATAAGTTTATTCGACTCTATTATTGTTGCCCCCCTCCATGACTTCCACAGACGCAGTCACCATAGAGACGAGTTCAGAAGGCTGCCATGAGCGGCACCATGGAAGCAAAAGTGTGAGAAAGGACGGAAAGCAAAAGGGTGGCTCCCATCCTGCCTCACTTCTTTCCACCCGTTTCTGTAGAGCGATGGCTCTATTGCCGCTCGAAGAAAGATTCATCCGCTCAGCGACGCACACATTTACGAACAGAGAAGAAATAGAAGAGGAAGGGTGCAGTACGGGCGCATCACTTTATACTTGGATTGGTCTATTGCTAAGACGGTGGATTTGGTTCGACTAATAATTAGATTTTCAACTCAGCGGTGGATTTGATTCAACCAATAGATAAACCTCAGACTGTGACTACTAACCATGGGACCAAATCTTGCACCCTTGTGAGCATCGTGGCCACATCCTTTGTAACAATTCAGGACCTCATCCAAAATAGCTAGCCGGAAAGTATTATTTGGATTCCTTGATTCTGTATAAGTATCCAAGATCTACCCAGTGAATAACTGATGTGGGACTAAACATACGCCTGCACGGGTCCTCACATACTCTCCCGTTCAAGTTCTGACATCCTGGTCAGGGTTCAAATCCCTTCAAATTTAATCACAAACACCACGATCGGCCCGTGGTCAGTTCTAATAGATCCGTGCTGCAGTGTCCCCTAATCTACATAGGTTATGGGTCGGGTCTGCTCTGATACCATTTGTAATAACTTAGGATCTCATTCAAAATGGCTAGCTAGAAAGTATTATTTGTTAGATTTTTTGGTTAAATAATGATTAAAAGTTTTCATATTTTAAAATATATATATTTATATATATGTTAAGAAGTGAGTTTGGCTTGGTTGGTTTATATGTTGTCGCTCATCTGAGCTACGGAGAGGGAAAGGAGAGTCGAACCCACGATTTCTAAATTAAAAATACAACGTACAAACCAACTAAGCCAAACTCCCTTCTTAACATAAGCAGAGAACTTCTATTCTCCCTTCCTACTCTCTTAAAAAATTCTTTCCAATTTTTTTTTTCTGCATACAGATTTTGGATTCGAAGGCTTCTTTGATCCGTGCAAGTCATTGAGGCAGAAGCAACATTGCGAGAGGCTATTGTATCTCAGGTGTGCCTCAGCATCTCGGGTTCTATTTTTCTACTTTCTCTATTTATTTTCTTTAAGCCTATTACAGCTTATTATTTGTTGAAGTAGAATATTTTAGATTTTAATTTTCCTGGGATTTGTTATTCCCAACATTATTTGGGTTCCTTGATCCTGTATAAGTACTCAAGATCTACCTAGCGAATAACCGATGTGGGACTAAACACATACCGGTACGGATCCTCATACCCTTCCTGCAGTTGAACTGGGCCACAAACGATATGTGTGGCCGCAGAGGGATGGCTTTTTATGGAGGTATGTTTTGCGTGCCCATTCTTTCAAGGGTTGATGGGGACTCCCTAAAAGCTAGCGATCACGCGGAACTCTTGAAGGGAGAGGGACTGCACCCTGGTGGGGCTCGTGTGAAAGCTGAGAATGTCCTAGAGGGTGAATTATTTTCTAAAGTTTTTATAACATGGAAAACTTTAAGTTAATAGGGAAGCCAAGGTTAGGGTAATAACAAAAACCTAGTAACCCCTTTAATTTGGTTATCAGTACTATAAATTTGTAAGCTTAAGAGAGTCTAATTTAGATCTTTTACCTTATACCCATCCTATTCCTACCAACGCTAACAAGGGTGTAGAAAAGGATAGCAAATTTGGTCTGTTTATAGTCCTTATGCATTGAACTTGATGGTCTTAGAAAAGCATCTAGCTTTGTCGATTCTTTGGATCCAAGAAGGTTTTACAAGAAAGAAACTTATAAGTTTCTCTAAGAAAGAAACTCTAAAAAAAGGCTAGAATCTTCTAGGTAACTTATAAAACTTCCCTGAAAGTGACTGGTGTCCGAAAAGTGTGACAAGATAGGCAAACTACGGAATAAAAGATTCTCATGAGATTGATGCGATTGATATCGAGTCAAATATTGCCAAGTGGACCTCTCTCCTCATGAAGAAAGACACTTAAATGGTGTTCATCATCAATTCAATTGCTCTACAAATGCTGGACTGTTCTTTTTCTTTCTTGCTCTAAATAGTAGATGACTGCTTGCTATTAAGGTGTCACTTGCTAGTTACCCATACCATTTTGATTAACTTCTCCTCGGTATGTAGAATATATGCTAAATTGACTTCATACGTTAGGATGTGCATAGCCTACACAACTAGGAACAACATAATACACGGTCAGCCTAAGCTTAACCCTAGCTTCCATGCAATCAGACATTTTTATACCTATTAGACAGGAAGAAGAGAGAAAACTTGACCCATTTCTAAAATTCAGAAAAATTAAAAAAATTGTAAAAAAATTGATTGTTAATTATTTTTGGAATCATGTTAAAAAAATGCACATATTTTTTTCCACTAGAAAAAATTCCACACACAAAAGAAAATTTGTTCGTAATATTTTGTACACATGCAAAAAAAAAATGTTCGTAATATTTCCTCCACGAACAATTAAATTAATTCCACGCATAAAAAAGAAAATTTGTTCGTAACATTCTCTCCACGAGCAGATAAATTAGATTTTTAGTGATTTGCTCCAAAAAAAATTCATGCACAAAAAATCAATTGTAATATTTGCTAAATTAGATTTTTAGTTGGACTCTTCGAAAAAGAATAAATTAGATTTTTAGTGGGAATCTACATAAAAAAATAAAATTTTGTATAAAAAGAAAAATTCTGCTCCTTATTTCTTATTCTCCACGAGTAAATTCTATTTTTAGTGGGACTCTTTAAAAAGAAAAAAAATGTTAATGTCAAAATTTATTCAAAAAGAAATGTTTGCACAAAAAAAGATTCCACACACACACACACACACCCCGAATAAAAAGGGAAATGTACGCACAAAATAATCATTTGTAATATTTTCTAAATTCGATTTTTAGTAGGACTCTTTGAAAAGAAAAAAAATCATTCCAAAAGGAACAATCAAATTCACTCAAAAAAGAAAATTCTGATTCTTAGTTCTTACTCTCTACAACTAAATTAGATTTTTTTAATGTCAAAAATCTGTTCAAAAAGAAATGTGTGAACAAAAAAAATCCTATGCACACAAAAGACAAAAATGGAAATGTACGCACAACAAAAAATTGTTGGTAACATTTTCTAAATTTGATTTTTAGTAGGACTCTTCGAAAAGAAAAATAAATATTCAAAAAGAAAATTTCAAATTTCCCTCATGAAGAAAAAATTCCCTTCTTATTTTTATTTATTTTATCCACAGATAAAAAATTCGAACTTGAGTTGTGTCACGATGATCATATGTAGCAGGAGACCCAAAAAGAAAACTCGTCTCCATTTCTTACCATAATTGAAATGCCAATTCATGCCAAGATGATCGAAGTGATTCAGAAGGTCAGTGTTGCATTTTTTTTATTGCTCCTTTAATTATTCATGTTTTCTTACAATAGAAATAGTTGAAATGCTATAGGTATAAATTAGAAGCAACTGAAGTCTGAAACTTGATTGTTGCAGCTAGGAATAAGCTTTGGCATAGGTTAGTATTGCATTTTTTTCACTTCTTTTATTACTTGACTTTATTTACATTAAATATGATTTAAACTATTCGACGAACAAAATAGATATTCCCTATATTTGTATGTTAATATTTTATTATTTAGACATCTTATTCTTTAGTATCGGCCACATATGAACATATTACGACAGTTGACATTACTATGAACGACCTAATCAAGAAAAAAATTTCTTTGATTTTTCTTTTCTAATGTTAATTTTATCTTGGTCTTGAATTTTTCAGTTCATAAATATAAATGTTAGCTTCATATTTTATAGCTACCATGCAATAGAAGTTAAATAATGTAGATCTATTTAATATTTCACTAGATTTATTAATATAACAGATTAATATTAATATTCAATTGCTATTTATTTAGCATTGATATATATTTGATATTAATATTAAGATTTTAATATAAAATTTATTTGATATTTGATATTAATATAAATTTAATATTATTTATGTATAGATTAAATATTTATATTAATATTTAATATTTATATTAAAAGAAAGATCTAATCCTATTAAATTGTTAATTATTTTATTTCCAATTCAATGTTAAAATAATATTAACATTTAATGTTAATATTTAAATAATATTTAATGCTGTTGGTAGGCTGTTGGACAAATATTATTCGATATTTGATTCAACTCATTTATGGTTGCTTTGGATTTTAAATGCCCAAGCAAATTTTGTTATTGGTAAGTTGTGTCTCTACTTATTCATTTAATGCATATAAACGTTACTAATTTTTTTCTTCTATACTTTTTCATAGGTTGAAAGAATCATAAGATAAACATTCTAACCAAAATGAAAATAACCATTCAAGTTCTAAAGATAAAAAACTGGAATCTTCTACATAAAAACAAAAAAGATCAGATGTCTCCATATAAGCACATATTTATTTATCCTACTACAAGCATTCAACCATCAATAATTATTAAATATATTTTACTTATAATATTTTTTTTGTCATTTTTTTTATGTTCTTATTATCCTTCTATTACATCAAATTATATGTCGGTTTTCATTATCTCCCTGCACATGATGCGAGTATCATTCTTGTTAATAATCCACGATACTCTTAAAAGCAAATAATAGGAGTCTTATAGAATTAAGTAGAATAATCCTACCCTTTTTCTTACATTATTTGTAAAAAAGAAATAAAGAGTGGATTAAATGGGATCAAGTCCTTCTTAGAAAGTGTTTCTTTTCAATTACTCTCCCTCCTTGGCACGTGGGTTCACATGTGCAGGGAATCTTCGAGTCGCGAGTAGAGGGATCGTTCATTCACTAACACCTCATCGCTCTCACGGCTGACGGCTTCCCTCTCACCGGCACCAGCCGCTAGGCGAAAACCGTTTACCCACCTAACGGCTCCCCAACGCCGTCAGGACCATCGAGCACCTTCCGATGCGGGGCCCTCCCGCTTCCCTAGGACACGTGGCTCCGTTTCCGCGGGCCTCCGTTTCCGCGGGCCACGCCTACCAAAAAAGTTTCCGCGGGCCCCACTCCATGCATCACGACGAATTCCGGCCTTACTTTACCGCATAGAAATCCCCATGCGACCGCTCGAATCCACCGCCCTGGCACCCAACAAGAACGGCTCCACGTTTCCCGAAGGAAAGCATCGGGAACGGTGGCATATCTTTTTCTATGCGGAGATCCGGACATAGAATCACCGCGGAAGGGCATCCACGCGTTGCACTCCGCGAGAAGCATAGACCAGTGGAAACGCGACACGCGTCCGTCCACCTCACTATAAATAAGGGGGGCTTGGGGCTCCTAATCGAAGAAGCTCGCCGGGAGCGGGAGAGAGAGAAGGCTATAGTTTTCATATTCCCGTTCTTCCTCTCTCTCTCTCTAATCTCTGATTTAGTCTTGATTAGTTGTGTGATTAAGGAGGATTAAGGAGGATTAAGGGAGAAGATGTTTATAGAGAAGTTTAAGGTGGAGAGCCCCAACGTGAAGTATGGGGAGCACGAGATCGAATCGGTGTACCGCTACGAGACCACTGAGCTCGTCCACGAGAACCGTGATGGGTCCTACCAGTGGATCGTTAAGCCCAAGACCGTCCGATACGACTTCAAGACCGATATCCGTGTTCCCAAGCTCGGGTAACACCGCAATCTTTTCACTGTTTTTTTATTAATTTTCATGATTTTTTAATTACAGTTGCTGTCTCAAATTAAGAATTTTTTTCTTTATTTTAATGATTTATGATGTTATTATTTTTTTATGGGTAGGGTGATGCTGGTGGGCTGGGGAGGGAACAACGGGTCCACACTCACGGCTGGAGTCATTGCAAACAGAGAGTGAGTGATTTACTTTTTTTTTTAATGCATATTAAGAGGTGGTTAATGCTTCTAATGATGGTGATTAGGGGGATTTCATGGGCCACCAAGGATAAAGTGCAGCAGGCTAACTATTATGGGTCCCTGACCCAGGCTTCAACGGTCAGGGTTGGATCTTTCAATGGGGAGGAGATCCATGCTCCTTTTAAGAGCTTGCTTCCAATGGTATTTTTTTTTTAAATGCATCTGTTTATATTTTTAAAGAGTTTTTGCTTTAATGAAAAGAACACAAATCGCATGACTATAAACAAATATATAAATGTAATTAGTATTATATATTATTATTGGAGCTGCTTTTAATTTGTTCTCTGGCTTATTTGTGCCTTCTAGATGAACTCAGCACTCGATATCACCAAAAGTTGTCAGCTTTTTTCTTTTTGTTTCACTCCCTCCATCGACACTTTTTAAAGGTTAGCTTTTTTTTTTTTGGCGGGTTGTTCCCGGGTTGCATGAGCTTAAACTATGACAAGGAACGTAGATCTTTTTTACTTGTCCAATCAATTTTCAGCGAGTTAACATCAATTTATCATGTAAGCAAATTGGATTTATGTAAGCAAATGCCTTCTGCATGCAAAGAATAGCATGAGAAGTGAGGAGATGGAGATAGCATAACTCATGGTTAACAATAAAGAGAGTGGAAAAAGGGTAGATGGAGATGGGATAGATGGAAGGTATGAGAGAGGTTTGTTAAACTCATATTTTGCTCAATGAAAGACTAAATGACTGTATGTAACTGGAATGAATCTTATTGGAGAAGGCTGTTATCATGGAAGTACCTTAATTTATGGGAGCGTCTTTTCTTACTCCCTTCAGGTTAACCCAGATGATATCATCTTTGGAGGGTGGGACATAAGCAGCATGAACCTGGCTGATGCCATGGCCAGGGCCAAGGTTTTGGACATAGACCTCCAGAAGCAGCTCAGGCCCTACATGGAATCCATGGTCCCTCTCCCCGGAATCTTTGACCCTGATTTCATCGCAGCGAATCAGGGGTCACGTGCTAATAACGTGATCAAGGTGACCAAAAAGGAGCAGGTCCAACAAATCATCAAGGACATAAGGTATCAATCAACTATTAACTTCTTCTAATATTACTCTGCAGTATCTTCCTTGCTTTCTCATAGGTTTGTTTAATTATAACCGACACCTGCAGTCCTGACGTGACAGACTCTCTACTTTTTGTAACTCATCCTCCTAGTAATTACCAATTCTTTTAATAAAGTGGTTGTTGCCTCCCTTAGTATCAAAAAATATTACTCCCCAATATGTATCAATCGACTATCAATTACTAGCCTTCTAAACTTATAGTTGATGTTAGCTTGATAGCTAGCTGGTTGGGAAGCTCTGCTTAATACTTCTGTGGAGCTTTCGCAACTTGGACTCTATTACAAACTCTTCTTTAATTGGAGGAAAAAAGGGTAAGGCTTGGATGATGATGATGATTAGAATATGTTCTTTTTGAGTGTCTGATACCAACATAATAAAAGACACATTTGTTTAATGTTTTGGGAATCAAATGTATACAACTTTTGGTTATCTCATGAGCGAGCTCTAAATTGGAGCTTGAACAGGGAGTTTAAAGAGAAGAGCAAGGTGGATAAGGTGGTGGTGCTATGGACAGCAAATACTGAAAGGTACAGCAATGTGATTGTTGGGCTCAATGACACTATGGAGAACCTCTTGGCTTCGTTGGACAAGAACGAGGCTGAGATATCTCCATCGACCTTATATGCACTTGCTTGTGTCCTAGAGAATGTTCCATTCATCAATGGAAGCCCGCAGAACACCTTTGTGCCGGGTATGATGCTTCTGTTCAAGTTGTTGGTAGTTTTGGACCTACGAGGGAAGTCGCAAGGTGTTAATTATATTGGAGAATTCTTATGTGCAGGGCTAATTGATCTGGCTATTGAGAGGAACAGTCTCATTGGTGGAGATGACTTCAAGAGTGGGCAGACAAAGATGAAGTCTGTCTTGGTGGATTTTCTTGTGGGAGCTGGGATCAAGGTATCTAAGTTTTTATAAAGCTTTCCAATCTATAGAGTACTTAGACGTTGGAAACTCTATGGACTTCTTATATCTTTTTTTATGCATGTACAAAATGCAATATGTTAGGATGCCTGACTGTTTTATTAATTTATACAATTGCTTATAATCTTTCTGGATTAGCAGCTTTTCTTGCATGAGAAAACATAAGCATAAAATGCGAAAAAGTGACGAAAATTTTCTTTCTTTTCTTCTAGCCAACTTCTATAGTCAGCTACAACCATCTTGGGAACAATGATGGCATGAATCTCTCTGCCCCACAAACTTTCCGGTCGAAAGAGATCTCAAAGAGCAATGTAGTTGATGACATGGTCTCTAGCAACGGCATACTCTATGAGCCTGGGGAGCATCCTGACCATATTATTGTCATCAAGGTAATTAAGTACGCATCCAATGTTATGTTGATACTGTGGCAGCAGGCTTTCAAGCTGTAACTAATCAACTGCTTGTGTTGTTATAGTATGTGCCCTATGTTGGGGACAGCAAGAGGGCTATGGATGAGTACACATCAGAGATATTTATGGGTGGGAGGAACACAATTGTTCTTCACAACACATGCGAGGACTCTCTTTTGGCGGCGCCCATCATCCTGGATTTGGTTTTGCTGGCTGAGCTCAGCACCAGGATTCAGCTCAAAGCTGAGGGAGAGGTGTGTATGAATGACTCCGCGAGGAATGTTGCTCTGTAAGCTTGAGTTGGGCTGATTTAGTAATGTCGTTCTTGTTTGGTTGTGCAGGAAAAGTTCCACTCCTTCCATCCGGTGGCCAGCACCTTGAGTTATCTCACCAAAGCTCCTCTCGTAAGTGAAAATAATTAATTTTTGTTGCCTTTATTGGGTTTATATTCATATTAGCAACTGACATTAGATAAGTACTTCATTTATATTATTTAGTTTTAACTTTCGAAGCTTTTTCATTCTGCTAGTTTGATGTTGTTATGCGTTCTTCATATATTACATTTCAATACTATTAAAACATATAAAAAAAACATGCTGATAATACTCTTTAATAGCATAGAACTAGTTTGATTTTGAGATGCGATAATGTTGCATTCAGCAAGAACTAATACTTTAATCCATTATGTAATATCTTAGCATGAAATCGTTGCTACTGCTATTAGATGAAATGTAATAAAGTAAATCTATTGAGTCCTAAGAACATCTTTAGAACTACAGGACTTGAGGAATAAATATTAGTGTGTGATATTTGACTTGCATATGGTTGCATATAGATGTCATGTTGTCGCCGTAAATCTACAATTAAAATTTCTGAATTTTTTCCTTCTAATTATATTATTGGGAAGCATTTAGTGAACCTTTGCATCATGGTATTCCAAAGTATCTCAACATATGTTAGTGTACAGTGTAAAAGAGTGTGCACAGCATCTAGGATGATGGCCCTAAGTCACTTTACATTTTTTTTTTTGGAGAAAACCTAGTCATTTAAGACAAATTATGTTGCATAGTACTATGTTGCAACTCGCATTAGGCACTTAAGATACTGGTCCAGAGTAACCCAAGATCAATGGTACTATGTTGTTTACCATCATGTTTGCTTGGATGAAGACAGAAATTCCAAAGTACTATGTTGTTTTTTTTCTTTTCTGTACCAGAAAATAAAAAAAAAAGTAGTTTGTAACTTGAATTTATTTTTTGAGAAAGTAACTTGAAATTATTTGGTGATGCAAATAGGTTCCTCCAGGCACGCCTGTGGTGAATGCTCTCGCAAAGCAGAGGGCCATGCTGGAGAACATCCTGAGGGCTTGCATTGGCCTGGCTCCTGAGAACAACATGATTTTAGAGTACAAATGAACCACCATTGAAAGAAGAGAGGGTGGAGAAGGGGGGGGGGGGGGGGATCATGGCCCTTTTCTGTTGTATGTATGGCTTTGCTTTGTTCAAACTGGGCCTTTTTTCTTTTTTACTTGTGTGGCTATTGGCTTTTCTTTAGCTGATGAAGCTCGATCAGTGCAGGCAAATCCCATGTATTTTTCAGCTTCAGATTTAGTAGCCCTTATTATAAATGGCCTTTTGTCTTCAGAAAAACTCATCTTTTCTGACCTGTGATTCTTATTTTGGTTCCATGCATCCCTTATCATTTCATGTTTTTATTTTTCGAACAAGCTCGGCTTTGCTTAAGTACAATAATTAGGTGTCATGGCTTCTTTATGTAGAATGGGTAAATAATACTGTAGGTAAATAATTTCCTGTTTTATTTTTTTCAAAGAAAAACAGAGGCTTAAAGGGCATTTCATCCTTACTGGTATCTCTGGTTATGAATTTTATGATGCTTCTGTTTTATATTAGGGTGTCTCTTGGATCTTACCCTAAAGAAATAAAGGTGTTACCAAGTTTTCCAGATGAACATGAACTTATTGGTATGACATTATTGCCGGCCAACAAAATGGTGACGGCTTGACACAGGAGGCCAACATGAAGTTTTAAGATTTTAATTTCCTACCACTATTGGTGGGCATTGTATTGATGGAGCTGATGAAACATGTGGATTTGTTCTCTCGGCTATTTTGTGGTTTTGCTGCTGGACAATATTAATGGCTGCATCAAGAACAGTCAATTAAAGGGAAGAAGAAAACAGGAAGATACCCCCAAATCACACTCTTGGAATTTCTGTGAAGGTAATTGTAACCAGTAGAAGGTTGAAATGGCTAATTTTAAATAAATTTGTTTCACAAGGCCTTGAGAAACATTATGGTTGAGAAGGGAAAAAGAAATGGTTCATGTCTGATGTGGGTTTCTGGTAGCTTTGTTTGATGTTGTTGAAAACTGCAACTCTTGAGCATCTTCTTGTTGTCAAGATTTTTGTCTTGGACAAGATCATAGCCGTACCAAATGCGAGCCCCTCCTCGCTTATAAAAGGAGCCCTTCCCCTCTTCCTTGGCACCATTCGGGAGAGAGAGAGCGCTTTACCATTAAAGAGTTGATGGCAAGGTGTTCTGCGGGAGGGCTCGGAGCATTCGTCGTTGATCCGGCTAGGAGGATCTTGCTGGAGGCAAGGTGAGTTCCCTCTCCTCCTCCTCTCCGATCCTTGGGCCACCATCTCCTTTGAATCCGGCCGGCAAGCCGCCAGATTAAGGTGAAGTTAGACTCTCCTATTTTGGTGCACCTCTCCTTCCATTTCGGTCGGCCATCGCCGGGTTTTACACAATGCCGACGTCGCAAGGGCCAACGACCATAGGGGGCACCGGCCATAGGCAGCAGCTGCCGCCGAGCAGTCCCTTCAGGAAGAAGGAAGGAAGGGAGAGAGAGGGAGAGCCTTCTGGCTCTCTCCTCTCTTTCTCTCTCCTTCTCTCTTGATTTCTCTTTCCTGGGTTTCTCTGTTGGTTTCTCTATTTCTCTCTCTATGGTTTTTCTCTCTCTAGTTTCTTCCTCTAGATTGGATGTGAACTGGATTAAAAAAACAAGAATTTTGGGTTTATCTCGTTATTATGTCAAGCCTCGTCACAGGCTGGAAATGTAGTACTTTGGCAGGCCCCATCATAGGCTATGAATGTGGAACTAAAATTGGCAAGCCTCACCACAGACTAGAAATATGATACTTGGCAGCCCCATCACAGGTTGGTAAATGTGGAACTAAAATTGGTAGGCCCCGCCACAGGCTGGAAATATGATACTTTGGCAGCCCCACTACAGGCTGGAGAATGTGACTGAGATTTGGCCCAAAGTCAATAAGATAATTGATCCGGATCAAATTAATAAGGAATGAAATGAAAAGCATCGAAAATACTAATGAAGATTTATGAGCTATTGTATGATATATCACTCTTGAGTGGCTGGGTTTCTATTGATATTTGATGTTCATATTTATATTGATTATTCAAGCATTGTTGATAGCCGGTTTGTGATTTTATAATGTGTGCAATGTTTTCCTGTAGTTTTCAAATCTATTTTATTATTGTGTTGGTATGGATGTGTAGGGATTCTTATTGGGCTGTAAAGCTCACTCTCCTTCTTTTTTTCTCTTTTTAGAGTTGCAGGATGCATAGACCTGGATGGAATGGGCGTAGAGTGCGAGTGTCAGAGTTATCAGTTAGTTTATTTTGATACCGATGAACATTGAAAGCTCTTGTAATTGAACTAATCTGATTATTTGGATAGATTGGATTTAACTATTTGAATTAATTAATTAGTTTGGAAATTATTGGATTTTTGTTCATCATAGGCTTTACATGATCTTTAGGGCACATGCGGCCGGTTGTGTATCGGACTTTGGTGCTGGGTTTTGAGGCGTGACAATATGTTTGCAGTAATGAAGCAACAGAGCTCGGGCTAATGCACGAGCACAAAGTTACAAGATATATTTTCCACATACCGAGTTGTAAGATTTTCCTACAGTTAAAAAAGAGTATTAAGGATCTGCACCACTGACACAGGAAAATCTCAAAACACTTCAAAGACTAGTCCTCCTCAAATTTTTACGTTAACTTTTTTGAATCAATAATCTAAAATACCTTCCAGTCTATTTAGTTGATAAGCATTTGAGAAGATCACTAGAATTTATTCTATTTAGTTGATAAGAAAATGAAAATAATTGGTTTATTCATTTAAAATTTTAATGTTAATAAGAAAGATCCGCATATATAGCAGAGGGGGAAAATTTGCCATCTCCCTTTCCGAATCCACTGCACCACGTAACCATCCAAAGATCTCCAAATCCAAACAAACCCTATAATCCTCAACTGTTTCATTAGCTGAAAGCGAGAGATCCAAGGACTGAATATTATCCAAGCCTTATAATTCTCAACTCCTATCCCTATCTCCCTCACTTCTTTCATCTCTCTTTATTTATATATCCATATCCCATTCCTCTCCTCACCCTTCTCTCTCGCACACTAAAGCTCTGTTCCTCGTTCCAACACCACCACCCATGGCTCGACTGGTGCTGGCCATTGGTGCCATGGCCATTTGGGCTTTCTTAGTCCCCGCCGCCGTCGCCGCCGACTCCTCTCCTTCGCCACCCCCAGCTTGTGACGATGTTATCCCGGATATGGCGGATTGCTTGCCGTATGTGACCGATGGGAGCAGCGTGCCGAGCCCCGGCAAGGGCTGCTGCACCGGCATCGCGCAGGTGGTTGCCAAGAGCCCGCTATGTATTTGTGAAGCACTCGAGGAGGCCTCCCAACTAAATATAGCCGTTAACATGACTCGGGCTCTTGGGCTCCCCAAGATTTGCAAGCTAAACGTGCCTCCAATGAGTAGTTGTAATGGTAATGCAGTTGTTTTTTTTTTTTTTTTTGACCACAACCCTTTCATCTTGACTTGGTTATGCATCGCCTTTTCTTCTAATCCTGTAAAATTGTCCCGAGTGTTAGTTTTTCAAGTATTTCTTTTTAAGTCGATTGAATTATTTTTATTTTTTGTGGAAATTTTTAAGCTTAAGAAATGATCTAATGCACCCATTTTGTTACTGTTATACTTGGTTGAATTATCTTTGGTTAAGATCTCTGGCATTCAAATATGTCATATTTAAATTGCATTCTTAATTGCTATATCTCTATTCTAAAAAAATTACTATAGGTTTTTCTTTTTTTTCTTTTTTCTTTTACAGTAGACCTACTATTAATCTTGTTTTGATGAAACTTACATTTTGTTCTTCTTGGAAATTGCAGCTACGAGTCCTCCTGGTGAATCTCCGGGCAAGTTTCTCTCCTTCTTCTATCTCCCTTTTATTTGATCACTCTGTTTTTTTTCTTTTTTCTTTTTTTTTTTGGCTACAGATAACTAAAATGATTGCGGTCCTGATTTACCAGGGTTTTTAGACAGGAAATACTACTAATGGTTTTGATGGCCGAAATGCTCATTTCACCGTTGCCTATTGACACTAAATACTAGTGCTTTTTTTTGGGGGGGAAGGTTCACTAAACATTAATTTAAACTGTAACATATATTTAAGCTTGTTCTTGAATTTAGATTACAGTTTGTGTGTGGCTTAGTCTTCGGTAGTAAATCACTAATCCACACATCAATCTGATTCTTCCCTCCCTAAGTACTACTCCATGAAGATTATCCATGCATGCTAATTCTCTGAATGCAATGCAGCTCCGTCATCGCCACCACCAAAATCACCATCGGTGCCGTCTCCGGCGCCGGTCGCTCCTTCACCAGCCCCAGTCTCTCCACCACCAGCGGCCCCACCGGTCTCTCCGGCTCAGCCACCTGTTGTTCCAGCCCAAGCACCATCACCCTCAAGCACAGCTGAGCTCAGGACTTCTCACAGATTCCTTGTTGGGATGCTGGCATTTGCCATGTTCTTCTCATGGAGGATGTTTTAGATTTCGTCGATGATGTGGCTATTAGGTCCAATTTGTTTGGTTAGTGGTCGCAGTAGTATATGAGAGAGCTGAGAGTGGCATTGATCAAAGCAGTATTAGGTCTCTATAGGGTTCACATGACGTTTGGGTCTTTCTTTTGCTCGTAATTTGTTTTTGTGTTGGCTTTGGATCCTTTTTAAAGGGACTAGCTCTTTGTTATGCTATGTCATGATTTATTGATCACTCTTTTTTTTTTTGTGGAATACTTGAATTTTTAAGAATACTAGCATCATCCACATGCAAGTACATGGAATTAAAAGTAATATTTAATCATTTTATATATGAATGGATGAATCCAAAATGTGAAACAAATAACATTTTATATACGATAAATTTAATTTCAGTGTGCTTTTAGTTGATTTTATAATAACTGGATAGCCAAATTTGATAGTAAATAAAGATATAAACCCATATAAGCTAAATAGATGCTACTAATGATATAGACCAAATAACAAATCTACGACTTGCATAGAATATATTGGTCTAGGTAATAGGATTGAGTTTTTAGCCGAAAATCAGGTTTTTGTTTTAGCCTTTCAGCCCCCCTATGAATTGAGCAATTATCAAACAAAAGTAAATTTTTTAAAAAAATTATTATATAGCAAGAAATGCATCCATAAAAATAACGTATAAGATACAGCCTGAAATGGATGAACAAATGTAGCATTGTGGAATACAATCCAAGTCTTTTAACTTTTATAAGCCAGAACAAACACAACTGCAGAAAATATATGCTAAAATAATAATAATAAATTCAGAATATTTCTTTCATTAAATGGTAAATTGTTTTGCAGGCAGACATTTTATTTAGTTGGGTTTGAGCTTTCATAATTAAAGTATCTTTTGAGCCCTGCTAAAATCAAGCGGTGGATTATAAATGTCTCTAGCATATTTGGAGAAATATGAGGATTCAATAGAAACTTTCTTATGAACTATCCTTTTTTTTCTTTGTATTAGTCCTATTATTTTTTAAAAGTAAATGTAAGCCAATGTATATTATTTGGTTCATGGAAATTTTTTGTTTTTACTGAAATATTTTTTCTAGAAAACTAATGCCTTGCTATATGATATCTGAAGAAGTGATTTTTGTATATTTGGTTGATCATAAAGGAGTGACATATGTCAGAGTGGGTTATGTTTGGTTAGACATCTATTTTTCGAAAAAAATTATATAAAATATCTATTATGCCCTTAATAAAAGTAAGACCTTAAGAGGACTTTTGGAAAAAAAAAATTGGAATTGGACTTTTTCATATCTCCTATAGAATTTTTTTTTCTTATAAAATATAGAAATTTTATTTTCATGAGAAAGCACTCCTTTTAAAACTCCAAATATGAGCAATTTTTCTATTTTTTTCTTGACCATACTTTTCTTTTTTATCTTCTTGCGAATCGAATGAGCCCTAAATTTTTTTCTCACAAACATGTATTTGTGCATGCCAAATATAGTCCATTGAACATTTTGCCTGCATTTATTTATATCGAGCCATCTAATAATTCCCCCATGGCCTCCTTACCGAATTGGTTTCGTTTTGTTTTCATCATTATCGAATTGGTTTCTCTCTGTACTCACCTTTTCTCCGAGGTGCAGCATGAAACCATGCGAGCGATGGGGATGAAGGGGACGGAAGATTGAGCTCAGCATGTCACGAGGAAAACGTAAGCCAACAACCTTGCTCCGGTCGAAGGGGTCAATCTCTTTTTCCACACGTCCAATCTTTGATTCCACGGCCAACCCCACAGTTTGTCCTCCGATGATTACATCACCAAATGCGTACATTCGTATAAAGAAAATAAAAAAAAATTAAACAAAGAGATCAAATTATAGCCACCACCACAGGTGAATATATCAATTTTAGTTGTTTTTTAAAAAAAAGAGAGAGTTAAAGATCAGCAAGATAAATAAGAATAAAAACGAGTGTCATGTACAAATGAATCGAGAAAGAGCGCGGTCTTCTTTGGTATTGTTAAATGGTAATTAAGTCTACAATGTCCAAGTTATCACCTTCCTCGAACATCATCAATTTTAACAAAGTCCTGGCTCAAGTCCAAAATGTTGTCTTATTATTCATATGGTCAAACTATTCCCAAAATTTTCACATGCAACTCTCTCGTGAGCCTGGTCCTCGGTCCAGTCCGGGCTGTAGTATTTTGGACCATTCCAATGCCTGGCTATCGATGTCCTTTTTTCTTCCCTCTTTTTTTCTTTTTTGGTACAGGGGCGACTCACATACAAGGTGTGGATGCAGCTCATAAGATCAAAAAGAGTAAGAGAATACAAAGATGATGGAATCAAGAATAGGTTGTCTCAAATGAAATTCTTGAAGTGATAAGCCACAAAGGATACCATTCAATCAGCCATATCGTTAGTTTTTCTATAGATGTGAGTGGTCCAAAAAATCAGCGGATACCGTGAATCAATCAATCGTAATTCATTGGCGTCACTGCCTGGACTCTGGATCCAGTCAATCAATGCCCTTCTTAAAGCTGGGCTCCGACCCAAGTGAGTGCCTTTACCACTTCTTCCATCCATCATTCCACCCATCTCCAAGAGTGCCATGTGTTTATCACACCAACCCTCGCCTTTCCCTCTTCTAACACCCGCTTCCACACCTCTCTCTCTCAGGGACACCCCCACCCCAACCTTTTCCTCTTCCATATCCTCCCTTCCTCCCCTCTCCCCCTTATCCAAAAGACTATATTAATCCTCCACTCCAAGGCCATTCCACAAGCACCAGCCATTTCCCATACTCTTTTGTTGCATTTCAATTTATCCTTGCTGAGACAGCAATGGTTTGGGCTGGCAGGTGTGCATGGGTCCTTGCCCTTTGGCTCGGCCTGGCCATGTTGCATGGGGATGGGGCTCAGGTGGGTGCGCCTTCACCCTCCATGGACTGCACCTCTGCCCTCCTCAGCCTGGCTGACTGCCTGACCTTTGTGGAGCCAGGGAGCAACGTGACCAAGCCCCAGGGGAATTGCTGCTCTGCCCTCAAGAAGGTGGTCAAGGAGGAGGTGGCCTGCCTCTGTGAGGCCTTCAAGGGGAGTTCGGCCTTTGGGATCACCATCAACATGACCAAGGCCCTCACCCTCCCCTCTGCCTGTGGGATCACCACCCCTCCCTTCAGCAAGTGCAAGAGTGCGTCCCCTCTCCTTTCCTTCTTCCCTTTGCTTGCTTCAGATTCTATAGCACCTCTTTTAGGTTATTTCCTTTTTGGCTTTTGGGATTTAAGAATTGAAGTAATATCGGGTTTGAAGTTAAAATCTTGAAATTGGTTGCTTTTTTTCTTGTGTGTGTTGCAGTTGCATTTGATGGAGCGCCTGGTTCAGCCCCCGGTATGTCTCTTCCACTGGGATAAACCATGTTACAAATCCATCATTTTCTCTTTTCTTTTCCTTTCTCTACCCAAAAGATGATTTCATCTCGTTATAATGTCAAATTTTGGTTTACTACCTCCTCTTCCTCGTCCTCCTCCTTTTTTATAAAGGAGAAACCATCCGGCAATGAAGTCCCTTTGTGTTTCTTTTGCCTGCGATCGGTAGGACCGGATATTATAAATTAATAAAAAGGAAGTACTCCCAGGCTCGGAAAGATGAGCGTGCAGTATCATATTTCAATTAATTTTTGTGTTTATAATTAATGATAACAAGGAAGTCCCTTCTACTCTCTAAATATTTATCTATTTATTTATTTATATTTATTATTACGTGTGGTACTATGGTGAGTGGATAAGTGATCTAGATGGAACTAGAGATGATTTCATTTTTTGATTTTATTTTAAACCAAAAAAAAACTTTATTGGTGGCTTTATAGTTGCATTTGTTTCTAATTTTCTGTTAGATTTTTTTTTTCATTTGTTTAGAGTGATTTTTTAGGGCAGTGATGCTGCCGTCTCTCTCGTAGTACCGATCTGCTCGTGATTGGCCACCATCCAATTGCTGGAGTTTGCAGTTCCACACAATTCTCCTGAAATTTGTGAACAGTAGAAGGTGACCTTTATTTGGTCACATTTGCTGATAGAGTTTTGTTTCTGCAAGTAACAAGCAATGCCGGAAGGGCAGGTCATGTGACTACTAGCCTCGGTACAAAACCTGTCTAAAACCTGACTTATATTTGGCCGGGTTGGGTCAGCAACTTAGGGTTGGGTCAGACCGTGGACTAGTGATAGAAACCCGACTTAAACAAGCCTGCTCATAATGCAAGTTGGCTCCGACCCCTTTGGTCCTCTATCGACAACTCCATTTTGAAACCAAGATTTTGATGGCATCATTCAACTGTATAATAATGTCTGTCCACTGATGCTAATTCTTTCTGTTTGATTGGATATTTCTTTTAAATTTTAAAGTGAAATAGTTTGTGACATTATTGTAACTACGAAGCATTATAATGGAGAACTATGGATATATAGTCGCATCAAAAAAAGCTGAAGTTATTTGACCAAATCGCTCCTGATCAATAATATTATGTGTTCGGCCAACGCTTGTTATATTTACAAAAACATTACTACACCAAAAAATTTATTCTCTGCAGCCATTTCAAATCAAACCAGGAGGCCTCCAGACCTGTTCTGACTGCTGCTAGAGCATTGATAAGAGTCATTGTTTCCAACTTGTTTGAAATATGTTCGTCCATATATTGCTCTTTTAATTATATAACCGTACGTAGGAGTTCGCCGGAAGTTAATTTATTGTTGATGACAGTCTTGTGATCTTGCAGCCCCATCACCATCCAGTGGAGCACCTGGAAGTGCTTCGACTCCATCATCAAGGCCTTCAGGCGCCCGAGCTTTATCGGCTCCATCCTTGGTCGTTGTTCTTGCTGCTGCAGCAGTTGCTCTTTGGTTTCACTACATTTGAGAACTTAGCTCCTGTGTCCATGCATGTATCTCTTTTCTAGTCGATATGAAACGAGTCTTTTTGGTGGTGTTGCTTGAGTTGTATCCCGGGGATTTCTTTTGGTTTCATTGAGCTCTCAGTTTGGTGCTGTTCTCACACAAACATCATCATTTATGTTAAGACTATTTTTATACTAGTAGATTTCGTGTTTAATGCTAGAAGAGTATGTCTGTATTGCCGGTTTGGCATCTCAGATACTCCTGAGTACTAACAAAAAAAAATGATGGAAAAAATGTAATGTTTCCCATAGAGAAAAAGAGAGAGAGAGAGGGAGAGAGTGGACCTTTTCATTCATTTATTGCGAATTTATCACTTAAATGAAAATCAACTGCCTCTGTTAGTCCATAATAA
The DNA here is from genome assembly GCF_009389715.1 of Phoenix dactylifera. Classification (NCBI taxonomy): domain Eukaryota; kingdom Viridiplantae; phylum Streptophyta; class Magnoliopsida; order Arecales; family Arecaceae; genus Phoenix; species Phoenix dactylifera. The sequence goes on from NC_052399.1 coordinate 9,445,890, forward strand.
TTAGGTGTCCAGTAGGAAGTACCCAATCAGAGCCTCAATAGTAAACTCGCTTCCGCTTCAATCATGGTGATGAGAAAAAAAAAAGGTAGAATCTGACTGTAGAGGTGTATCTTTCGCTTGAAAGAAGGATTCACCGTATTTTATATGAATCTATAGTTGGATCATCCATTGAGCACTTTGAAATCCATTCAAGCGTATAAATAAGAGATTTGGAGCATTTTGAGATCTATATGGTAGATGATCCAGTGGAAAATTTGTATGACGATAAATTCTTCTTTGGCATCAAAGATACAATCCTGACCTATTGATTATTTTGACTCCTCCCCAAGCAAGTACATCTCGTGTGCTAACTACTAGTTTATATTAGATTGAAAGCGGGACAGCCAAGGCACTTGAGATTTATTACACATCCCAAAATTTGAGCCAAGGCAAAATATAGCAGCTTTTTTTTATATTATTAAAGGGAGGCAAAAAAAAATGCCACGTATATAATATTGATAATCAAAGAGTATGTATAACAGAGTAATTCACAGAGAAGGAAACGCTTTCGTAATCTTTACATGATGACAGAGCATATCACAAAAAGAAAAAAATAGGGGGTTTGAAAAATACAGCAGAAGAACCAGCTCAGCACAAGTGCCTCTCTTACAGTCTTACTCCAAAAGTTAAAAAATAGTGACGAGGACAGTAGCGCATTTGATATCGGCAAAACACAGGCAAAAAAGTATCCAATTTTTGGATCATTCTTTTCTTCTTTTTTGTTTTTTTAACTATTCTTTGGCTACAGTATAATAATATTATAAATTATAGTAAATAGATGGTTATAATAGTCAAATTCTTATTATATATTAAACAATAAATTTTAAGGATACCCAAGCAAAATCTCTCGTTATTATAATAAAATAGAAAATTTCAATACGTAAGTTTTTTTATTGCATATTAAGCAATAAACTTTAATAATAACCGTTATTAATACTGGCATCCACATAGCGTATAAAAACTCCTACCATTAATACTGGCTTCGCACGATGCACAGAGTATGATTTTTAGCTTTTTTTCAACCATTTTTGAAAAAATATAATAATATATAATATTATAATAAATCAAAAGCTTCGATAACTACATTTCTGTTACACATTAAATAATAAACTTTTATGGGGATGAGCAAAAACTCCCATCAATATAATAAACAAAAGGTTATAGTAGCCATATATTTCTATTACATATTAAGCAATAAATTTTATTGATGGCCGAGCTGGAATACCCGTTTATATGGTAAATGGAGAATTCTACACAAGCTCAGCCTTCATTCATTTTTTTTCCCAGCTATTCTTCAAAAGCAATATAATAAAATAACAAATTATGATAAATAGAAGGCTTCAAATTTTTGTTGTACCTAAAGCAATAAAATTCGATGATTGCCAAGCAAAAACTCTCATTATTATAATAAATAGAAGGCTTTAGGACCTAAATCTCTATTACACATAAGCAAAAAACTTTAATAAAAGTCGAGTAGAAACTTCCATCATTAATACCAACATTATTATTACCTATAATAAATGAAAAACTTTGCACAAGCTAAGCCTCGTGCAGAAATTTTCATCATTAATACTAGCCTTATGATATTTGAGGTACAAACTTTTTTTTCTTGTTCAAACTATTCTTCAGATGTAATATAAGAATAAAATAAATTATAATAAATAGAAGATTTTAATAGTCAAATTTCTGTTGCATATTAAGCAATGAACTTTAATGATGACGGAGCAGAAACTTTTATTGCTATAATAAAATAGACTTTAATATTTCATTTTTCTCTGCATATTAAAGAATCAACTTTAATGATAGGCAAGTAGAAACTTAGTACCGGTATCTATATAGTAAATGGAGAACTCTATACAAGCTAAGCCTCCATGTAGAAGCTCCCGGTTCGGCACAATATGGCTTTTCTCTTTTTCTAACTATTCATAAAACACAATATAGCAATGTAACAAACTACAATAAACAAAATACTTCAATAACCATATTCTTGTTGCACATTAAATAATAAACTTTAATGATAGCGGAACAAAAACTCTTATTATTAATGCTAACATCTCACATTATGCACTTATTGTATGGTTTTCCCCCTTTCATTCTTAAAATGCTATATAACAATCTAACAAATTATAATAAGTAGAAGGTTTCAATGACTAAATTTATAATGCACATTGAACAATGAACTTTAATGACCATCTGAATTAATGAATTGCCGTAGGTGAATGGACGAGGTTGAGTGAGTCAGCTAGTTGCCGTGGATGGCCTGAGGTTTTGAGTAAGCAGGAGATTTGTGGAGACCATACGCATTAATTGTTGAGTAAGCTGGAAATCTGTGGAAGCAAGTTAATATTAGGATTATTCATAGTTGTTGCATATTAAAGAAGGAACTCTAATGATGACCAAGCTCATAATTTCTCATATGGAATTCATCATGATCTTGTCTTTCAAGCTGTTGATTATTGGGATGCATTTCTAAAGAAATCTACTCCTTACAATGAGTTCATTGAATGGTTCGCTTTCCTATTATCAATGCACTTCTTAAATGTATTTAGGCTGTGGTTGTTGTCATCCGGGGGAATGGGTAATTGAAGGTCGCAAGGCATCGGATGCAGACTTGGGTTTGGTAAGGCCCAATAGAAGTATGTGGATAGCGCAGATGTGGTTGGGCTCACTAGTATTGCATTCAATGTCCATGAAAGAAGGAATTAGCTGGACTTAAATTAAGAGCGTGGCTCAGCTCAAGTTTAGGGTTTAAGGTTTAGAGTTCAATATAAGTCCTGACCCTAAACAAAGACTGCTATGATTGGCTAATAGGCCCTCTCCCCTCCTACTTCAAAAGGTCAAACTCTTTGCCCTAGATTCAAATTATACCAATTTCATTTGTAACAACTTTGTACCTCGCATAAAAAAGCTAATCGGAAGATTCTATTTAGGTTCATTGGCCTTCTATAACTATCCAAGATCTATACGGAATATAGTTGATATAGGACAAAATGCATATTCACATGGTTCCTCACATGCTCCTGTTCAAATTAGTTCAAATCTAATTACAAACACTACGATCAGCTTGCAATTATTATGCTGCACTGTGTCATTGGCTGGGAATAGGATAGTGCAAGCTTCTTGACGGGTAGGAATTTTCCTAAATAATGGCCTGGTTTCCAGATCTCTTTGGGCCCCTGAAAAGGGATTGATTAAATACCTCATTCCTCCACATATTGTAGTCCTCAGAAACGCCATTAGCATAAGGTTACTGCCACTCTTTTTCGAAGGGGGAATCTGTTTTTATATGTGGGCTGATCAGTAGTCCAAAAAGGTGCAAACAAAAGCACCTTGGAATCACCAACTTTTTCCACTGCCAACCACATCTCTCTCCCATCTTCCCAATTGATTCATCCCCTTCCACCCTACCATGCACAAAGACCAGCCATTATAATATGCCTTGCTCATATCTCCATCTATTACTTTTCTTGATTGCAACCCATTTAAATAATAGGTACATAGTTTATTACGCTGGTAGATTACCATGCATTATGCGAAGAACTCTTTTGCAACATTTTATGGATTGGACCAATGAAGCAACAGTGCCAATTCCATATTAAGTTGAAGAAAACCAGCTTTCTGACATGAAAGTAACTTAGGAGCCAATGAACCAGTCTAATGGGATTCATTACACACTGAATCCCCACACTGAGAGCCCCAATGGACCGCAAATGGATCGACTGCTTTCAGATTCGTCAGGGGACCACTTCATGCAAAGGTGACGAGATAACCTTCTCCACTGTAGTTCGTCAGCCAGATCAAGCAACTACTAGGCTTGGCTTGATTTATTTATGAGATGATTGCTTTGCATTCTTCAGGCTACGTTAAATACACAGCGATGCATGCTGAAATTTAAGGACGTATCAGAGTAGCCCAACCGTGCAGTGAAATCTAAGGACAGTGATGAGCACTCTACAGAGAAAAAAAATACAACAAAAGAATGAGCCATCTGTCCGGTCATGAGCAATAGTTCTTCTTCATGGTTTGGGCATGCGACACAGTTGATCAATAAAATAAATGCCCCATTTCATTTGAGTTTCTTTGGTTCTCTTCACTTCAAAACTGAAGGAGCAGCACCACCAAACATTGGCTTCCGATGGTACAGTTGGAATTTGAATGAGTTTTTAAAAGTTTTAAAGAGGTATTAATAAAAAGAATTTGTAACCCTCAAAATTTTAAAAAAATTGTTGTAATCTTTAAGTATTTCAAATTCCATTTGGAAGTTTCAAAACTTTCCATTATCTTTCATTATGGTCTTAATGAGGCCATAAGTATTCAATCATTATGCTTGGGTTACAAAAGGTCAATATATATGAGCCAATTCTTGCACCTAAAAAAAACAAAACAAAAAAATCTTCTTCTTGCTCTCATAGTCTCTTCCTACCACCATTCTCTCTTATACAATTACATATATTATTTTATATTTTAGGCACGATATAGAATAAGTAATCTGCCTACGTTAGATGTGTACTATAGATTAGACCCGCTGTAAGCCGTTTGGGTTGTATCTTGAAGCCGTCGCTACCGCCAATACCTGCACGTGGGGAGGCAACAACGGCATTAGGACAATGCATCTTTTGGCGTGCCTCTCACACCTCACAGGCCAGATATTTCTTTGCTAATATTTTATTACAATTGTTAAATTTTTTTTTTATGTGATTTAATATTTTATTAAGCATCTTGCTGGATCAAGGGATACCACCTCCCGCCAGAGGTGAGGGGTCCAATCCCAAATTATTTCCTATTGAGGCTCCACCGAAAAGGGTGCAGAAAAACACCAAAGGAGCGGCAGGAATCACCTGAAGAAATGGGTGATTTTTGACTACTAAGATCCACTTGAACCATAAGCCTAATGAATTCCATATTTGTTAATGTCTAGAAGCATTTTAACTAAAAGAGACACAAAATTAACACTAATACATGGGTTGGATAACCAGTAGCATCAGGCTGTGCATTTATTTCTGAAGATTAAAACTTTCTGGTGCCGGAATGCTAATAAAACCCATCTAATATGATTTGTTTTGCCTACTAGCAACACATTATTTTTTTTTTTAAAAAAAAGAATTTTCGCATTATGGCATGCATAGAAAAACTACGGTATGAAGATTATATAGAGAGAAAAAGTCATAGTTTTAAGCAGCAGCAACTGTTTCACCATTATTGGAGGCTTCAGATCCTGCAGTTGCTAGGGGTGCTTCAGTCCTCAGAGATGTCAACGAGAACTTCTATTTCTCTTTCTGATCATCAAGGTTAATTTGGTGCTGCCTACACTGCAGGCTACAGAATGCAATTTCACCCCTGGGGACAAAGAAGTAGGTCAGTACAAATAGGTCCCAATTAGATTATAAGAACAAAGACTAAGCATCTCAAGCGGAGATCGAAGATTGTAAGGTGCTCCTGGTTCGAAGGGTTTCATCAAATGAGGCCATTCTCCACACAACATGGGAGTTCACAAAGTGAAATATTTTTACACTTTAGGACAAGTATATGTACATGTAAGCATGCATGCGAAAAAAACTATTACCATAAGATTCCATAAACAAATCTTTGAATCAATAATGCAATGTCTCATCAAAAAGAATCAATAGTGCAATGATAATTCAAGATTGCTCTCGGGCTACGATACAAGACAAGACATTGAGGCAGCTAATATAATGAATAAAAGCCTGATGATCAAGTGGATGTACCGTAGCACTGCATATTACCAAGAGTCAAGACCATAATTAACAACCTTGTTCCAACCATTAAGGTCAGTTTTCGAAACTTGTTTAGCTGTTCATGCCTATGAAAAGTTGCCTCGGCTGTCAGTGTAAACTTCTTCTAATCATTGCTTATAACTTGTTGGATATCTTTATCTTTCATGACTTAAACCATAAACCTCCCATATGGTGGCATCAGTGTCCCACAATAATTTTTAAACTTCATCAGATCCTAATTACTTAACATATTTTAACACCATATCGATCATCACCAGCCTCTCCAAATTCTTAGACACTTCCAACCAAGTGATCTTAGATCTTCCCGTTCACAACCCTTCAACACAATTGCAATTAACAAGTTAATCTAGAGAGAAGCATAAATTCTGATGTATTATGGGCTAACCACAACATTCCTTTAGGGTTTGGAAGTCGAGGTATACTGTTTGTTAAGTGTATCAATATGTGTAGGTGCACAGAGACATGAAATTCTTATATAGCAGGCATGCAGATAGAGGTAAAAATAAATCACAAAATCCTTTAAAATCTCAACCATCAAACCGAATTATAAGTTTAGTTAGAAGACCATTCCAAGCTACACTATGGCTTTGAGAAGAAAGGACCTAACACAGAAGAACAAGAACTCATGAATTTAAGTGATCTAAATAAATTATGTATATCAAATCTATGGACTTTATACTACAATTGCTAATCAATTAATTAGGATTGTAGCCACCTTCCCCCCCCCCCCAAAAAAATAATAATAATAATAATAATAATAATAATAATAATAATAAAATAAAAAGGTCGATAAAAACCAAACAGACAATCAGATCTCTACTAAGAAACGTACAAAAGAACATGCAACTTAGGAAGATAAATCCACATGATTGTTCATACTAATACTAAGACCCAAAGCTTACATCAAAGGGATAAATTCTAATATTTATTTGAATTTGTTTAAGCCAATGCACCAACTTGTTTGAAGATAAAAGATTAAAAAAAACAAAAAACCTATGAACACATAACAACCAGATTAGTTGTTTCAAGATTTTATAAAACCAAGAATCGTAGTAAACTAAATCAAAAAACAAAAGAACCATAGCAGTGCTCATAGATATAAACAATAACTCAAAGTAATCATTTTTTGAAAGAGTAGATTGGACGTTCCAAAGAAAATAAAAATGACTGCAGTCTACGGAAACCAATAAAAATCTTTTTTTTTTTCGCTGGTATCAGCACATCCTCCACAAGAACACGAAATTCACAAACGAGATGCCAAATTAAGGGTTAAAAAAACGTTTTTTCCCCACTTTTTCTCCATCTGAGATAAATTTATACCTATAGATGTAGGTATCGACTCCAGGGCCGAGGTGGCGCTTGCAGAGGCCGCAGGAACTGAGGAAGGAGGCCGTCCCGGCCAACTCGAAGTCGCTGAAGCTCCGCCGCTGCGCGCTCATCGGCGCCGTCCGCCTTAGCCGCTGGTGCCCCCCCTCGTCCGACGCCTCCGACGCCGCCTCGAGGTCCGCCGCCGAGAACACCGCCGCGATCGTCGTCCGCCGCATCGGCGACCGCGGCCGCTTCCCCATAAGCATCTTCGCCCCTCGCCGCCCTCCTTCTCGCTCTCCTCCTCTCGCGGGCTTCGGAGGGCGGCGGGGCGGCGCAGGGGGCGAGAGGCGGCGGGGCGGCGCAGGGGGCGAGAGGCGACGTGGCTCGCGGAGAGGCGTGTTTAGAGGAGGGAAGGCGAGAGCGGCGGAGATAAATAGATGGAAGAGGAATGAATATTGGCCGTTGATCTGAATTCTCCATCCACGCGTCCATAACCTCTCTTAAAGCATATTTACTTTTAAACAAATATTTTAACTACTTTTACTTATGGTTAGGATTTGTTTGAATATTATTCGGAAATCGAGTTTGTTGGCCTGCCAGTTTAAATTTTGCTAAGAGCTCGCTATATCCCAACCAGAATCCTCGAGCTTGTTCATTTGCAGATCGAGTTTTTTTTTCCTCCTACAAGATTCAAGTTCTTGGATTGATATGGCCATAAGCTTAAATCAATTTTCTACTCCATAAATCTAACAAAAAATTCAGTTTACTTAATTGATAAAGGCCCAACCCTCACATATCAATATGTTAATAGTATTCGATGATCATTATTTGCTAAGTTCAATCTTCACGTTCTAAATTATTGGGACAAGAAATTATAATTATTTATCAAATTAAAATTATTTTAATTACCCTAGCTATCCAAAATTTTAAGTGTATTTCTCTATTCATAAAAATCACAAAATTGACAAATAACAGTTATTATTAATTATTTTAAATTTTACTATTAAATTTATTTTATTATATTAGCAATGTGCATAATGTGATTCTAGAATATGATCTTACCTCTCTCGAAACCATCCCTGAGACCATTACATCCACTGTTATTTTAAACATCAATTCATGGCTCAGGAAGAACATGGATGAACTCTAGATTACCCACTACTTTAGTTAAGTGCTATTGGCCAAATGGTGAATAAATTTACTTTCCTGAAGTTATGTTGATTGATTGATTGCATTATTCATCATTATTCATGAATAAATAACAGAATTTACAAATTATTTTAATGGTTTTATTTGTTGTGTCCCTAGTGCCTTTTGCGTTGGAGAACGCTATCAGAAGGTCATCCAATCATAAACAGTGTGTTTTTCTGGAGTTTAAGTTGTTTAATATTCCTCAATTATCGATTAATGTATGCCTAATAATTTTGTTACAAATATTGAAGAAAATGAGCTACTAAAGCAATTTTCTAAAACATAGACTAGTCTCAAACATATGATTGATTCTATACATGATCGATTCCTAATGGACCTTGGTTCAGCTTCAGTTGAGTTAGATAGGCTGAGTCCGAGTTGGCAACCATTATTTGGAAGCATAGTCCCAACTTCAGCATTTTAGAACTATTCAACTAGTTGTTAAAAATCAGAATTTAGAAAAAAAAATCTAATAAATTCAAAAAGTTCAGATGACCAAAAATTAGATTTAAAATTATTAAACTAAAATATTAACTTTCTCATGTATTACTATATTTATTTATTTAAAACATAAAATATAAGAGAAGGAAGAATAATAAATAAGAGCAAGAGAATCTCAAACACGCATACAGAGCATCAGAAATTTTGAACACATTCGAGAATAATTGAATAATTTTGAATTGATTTACAATTCGGAAAACCATTCAGCCAAGAGAAATATTAAAATAATTCAAAAGTTTTTAATAATTCAGAAAAATATTGCTACCTTGTTTGGAAGTATTGAACGGAGGACATTTCATGTTCTTAAATACTGATGTTTAGTTGGATTTAGGGAAACTTGAGAGAAATGTTGGCATGTTGTCAATGTCAAAAATAGTATGCATGGGTAAATATATGATATCACGTGAATATGAGGGAGTTTATGTCAGTTTTAAAACCCTGTAATTAATTGTTTCCATCGAAGGAAGCATGGGTCTTTCCTTACTCTTGACAGCAACGGGTGTAAATAGATCGAATTGGACTGGATCGTGAGTGATCCTGACCGAATTCAATTTTTTGCTCGGTTCTAATGTTGGACCTACATTCAATCCAATAGAAGATCGGGTCCGATTGGATTAATGGTGAAAATTTCTGGCCTTACAAATTATTGGAGTCAGGTCGGATTTATGTATAATTTGGTCTCAAGCCAGAAAATTCGGATCCGAATTAGATCTGGTCTGAGTCCGAGTCGAGATTAAAATTGTGCATATGTAGAGTTCTGCAACTTGAAGAAAGTCTATATTTCGTGACAGGACTGAGATTGTAAACCACACTACATTAAAAAAAAGTCTGATGGTCAAGATTCATGACATTGTTTCATTTATTTCATATATTTTGGATATCAATATCTGATCCATTCGGCCGCTTTTCATTGCAAAGATCAACTTCGCTGTGGGCAGATTTCGGATCTTCGCGCATTTGCATTTATGCGCCATTCTTGGAAACTCAAATATTGGAACACAATGCAATGCTAGATCAAAAAGGTAAATTCCAGATTTTAGATTTTAAAGAAAGAGAGTAGTCTTTTTTCATGCTATTAAAACTGCATTAGTTATTAAAAAATTAGATTCTCAACATGTAAAGTAATCTTGTAACGAGCAAAAATATTAGAAAAGGATACTTAAGTTGTCATTTGAAATATTCTTAATGATCATTGTGATGAGACAGAAGCAAACCCATAAATAAAAGAAAACAAAGCCTAATTCAAAAGCAGATTCATGGGTTTTTCTCTGGCAGAAGTAAATAAACTTGTCTAGAATATTTCTATATAGGCACTTAAGACAACATTTGTTGCAGGTACATATGTGGCGCCGTATTCCCATCATAAGAGACTGGAATCTCAGTTTCCACAATCCCCTCCTTTCTAAGAGCTATATCACAAAATTTCTCCGGAATGACTTTCCAGACTAAGCATGTATATCGAAAAGTCAACGAAGCAGTATATTGAGTAGTCTTTTATGTGGCTAACCATTCTAGAAAGACTCTGTGGTTGGAGGAGAGGGGACTATTCGGTGTCTTTCGGAACTTATTATCTTTTGATTTTTTTGAATGTATTCATACCCGTTATGTATGATACATTTATTTTAACAAAAAAAAAAGATATATCACAGTGGCCAAGTTTGGCTGACTTCTGCATCTCTCTGATACAAAGAGCATCAACCACACATTTTTTGCCAGTAGTCTTCTCATTTGCCAAGTCGAACCCGGCAGCATCAACAACTACCCAAGCCATTGTTGGAAAAATTAAATGCACACGCGATTTTTTGGGCCGTGTGCGTGTTTGTTGCTGGAAATTATGTGAGCCAGCGCCCGCGCTTAATTACCGCGGACGCGTCCGCAAAAAGACTAATAAGCCCTTCTAATCACCCCTATACATACCCTTCAATTTCATCCTATTCAGTACACGAAAAATTAGAGAAAAATATCAAAAATTTTTTGAAGAAAAGTTCTTTCTCTTAGCCACTTCTGATTTTTATTTTTACAATTCTATTCGGTTTATTTTATTTTGTTCTTCGCTAGATCTGCAAGTTCGATCGGGTACGATTTGGCTTCTTTCAAGACGTACCGAAGAATAAGTTTAGAATCGTCGTATCTCTGAAGAGGATTGCCGGGAGACCCATACGTGGGGCAAACACTTCTTTAGAATAGCGTCTACGCGCTTCGACCTGCCTTCAATCAGGCTATTTTCTCTTACTCTTGTTTTAAATTTAATATTAGTAGATTCGTAGGATTTGCAACTTTATGATTTAAATATATTAAATGAATAGATTTATTTTGTGCTAGAATAGATTTTTTTTTTGATAAAATAGATTTATTTTGATGCCGAAGAAAATATATATACATTATTTCTTTTAAGAATTTCTATTAATTGTAATTATAATTATTCTAATAAGGTAATAAATCATTCTAATATATAATTCATTGAATTGACAAATTAGATCTTAATTACAATAATTGATTTACTAGCACAAAATTAATAATCTATTATTCTAATAAGATAATAAATTTTATAATTTATTGAATTGACATTTTAGATTTCAATTACAATAATTGATTTGCTACCACAAAATTAGTAATCAATTATTCTAATAAGATAATAAATCTTATAATTCATTGAACTGACATTTTAGATTTCAATTACAATAATTGATTTGCTAGTACAAAATTAGTAATCAATTATTCTAATAAAGTGATAAATTTTATAATTTATTGAATTGACATTTTAGATCTCAATTACAATAATTGATTTGCTACCACAAAATTAGTAATCAATTATTCTAATAAGATAATAAATCTTATAATTCATTGAATTGATATTTTAGATCTCAATTACAATAATTGATTTGCTGGCACAAAATTAGTAATTAATTATTCTAATAAGGTAATAAATCTTCTAATTTATTGAATTGATATTTTAGATTTCAGTTACAATAATTGATTTGCTAGCACAAAATTAGTAATCAATTATTCTAATAATGCAATAAATTAATTCTAATAATAATTCATTAAATTGACATATTAGATTCAATTACAATAATTGTCTAGCTAGCACCAAATTAATAATTAATTATTACGAATTCGAAAAATTCAAACCAAAAATTTGGAAATTGATTAATCCATAATAACAAATTTAAATTTGCAGTTAGGCTTTTGTAAAAATTGAATTTGTGTGATATCTAGTAATTATATCCACTAACTAATAGTATCAAACAAAAGTTTATCAAAAAGGCATACGTGCCTAAGAAAGGCTAGTACTTAAGTATGCCTAGTGCTCCACAACCGATCTGGAGCTGATCTGCCTATTATTTTTTTAGATATATCAACTAGACATTCAAAATTCAATATAAATTTTAGTGCAATCTTTTGACATAAATTTTTTGCCTTCATTCAGGTTTCTATCTCTTTTCTATAACCTTCAACTTATGACCTCAAACGCTAGTGACCACCTTAGTGCCAAATCTGAAAAATTTGATGACCATAACTTTAGGAGGTGGCAGAACCAAATACGGTTCTGGCTTACCACATTAGGGTTGATCTCAACCATAGATGAGAGCACCACTGAAGTTGATAACGGGTCCAACCCAACTACTTCATGATATGCTACTCGCCAAAATCTAAACCAGAGTTCATCCTCCTCCCACACTGAACCTTCTACCTACACCAGCATACCCTCTAGGATACCTGATGAGATAGACCATCATTGCATCCATAGAATCCTAGGTGTCCTTTCTGAAAGGCTGTATGACATTTATTACACAGACAAGAGTACCAAAGAACTCTGGGACACCCTAGATAGCCTGTCTAGGACCAATGGAACCAATTTGGATGAATCATTTCAGGTAGCCTGTCTGATAGACAAACTACCCAATTTTTAGTCTGATTTTGCTAAAACTCTAAGCCATACCCAAGGATGTCTCACCCTAATCCAAGTTTTGAACTCGATTAGAATTAAAGAGCAATATAAGCTCAGGAGTACTAGAGAATTTGTGAGGGCAAGCTCTAGTTTCAGCCTATTATATCCTCAATAGGATTTTCTCTAAAAATAATAATCTAACCCCGTATGAAGTTTGGAAATATAGAAAATCTAATCTTAGCTATTTGAAAGTGTGGGGGTACTTGACAAAAGTGAAAATACTTGATTTTAAGGGAGAAAAAAAATAGGGCCCAAAACAGTGGATGTCATATTCATAGGATATGGCGCCAATAGTAATGCCATTAGATTTTTGGTAAATAATTCAGAAGAAAATAATATTAGTAACAACGCTATTATAGAAGCCAGAGATGCAACATATTTTGAAGACACCTTTTTACTTAGGACTAGAGTAGATAGTGGTATAGCTAGTAGCTCTAGTAGAACAAGGACAAGAGAAATAGAAGTAGAAGCAGAACCTAGAAGGAGTAAGAGATCCAGGGTAGAAAAGACTTTTGGAGATGACTTCTATATCTTTCTTATAGAGGATTCTTCAACTACTTTTGAGGACGCAATGAAATCCTTGGATTCACCTTTTTGGAGAGAAGCTGTGGACAATGAGATGCAGTCAATTATGCAAAATCATACTTGGGAATTGATTGATTTTCGTTCTGGCTGTAAAACTATAGGGTGCAAATGAATTTTTAAGAAGAAATTTAGGCCTGATGGCTTTGTAGATAAATTTAAGGCTAGATTGATTGCCAAGGGTTTTACACAGAGACCTGGAGTAGATTTCTTTGATGTCTATGTACCTATAGCTAGGATTACTACTATTGGGGTCCTGATAGCATTAGCCTCTATCCATAAATTAGTGATTCATCAGATGGATGTGAAAACAGCTTTTGTAAATGAAAACTTAAATGAAGAAATTTATATGGAGCAGCAAGAGGGATTTATAATCCCAGGCCAAGAAAATAAAGTTCGTACATTAATCAGATCTCTCTATGTCTTAAACAAGCATCCAAGCAATGGTACTTGAAATTTGATGAAACCATACTGACATTTGGATTTGAAATCAATAGTATAGATGAATGTGTATGCTATAAGAAAGTTAGAAATAAATTTGTGATCTTGTGCCTCTATGTAGATGATATACTAATCTTTGGGACATATCTTCAGATAATTAATGAAGTAAAGCAATTCTTAAGTCATAAGTTTGATATGAAAGACTTGGGACAAGCTGACTTAATTTTGATTACCAAAATAATTAGAAGTGCAAATAGTATTAAGTTATTCCAAAGTCATTATGTTGACAAGATTCTCAATAAATTTAATTATACTGATTGTCAGCCTGTTTCTACTGCCTTTGATCCCTCTACACACCTTAAGAAGAATTTAGGAATTCCTATCCTTCAAAGCCTATATACTCAAATCATAGGCTCACTAGGATTCCTAGCAAACTATACCAGGCCAGACATAGCATATACTGTGAATAGATTTAGTAGATATATTGTTAATCCAAATAGAGATCACTGGACAACATTAAAGAAGATCCTTAGGTATCTTATAGTGATGCCAACTAGATTAGCGATACTTTAGATATTAAATCCACCACATAATATGTTTTCTTCTAGGAGGTGCTGCTGTGTCTTGGAAATCCACCAAACAAACCTTGATATCTAGGAGTACCACGGAGTTTCAACTGATAGCTTTAGACACCACTAGCACTGAGGCTGAGTGGCTTAAAGATATACTAATAGACCTTCCTGTAAATGAATCACCTTTACCACATGTCTTCTTATATAGTGACTGTAAATCTGCAATAGATAAGTGCAACCAAGAAAATGCCAATGTAAAAATAAACAGACACTTAAAAGTGCGACATAAATCATTAAGATATAAATTAAAAAATAATGTTATTGCTTTGAATTTTATAAAACCAGAAAATAATTTGGCTGATCAGCTTACAAAAGATTTGTCTAAAACAGTAGTTCTAGAGTCGTCGAGGGGGATGGGGCTTAGCCCATAAAGATAGATCACCATGGTGGGAACCCAACCTTAAAAGGTTCAATGGATAGAAACAAACCGGAGTGTGACTAAAAGTTTAATAATTCAAAAGTTTTTAATAATTCAAAAAAATATTGCTACCATGTTTGGAAGCATTGGACGGAGGACATTGCATGTTCTTAAATAGTGATGTTTAGTTAGATTTAGTGAAACTTGAGAGAAATGTTGGCATGTTGTCAATGTCAAAAATAGTATGCATGGATAAATATATGATATCACGTGAATACAACAATACAACGGAGTTTATGTCAATTTTAAAACCCTGTAATTAATTGTTCCCTTCAAGGGAAACATGGCTCTTTTCTTACTCTTCACAGGCTCTTCCTCCAGTAACCGAATTCAGGTGTAGATGATTGCAAATTAGTCAGATTGGACTAGATCATGAGTGTTCTTGATCCAATTTGGTTTTTTATTCGGATTCTAATATTAGACCTAGATTCAACCCAAAGATCGGGTTGGGTTGGGTTTGTCTATAATCCGGTCTCAACCTAAAAAATTGGGATTCGGATTGGGTCTGGTTCGAGTTCGAGTCAGGATTAAGACTGTACATATGTAGAGTTCTGCAACTAAGGTCTATATTCCGTGATAGCATTGAGATTGTAAACCACACTACATTAAAAAAGTCCGATAGTTAAAGATTCATGACATTGTTTTTATTTATTTCATACATTTTGGATTTCAAAATCTGATACATTGGGCGGCTTTTCATGGTAAAAATCAACTTAGCCGTGGGCAGGTTTCAGATCTTCAGGCATTTGCATTTACGCCCCATTCTTGAAAACTAAGGATGCAAATGGGTCCGGTTGGGTCGGGTTTTGAGTGACCCCGATCTAATCCAGTTTCTTGTTCAGGTTTTAATTTTGGACCCAGATCCAACCCAATAAAAAATTTGGTCGGGTCCACCGCTAAAATTTTTAACTCAACGAATCATTCGGATTAGGTCGGGTCCATGTATAACCCAGACCTATCCCAAAAAATTCGGATCCGATTTGGATCAACCCATCCACGGCTTCAGAACTTGTTTACACCTCCGCAGGCTCAAAAAATTTTATAGATTCGGATCGGGCCAAGTCGTAGGATTGAAAATCCAAAATTATCCAATCCAAAATAAACCTAGACCCAACCCAAAAAATAGAACGGGTCTAATTCTAGGACCCGACCAGGCCCATGATCCTTCAAAATGGATCGGGTCGGATCGGGTCACGGGTCAATCCAATCCATTTGCAGCCTTATTGAAAACTCATATATTGGAACACAATGCAATGCTAGATCAAAAGGTAAGTCCCGGATTTTAGATTTTCAAAGAAACCGGAGAATAGTCTTTTTTTCATGCTGTTAAAACTGCATTAGTTAATTAAAAATTAGATTCTCAACATGTAAAGTAATCTTGTAACGAACAAAAATATTAGACAAAATACTTAAGTTGTCACTGCAAATATTCTTAATAAGCAATATGATGAGACGGAAGCAAACCCATAAATAGAAGAAAACAGATTCATGGGTTTTTCTCTAGTAGAAGTAAATAAACCTGCCTAGAATATTTCTATAGACACCTAAGACAACATTTGTTGCAGGTACATATGTGGCATCGTATTCCCATCATAAGAGATTGGAATCTCAGTTCCCTATATCTCCTTCTTCCAAAGAGCTACATCACAGAGGCCAAATTTGGCTGTCTTCTGTATCTCTCTGATCCAAAGAGCAACTTCTCATTTGCCAGTTCGAACTTGGCACGGCATCAACAACTACACAACCCAAGCCATCAACTTGAGACTTCCTCTGCAACTGCTTCAAGTGAACAATTGCATCATACAAACTCCACCCGCTTTATCATTTTGAAAGTTTCAGTCAGCGGTTTCTTCGCCTCTTCTGAAGTTATTTTCTTTTGCATGTCAAACTCAATGGCGAAATCTTAAAAGGATTTGGTTCCTATTGCTATGATTGCGAACAGAATTTCAGCACCAAGCATATGCCTTTGATTTGGTCACATCTAGATTTTTTGGACCACACAGACAAAAGAAACAAGATATTTGCCTAAACACCATTTATTGATTTATGTAGCGTAATCAACGACAATGCATTGATCTTGGACATTTCAAGTTTTCTAGTAGTATTTCCGCTTGTCGCTAGGTGGAAATTCAACTCAATTCTGAGCGTTATTCGGATTATTGTAGGCATGATCTAATCCTAAGCAGCAGAGCTTGGTTTACAAAGTAATGCTGCCATTTTTAATCATCCATTCCAAGCTCCAATGGTCTTCAACATTCTTCAGGGTCCAGTAGGCCCATCCAAAGGTGGCCTGCCCATAGACATTTAATTGGGCCTGCGCAAACCTTTGATAGTCCTCCTTTGTTGCTCCTTTCACCTCCCATTCTGCCACCCATTCCCCTGCAGCACAATTAATCAATCATCAATTTCAGCCGACGACAGATCGAAAACGACGATAGGAAGGTCTTGAATCGGCAATTTACCAACAAAAGTGAGGGGGCCATTAGATCTGGTTATGGTAGCAAGGTCCTTGGCTCGGTTGTTGTTAATGTAGTCGATGTTTTGTTGCACCGTCGAGCCATTGAACTGATTGGAGAAGAGATTGTAGTAGTGGACGTCGATGACAGAGCCCTGGAATCCGCTGGCAAACCCGAGGAGCTCCGTCGGGTCGGCCGATAGTCGGTTCGACATAATCACGTAGGCATCGGATGTGTATTTGCGAACAGTGTTGTATCCAGCTTGATAGTACTTTTTCAGGCTATCTAGCGTTACCCCGGGTGCTCGCGGCTCGTTGATAAGCTCAATTGCAAGGAGGCTTGAGTCTTTAGCATACCTTCGTGGAGAAAAGGAAGGTCATGAGTTCTGCACTCTGGTTACCTACTTTGCAGAAAAAACTTGACCTGGTTTGAGTCCAACAACAGTGGATCTAAACTAAGTTAAAAACCATGTTCATGACCCAAAACATTCGCATGGGATTGGATCCACATTGAGCTTAAGTTTATGAGCCAACCTGTTCTGTGGGCTTTTTAGCATTGGTAGTTCTTAGAGAAAAATACCAGCAGGTAAAAATAATTTGGAAAATTACTATCCTATCCCTCTAAAGACTCCACTATAACGAAAAGTTCTTGTTAATTAAATCTAAAACATCCGGTTCAGAGACTTTCCAAACTGTAATTCCCGGTCCCTGAGCCCCTTTTATTTTAAAATAAGATACCAAAAATGCCCCTTCCCTCATGATCTCCCATTCTTCCAAAGAAGAAGAATTTCAGAGACTTTCCAAACTGTAATCTCCCAGCCGCGGCCACCACCGACCGCGGCCCGCCCCCTCCCGCGGCCGCCGCTGGCCTCGGCTCGCCTCCTCCCAAGCCCCCTCCCGCGGCCGCGCCGCCGAAAATGCCTCCGCCCTCGCCCCCACGATGGGAAGGTGCCGAAGAAGAGGAAGAAGGGCGCCCTTCCATGTCCTGCGGCTGTCGCCGGCCACGGCCCGCCCTCCTCCAGCGTCTGCCGTAGCCCAGCCCCTTTCCGGCGCCGCCGGCCTTGCGGAAGGAGAAGAAAGAAGAAGAAGGGAAGAGAGAAGAAAAAAAAAGAAAAAGTTTGAACTGGGTTCGACTTCTGCTCTGCTGGGGTTGACTCGTGAGAATCTTGGGTCGACTCGCCTACTTCTACAACAATTTTCTAAGAACACTTAACTGTGTGCACAGTCCTATTAACTGTGTTCGTAGACAACTTAATTGTATGCCACCAGCTCGCGGGAGGAGAAGAAAGAAGAAAGAAGAAGAAGGGAAGAAGAGAAGAAAAAAAAGGAAAAAAAAAAGAAAAAAAGGAAAAAATAAAAATAAAGTTAAATAAGCTGGGAACACAGTTAAATAAGTTTGGAACACACTTAATCTAGCATGGCACACGGTTAAATAAGCTTGGAACACAATTAAATCATCCCGGAACACACTTATTCTACCCTGGAACACAGTTATTTCAACTGTACACAGTTATTTTTTTTCGGAACACAATTATTTTGTCTGCGAACACAATAAATAGAACTGTGCACACAGTTAAGTGTTATTAGAAAATTGTTGTAGACTTATGCTGAGCTGGGGTTGAGCTGGGGTCGACCCCTGAAGAGCTGGAGTCGATCCTTGAAATCAGGCAGAAAAACAGCTCTCTGGAAAGCCCAAGAGAGTCGACTCCAGGTGAGCAGGGGTCAACTCATGCTGTTAAGGGGTCGACTCTAGGTGAGCAGGGGTCGACCCCACGTCTGTGAACACAGTTAAGTTGTCTGTAAACACAGTTAACTTGTTTGTGGATACAGTTAAGTTGTCTGTGAACACTGTTAACTTGTCTAGGAACACAGTTAACTTGTCTAGGAATACAGTTGTCTAAGAACATAGTTGTTTAGGAACACATTTAAGTTGTCTGTAAACACAGTTGTCTAGGAACACAGTTAAGTTGTCTAGGAACACAGTTAACTTGTCTAGGAACACAGTTAAGTTGTTTGGGAACACAATTAACTTGTCTAGAAACACAATTAACTTGTCTAGGAACATAGTTAACTTGTATAAGAACACAGTTAATTTGTCTAGGAACACAGTTAAGTTGTCTGTGAACACAGTCAACTTATCTGTGAATACAGTTAAGTTGTCTGTGAACACAGTTAACTTGTCTAGGAACACAGTTAAGTTGTCTGTGAACACAGTTAACTTGTCTAGAAACACAGTTGTCTAGGAACACAGTTAAGTTATTTGGGAATACAGTTAAGTTGTCTGTGAACACAGTTAACTTGTCTAGAAATACAGTTGTCTAGAAACATAGTTAAGTTGTTTAGGAACACAGTTAACTTGTTTAGGAATACAGTTAATTTGTCTAGGAACACAGTTATCTAGGAACACAGTTAAGTTGTCTGTGAACACAGTTAAGTTGTCTGTGAACACAGTTAAGTTGTCTAGGAACATAGTTAACTTGTCTAGGAACACAGTTGTCTAGAAACACAGTTAAATTGTTTGGGAACACAATTAACTTGTCTAGGAACACAGTTAACTTGTCTAGGAACACAGTTAATTTGTCTGTGAAGACAGTTAACTTGTTTAGAAAAACCTGAGAGAGTCGACTCCAGATGAGCAGGGGTTGACTCGTGCTGTTAAGGGGTTGACTCCAGGTGAGCAGGGGTCGACCCCATGTCTGTGAATACAGTTAAGTTGTCTGTGAACACAGTTAACTTGTCTGTGAACACAGTTAAGTTGTCTGTGAATACAGTTAACTTGTCTAGGAACACAGTTAACTTTATTTTTATTTTTATTTTTATTTTCTTTTATTTTCTTCTTTTTCTTTCCTTTTCTTTCTTTCTTTTCTTTTTCTTTTCTTTTTTTCTTCTCTTCTTCACTTTCTTTCTTTCTTCTTCCTTCTCCTCTCACGAGGCCGGCAGCTACGGAAGGGGGCCGGACGGTGGCAGCCGCAGGAGGGGGCTACCGGGGGGGAGTCACAGCCGGAGGCGGCTGCGGCAGCCACGGCTGGCCAGCGGCTCCTCTTCTTCGGCACCTCCCCACCGTGGGGGCGGAGGCATTCCCGGCGGCGCGAAAGGGGGTAGCGGGCACGGGAGGGGGCGGGCCATGGCCGGCGGCAGGCGCGGGAAGGGGCTCGAGAGGGGGGAGGCTGTGGCCGGCGGCTACCTTTTTCTTCTCCTTCTTCGGTGGGAATGGGAGAGGCGGGGGCATTTTCGTCCCATAAAGCAATGTTGAAATATATATGGACCGGTTGTTAAACAACCGGTCAACAGGGATTTAATGTTAAAGTTCGGTCAATAAATGGACCGCTAAACAAGTTCCCCAAAATAATTCTCTCTTTTGTGTCTTCCATATTGCATATATATTTTTTGTGAGGAACTCTATAGTCCAAACATACGAAAGCTTTTCGATAAAAGCATCAAATGTTTCAAGCCATATATCATGAAATTTGCGCAATATGTATCATCGGCATATTGTCGATGCATGCCACCGAAGATAATTGTACATGCTTAGTCCATGTATTATGGAGATTATTTTGATTGGGGTATTGAACTAATGATATAGTTGACTGGAGGAAGGAAAAGACAAGGAAGGCCTACCTAGCTGTGAGAAAATCTATCACTGCAACCGTCTGATCTATATAGGAATCATTCTGACCCCATTCTTGAGAACCATCTCTTGTGCCACTGTGGGCATCCCCATTCTGTGATCCAGGTGCGGCATGGAGGTCCACAATGACCTTTATATTATACTTCCTGCACATCAAGACAGGGCAAGACAAGAGTTTAGATTAGCAAATTCCGGAACAGAACATCAGGAGTGGATTCCTCCTCACCCTGCCCATGCGAAAGCATTATCCAAAGCTTGGAGGGACCCGCCAACAAAAGGCTTTGGAGGATTCGGGTCGCTGGCTATCCACCACCCAACTGGAATTCTTACAGCATTCAGTCCATTCTGGGATATGAAACTGAAGTCATCCTCCACTATGAAGCTGCTCCAATGCTCCTGCCACCATTCATAAAACAAGTTGAAGACATAATTACACACTCCACCACTAAATCTTAGAGATCCAACTAATATCTTAGCGTATCCAAGCGGGCAAGTCGGCTTGTCAAAGACAACACTACAGCTTGACCACTAGAGCCAAAAATGTCGAGCTTCAGGAGATGACGATTTCTAAAAGTTAGGCCCCACATAGCAGGATATGGTCATGAGTACAATAATTTACTGCTGACCGTTCATAAAAGTTGGATAATCTCCAGCTGGGCAAACGTTGACAAGTCAAAGTCAAAGAATTGACTCATAAAGCCTCTCTCTCTCTCTCTCTCTCAATTACCTTCATGACTTGTGGAGCCTTTTCTGGTCCATAGCCATTGGTGACTTGGTACTCCCCTTGCAGTTTCGGTGTGGCAACTATAGTCATCCGGAAGACAGAAGGATCATCATCTCCCCAGCTGGTACTCCCAGGGTAGTCCGCAGTCACCAACACATCCGTTTTCGCCTGCGAACAACCAAAGCTCGGCGTTGAAGAAGAAAAGAGGCAAATGGATATCGACAGCAACAATGTACATAAATTGTTGCGAAGAAAATTTGCACCCCGATCAGTACCTGTATGAAGAATCCATTTGGTGCTTTGATCCGAACTCGGTTCGGGTCATCGTTATTCCTCACAATCTCAAGTGTCTCTGATTGGCCAGGATCAGTCGAGACCGCCACAACACCATCTCCTTGGCTGCTGAGGCCTACGAATTGCTTATCGAAAACCTTAAATTGGAAGGTGGACTCTGTGATTCTCCACAGCTGGTTTGATATAAGATCAAGATTAGTTGCTCAAAATCTTGATATAGAGATAATAAGAAACCAGAGCAATAATAACACAAACCGTGAAGGTTTCCCAACCCGAAGCACTAGTCCGATTCGCGACGATGATCGTTCCGCCGCCATCCTCAGCGGACAAGTACATCTGCTGCGTCACGGACTCGAATTGGAGGTGGGTGCCATCCTAGAGTTAAAGGCGGGCATTATTGAGAGGAAGTTGAGCAAGATATTTGAACATACGTAAACAAAACTCAGCGGCTGAAACTAAGAATCGAACCTCGGGAACCATTAGAAAACAATGCTACTGAAATCAACAAATATCTCATCAAGCCAAGGATTCCAATATCCTAAAACAAGAGAATGGAATTCAAACTCATGTAGATAATGCAGAAAGCAAGGGTTGTGGTACCAAGAGATCGTTGTTGATAGGTATGCCATCAAAGAGGGATGGCTTGATCCAGCCCTCAGTCACCAGCCATCCTCCGAGGTTGACAGCCTTAATTGGGAAAGAAGGGGTGGCTCTGGCAGCAGAGGAGAAGGAAAAGTGGCATGAGAGTACGAGGAGAATCGGCAGCCATTTTAGAAGGTGGGGGACTGCCACAACTCTCTCTCTCTCTCTCTCTCTCTCGGCTTGTAAGGTTTTCTGGTGGAGGAGAATGTATAGAGGTTTGGAATCTTGAGCTGGATGGCCTCACCCCAATCTTTTCTCTGACAAGTATATAGAAAGTCCAAATACTTCCAGAAGGATAAATCGAGTGGTGGGAGGCCCTTGGGACCTGGCCAATGATACAAAGCCTAAGAAAGAAGCCATTGGATTTTTGGAAAAGGCCGAAACTTGTCATGCAATGATAGCGTGCCTTTGAGGGTAAGAAACACTATGTTAAAAATGAGTTTTTCGCATTCTTAGCTACTGGTGCAAGAAAAAAACGTCGGCAATTTGGTCATCGCGCCAAAATTTACCGATACTTCTTAATAACGTCGGAAGGAATCCAGATTAGATGACGCTTGTAAGCTTCGTACTAAGCTTTGGCCTCGGACATACGATGGGAATAGGGAGCCTAGGCCTAAGATGACGCGTATAAGCGTTATCGGAGGCCATTTTCCCTCCACCCAAACAAGATATAAGTCGTCCTTCCGCTTTTGGTGCCCTAAAGCACAACCCAGCCACCGCCGAAGAGGAGAAGCAATGAGATGAAGTCGGTCGGTCGGTCCCCATCTGCAAGGACGACGAGGTCCAGGTCGTGCGAATGATACAAAGCCTAAGAAAGAAGCCATTGGACTTTTGGAAAAGGCCGAACCTTGTCATGTGCTTGATGTAATGATAGCGTGCCTTCAAGGGTAAGAAACACAACAGTAAAAATGAGTTTATTGGACTCTTAGCTACCGACGCAAGAAAGAAGCGTCGGTAATTTGGTCATCGCGCCAAAATTTGCCGACGCTTCTTAGTAACGTTAGAAGGAATCCGGATTAGACGACGCATATAAGCGTCATCGGAGGCCAAAGCTGGCCTCGGACACACGATGGAAATGGAGAGCCTGGGCCTAAGACAACGCTTATAAGCATCGCTGGAGGCCATTTTCCCTCGTTCCAAACAAGATATAAGTCGTCCTTCTGCAATTTGGTGCCCTCAAGCACAACCCATCCGCCGACAGAGAGGAGAAGCGATGAGATGAAGTCGGTCAGTCGGTCCCCATCCGCAAGGATGATGAAGTCCAGGTCGTGCAAATGATACAAAGCCTAAGAAAGGAGCCATTGGACTTTTGAAAAAGGCCGAACCTTGTCATGTGCTTGATGTAATGATAGCATGCCTTCGAGGGTAAGAAACTCTACAGTAAAAATGAGTTTCTTGGACTCATAGCTGCCGATGTAAGAAAGAAGCATCGGCAATTTGGTCACCGCGCCAAAAATTACCGATGTTTCTTAGTAACGTCGGAAGGAATCCGGATTAGATGACGCTTATGAGTATTGTCCCATGCTTTGGCCTGCGACAATGCTTATAAGCATTGTCGGAGGCCAAAGCTGGCCTCGGACACACGATGGGAATGGGGAGCTTAGGCCTAAGACAACACTTATAAGCATCGTCAGAGACCATTTCTCCTCCACCCAAACAAGATACAAGTTGTTCTTCCACAATTTGGTGCCCTCGAGCACAACCTAGCCGCCGGCAGAGAGGAGAAGTGATGATATGAAGTCAGTCAGTCGGTTCCCATCCGCAAGGATGATGAGGTCCAGGTCGTGCGAATGATACAACGTCTAAGAAAGAAGCCATTGGACTTTTGGAAAAGGCCGAACCTTGTCATGTGCTTGATGTAATGATAGTGTGCCATCGAGGGTAAGAAACACTATAGTAAAAATGAGTTTTTTGAACTCTTAGTTGCCGACGTGAGAACGAAACATCGGCAATTTGGTCACTGCACCAAAATTTGCCGACGCTTCTTAGTAACATCGGAAGGAATCCGGATTAGACGACGCTTATGAGCATCGTACCAAGCTTTGGCCTCCAACGACACTTAAAAGCATTGTCGGAGGCCAAAGCTCGCCTCGGACACATGATGGGAATGGAGAGCCTGGACCTAAGACAACGCTTATAAGCATCGTCGGAGGCCATTTTCCCTCAACCCAAACAAGATATAAGTCATCCTTCCGCAATTTGGTGCCCTCAAGCACAACCCAGCCGCCGGCAGAGAGGAGAAGCGATGAGATGAAGTCGGTCGGTCGGTCGGTCAGTCTCCGTCCGCAAGGACGACGAGGTCCAGGTCGTGCGAATGATACAAAGCCTAGGAAAGAAGCCATTGGACTTTTGGAAAGGCCAAACCTTGTCATGTGCTTGATGTATTGATAGCATGCCATCGAGGGTAAGAAACACTATAGTAAAAATGAGTTTTTTGGACTCTTAGTTGCAGACGTAAGAAAGAAGCGTTGGCAATTTGGTCACCGCACCAAAATTTGCCGACGCTTTTAGTAACGTCGGAAGGAATCTAGATTAGACGACGCTTATGAGAGTCGTACCAAGCTTTGGCCTCCGACGATGCTTATAAGCGTCGTCGAAGGCCAAAGTTGGCCTCGGACACACGATGGGAATGGGGAGCCTGGGCCTACGACAACGCTTATAAGCGTCATTGGAGGCCATTTCCCCTCCACCCAAACAAGATATAAGTCGTCCTTCCACAATTTGGTGCCCTCAAGCACAACCCAGCCACCAGCAGAGAGGAGAAGCGATGAGATGAAGTCGGTCAATCGGTCTCCGTCCACAAGGACAACGAGGTCCAGGTCGTGCGCGGCACTTACAAAGGCCGAGAGGGCAAGGTCGTGCAAGTCTACCGCAAAAAGTGGGCCATCCACATTGAGCCAATCACCCGCAAGAAGGTGAATGGATCCACCCAGCTCCTTCGGAGTACAGCCAGCTCCTTTGCGGTGATACACTGGGTGGACAAAATCGGCTGCCTTGGAGCTCCTTGGGCCACCGCAGACCACGTCGGAGCCGGCCTGGTCATCCCCGGAGGAGGTCCCGCTCTCCCCCATTTGGATGCAAAGGGTCGTCGCCCCGCAATGGCCTCCAATCTGGCCGGCACACTAACTCTGCGATCCACCATCAGTGTCGTCCACCGAGTGTTCGAAGAAATGCCAACATAGCAGCCCAATCGCACCAGGCATCTCCCCAACTTAGGATTCTTAGCATTTGCTGTCTCTGTTATTGTATGTTCCGTAGCTTCAGTGACTGGGAGGACTATTGAGAGTTTCGCTTTTTATTTCCTCTTTTGATCTAGATAAATCTCATGTTTTAGTACTTATAGATTACCTCAGGAAATGTGGTTTGAGAATTGGCTTCAAACAAGAAAGTGCTTCTATCATATTAATCATAAAATCGGCTTGATGACATTGCATTGATGGCGTTCTCTTCGTATTTGAAGCTAATACTATGCTTTTTTTGGTCATCCTTGTGGAAGAAGAGATTTTCTGTTGTTCTAAAAATTTATTTATTTTGATAAATTTTGGTTTTATAGTTACTCTACTGGCAGTTAGCGACGCTTTTTACAAGCGTCAGCAGATTTTTTTTTCACTCTCATATTGCCGACGTTTTTGCAACGCTTTCTAAAGCATCGGCAATAAAATTACCGATGCTTATAAGTGACGGTATGTGCTCTAAAAAGCATTGAAAAAGATAATTTTTTTTAGTGAAAATAGGTCTAAGCCAACAATCTACGACATAAATGCATCTGCTTTGCTTTGGTCCAACCGGTGGTAGATTCAATTTATGTGCCGGTTCAATTTATTTGTTTCTTGTTTGTTAATTCAATGGTTGTTTCCGGTTTCTTGCATAGATGTGCATGTCAATAGGCTTGCAGACGATGGTATGCAGTTGTTTTTGAAGTTATTTTTCTCCTCTTTGATCGGACGGTGGGTCTTGGTATCATGGTAAGGTTGCTTGATTTTAAACATAATAATGGTATGCAGTTGTTTTTGAAGTTATTTCTCTCCTCTTTGATTCGACGGGTCTTGGTATCATGGTAAGGTTGCATTGAGATATCATTTCTTTGATTGAATTGCTCTAGTTCAACTTTTTTTTAGCCCATTTTATTAGCTTAATGAAATGTGCTGTTTAGCTAAAAAAATAGTTTACGCGATATTCGCTTGACGGTGCGAGTTTGAAATCGGGAAAAAAACAAACACTATATTATTTTTTTCGTGTACAAGTCGTGGTCCAACACAATGCCGACCTACTTGGCGCAAGTTTGATTCCACAAAGAATGGACCATATGCCACCTCTTTATGCAAAGATACTGGTTTGCAATGGCCATGGGATGCTAAAGAGGTCTACATTCTAAACTTTGCTAGGATTGTTTTCTCTTGAATCTTCCAAAAGCGGAGCACTCAGTGGATACTTTTACACCTGGTTTGGTTGGAGGAGGATCATCCCTTCATCTCTTTCCCTGTTGCAAGGAAGAATTGGGATCCACTGGCACAATTAATGCTACATGCCGATAAACTCATGAACAAGAGTGTAATCCAACTGTACTCATATAACCTTTTTTTTTGATGTAAAGGGGAGGCAGAAAGGAGCCACCCTGCTTTTATTAAAGATTAATCGTATTTACAACAGAGATGAGAGGCATAGATAAGTTACATCGTCAAAAGAAGAGAGGAACACATGCAAGAAAAGAAACTAAATGGTTCTAAACCAAGTGCCTGATAATCAGTGGAGGAAAGAACCTCATCCAGACCAATAAGTAAAAGCATTCATTGCCTAGAAGCTTCAAGCAATTTTACAAAGATTTTCAAGAAAAAATACCAGAATCCAGAATAGCCACAAGCTCCAAATTTCACAGGAGCTTGAAAAAATCTTTGAAACAAGAAAACAACCAATTTTTATTCCACGTCTGGTACCTTCTTTGAAGCATAATACAATATGCTGGAAGGCATAGGATGACGAACATGAGTTGTAGCTGAAAGAGACAAAGTTACAATCCTTCAGTCATTGAAGAGGCTGATTGCAGCTGAGGCACAGGTCGAAGGGGGGGCTGATCTGTTCTACAATGTCTTTCCTTTCTAGGACTGCATGACAGTTGAATGTAAGCTGGACATAATATGCTCCAATCATATTTGACTTCCAAAAGGATATCTCAGCAAAGATGTAGGTAGCTAAAAACTCCATCATATACAACCAATGGCAAAACCGTACTGAAAGGAAAAACAAGATCCTGCTCGAGCAATCTGAAATGAGAGCATTCCCTAGCAAAAAAAAAAAAAAAAAACTGATATAGTTCAACTGCATTAGTCATCCACAAGCTTAGAGATAACATTTCTCACTTTGGACCAAATTCTTTCCAGCTCCATTTGCGTAATAGGATCGCATAGCACCGCCTAGTCATTGAAAATTCTAAGTCCCTCTGCAGTAATCGAGGCAATTGAAGATCTTTTATTTAGAAAAATTCTGGAGTTCCACTCCTTCCAATAGGTCCAACATATAGCAGCAATCAACATGAGAATGACAGGCTGAGCACATTTTGTAAAATGGTTCAACCTCCAATCAATGCATAGATTTTCAAAGTTTAGTTAAGGATGAAGCACCCCAAGAGACGAACAAATGATCTTCCATAGAGTCGAAAAGAACTTACAAGTGTAGAAGAGATGATCAACAGTCTCATTTGTATCATGGAACAAAACACAACCGCCAAGATTCTTTTCCAATTTTTTTTCCAAAGTTCTCTAGTGTTAAGCTTCTTTTTCCAACACAATCAAAGAAAGCATTTGATTTTAAGTGGTATTGAAAGCTTCCACAATGAGTTAACAAATCTACATTTGATACTCCTGGTGTTTAAGAAGTAGTAAAGTGATTTTGTGGAGAAGGATCCATTGCTACTTAAGTTCCAATATATTTGGTCTTCTATCTGATTAAGAGTGACCGAAACCAAAAGAGACGAAAGATTAACAAACTGGGTTTGAGCTTCGAAGGAGGTAGAGGATGGCCTCCTAAGCTTCCAAGACATAGAATGTGGGTTATAATGATCGACAACCGTGCCATTTTTCCTCCTACTAAGATTATATAAAGCAGAAAATAGGAATTGGAGGGGTGCATCACAAATCCAAAGATCTTTCCAAAATAGTGTATTATGTCCATTGCCAATTTTGAACTGAGTTCTATTCCAAAAGACAGGGAGAGCATTAATAACGTCACGCCATAGATTAAAACATCTTCTAATAGGTTTCCAACTCATAGATAATTTGACTTTTCTATGGCATGCAAATTGTACTTGCTTTCTCCAAATTTTTTGGTCATTTGAAAAATATCTCCATCCCCATTTTGATAATAGGGACATACTAAATTCAGCCAGATCCTTGACTCCCAAATATCCATCCTCCTTTTGAAGACAAACTGTACTCCAATTAACCTTATATGATACTCCATGATACCTCGAAGAGCTTGACCATAGAAAAGATCTTCAATATTTATCAATCCTCTTGATCACCCATGCCGGGAGCTTGTAAATTGACATATAATAGATAGGGAGAAAGGACAGTACAGAGTTGATTAATGTTAACCTCCTCCTCAAAAGATAAAAATTTGCTTTTCCATGTTGCCAGTCTAGCCTCAACTCTTTGAATCAAGACCATCCAGTTAGCTTTAGTAGGTTTACCCCCACAAAGAGGAAGCCCAAGGTATTTGATTGGAAGAGATGAGCAACTACAATTTAGCCAACCTGCGTATTTTGTTACAGCCATGTTGTCCTGTCCAATAGCTGAGATGGAGCTTTTATGATAGTTAATAGCAAGCCTGAATATCATTTCAAAACAATAGAGAATGATTTTCAAAACAGTCATATACTCCTTTCTAGCACGATTGAACACCGGAGTGTGGTCCGCATATTGTAAAATCTTCGTCCCTCCACAGATCCAAGGATTACTAAGCCCTTCAAAAATCTTAGCCGCTGCGGCACAGTGTACTCATATAACCTAGAATAAAGCTTCCAGGCCTACGACTTACATGTGCATAGCTCTGTTTTTTCGAATAAAGGATGAGAAAATTTCATCCGAAGCTTAATTTCAATGAGCAAGTTTAAAGCATAGTAATAAATCTAGGGTGATGTTTCACACAAAATTCTGTGATGTATCAGTCATTCAAATAACAAAGGTTCAATCTTTTCCCTTCTTATAGTTAACTTTGCAATGTCCCTGCTGCCCATTCATTGACGTAAGCATGTCAAATAATGAAAAAATGTATAGATATGGTCATATAGGGACAGGGGGTTGTATCTTTAGCGTGAAAGAAGGATTGGCTTTTCTTCGCACGAATCCATCGTTGGATCCTGCAATAGTCATGTCAAGATCTGTGCATGAGGTTGATCGAAGAAGTCCGGAGTGCTTTCAGAACTGTATGGAGCATGATCCAATGGTCGACAATGTGAAAAAAGATCAATTATTTCTTAGTGCGAAAGATACAACCCGAACCCTCATACAGAACAGAGTGCGGATCCCTTGCAGCAAGGAGTCAGGGGGGTTGGGGCAAGTGGGCTGGTCCAGATTTGAACCGGTTGAGTTGGCAGACCTGGTCAAAATTTTCCACTCCTACTCCTAAATTTTCCGCTCCTACTTCTCCTATCTAGAATATTTTTATAGACACTTAAGACAACATTTGTTGCAGGTACATATATGGCACCCTATTCCCATCATAAGAGATTGGAATCTCGGTTCCCTCTATCTCCTTCCAAAGAGCTACACCACAGCGGCCAAGTTTGGCTGTCTTCTGTATCTCTCTGATCCAAAGAGCATCAGCCACACATTTTCTGCCAGTAGTCTTCTCATTTGCCAGTTCGAACATGGCATGGCATCAACAACTACCCAACCCAAGCCATCAACTTGAGACTTCCTCTGCAACTGCTTCAAGTGAACAATAGCATCATACAAACTCCACCCGCTTTATCATTTTTAAAGTTTCAGTCAGCGGCTTCTTCACCTCTTCTGAAGTTATTTTCTTTCGGATGTCAAACTCAATGCTTAAAAGGATTTGGTTCCTATTGCTACTATTGCGAACAGAATTTCAGCACCAAGCAAAGAAACAAGATATTAGCCTAAACACCATTTATTGATTTATGTAGCGTAATCAACGACAATGCATTGATCTTGGACATTTCGAGTTTTCTAGTAGTATTTCCGCTTTTCGCTAGGTGGAAATTCAACTCAATTCTGAGCGTTATTCAGATTATTGTAGGAATGATCTAATCTTGAGCAGCAGAGCTTGGTTTACAAAGTAATGTAGCCATTTTTAATCATCCATTCCAAGCTCCAATGGTTGTCAACATTCTTCAGGGTCCAGTAGGCCCATCCAAAGGTGGCCTGCCCATAGACTTTTAATTGGGCCTGCGCAAACCTTTGATAGTCCTCCTTTGTTGCTCCTTTCACCTCCCATTCTGCCACCCATTCCCCTGCAGCACAATTAATCAATCATCAATTTCAGCCGACGACAGATCGAAAACGACGATAGGAAGGTCTTGAATCGGCAATTTACCAACAAAAGTGAGGGGGCCATTAGATCTGGTTATGGTAGCAAGGTCGTTGGCTCGGTTGTTGTTAATGTAGTCGATGTTCTGTTGCACCGTCAAGCCATTGAACTGATTGGAGAAGAGATTGTAGTAGTGGGCGTCGATGACAGAGCCCTGGAATCCGCTGGCAAACCCGAGGAGCTCCGTCGGGTCGGCCGATAGTCGGTTCGACATAATCACGTAGGCATCGGATGTGTATTTGCGAACAGTGTTGTATCCAGCTTGATAGTACTTTTCTAGGCTATCTAGTGTTACCCCGGGTGCTAGCGGCTCGTTGATAAGCTCAATTGCAAGGAGGCTTGGGTCTTGAGCATACCTTCATGAAGAAAAGAAAGGTCATGAGTTCTGCACTCTGGTTACCTACTTTGCAGAAAAAATTGACCTGGTTTGAATCCAACAACAGTGGATCTAAACTAAGTTAAAACCCATGTTCATGACCCAAAACATGCTCATGGGGTTGGATCCACATTGAGCTTAAGTTTATAGCCCAACCTGTTCTGTTTGGTAGTTCTTAGAGAAAAATGCCAGCAGGTAAAAATAAATCTCTCTTTTGTGTCTTCCACATTGCATATATATTTTTTGTGAGGAACTCTATAGTCCAAATATACAAAAGCTTTTCGATAAAAACATCAAATGTTTCAAGCCATATATCATGAAATTTGCGCAATATGTATCATCGGCATATTGTCGATGCATGTCACCGAAGATAATTGTACATGCTTAATTAGGTCAGGTATTATGGAGATTATTTTGACTGGGGTATTGAACTAATGATATAGTTGAATGGAGGAAAGAAAAGACAAGGCAGGCCTACCTAGCTGTGAGAAAATCTATCACTGCAACCGTCTGATCTATATTGGCATCAGTCTTACCCCATTCTTGAGAACCATCTCTTGAGGCACTGTGCTCATTTCCATTCTGTGATCCGGGTGCGGCATGGAGGTCCACAATGACCTTTATATTATACTTCCTGCACATCAGGACAGGGCAAGACAAGACTTTAGATTAGCAAATTCCGGAACAGAACATCAGGAGTGGATTCCTCCTCACCCTGCCCATGCGAAAGCATTATCCAAAGCTTGGAGGGACCCGCCAACAAAAGGCTTTGGAGGATTCGGGTCGCTGGCTATCCACCACCCAACTGGAATTCTTACAGCATTCAGTCCATTCTGGGATATGAAACTGAAGTCATCCTCCACTATAAAGCTGCTCCAATGCTCCTGCCACCATTCATAAAACAAGTTGAGGCATAATTACACAATCCACCACTAAATCTTAGAAGAGATCCAAATAATATCTTAGCGTATCCAAGCGAGCAAGTCGGCTAGTCAAAGTAAGCACTATAGCTTGACAACTAGAGTCAAAAATGGCGAGCTACAGGAGATGATGATTTCTAAAAGTTAGGCACCACATTAGCAGGATATGGTCATGAGTACAATAATTTACTGCTGACCATTCATAAAAGTTGGATAATCTCTAGCTGGGTAAACGTTGACAAGTCAAAGTCAAAGAATTGACTCGTAAAGCCTCTCTCTCTCTCTCTCTCTCACTCACAATTACCTTCATGACTTGTGGAGCCTTTTCTGGTCCATAGCCATTGGTGACTTGGTACTCCCCTTGCAGTGTGGCAACTATAGTCATCAGGAAGACAGAAGGATCATCATCTCCCCAGCTGGTACTCTCAGGGTAGTCCGCAGTCACCAACACATCCGTTTTCGCCTGCGAACAACCAAAGCTCGGCGTTGAAGAAGAAAAGAGGCAAATGGATAGCAATAGACGAGCAATCGACAGCAACAATGTACATAAATTGTTGCAAAGAAAATTTGCACCCCGATCAGTACCTGTATGAAGAATCCATTTGGTGCTTTGATCCGAACTCGGTTCGGGTCATCGGCATTCCTCACAATCTCAAGTGTCTCTGATTGGCCAGGATCAGTCGAGACCGCCACAACACCATCTCCTTGGCTGCTGAGGCCTACGAATTGCTTATCGAAAACCTTAAATTGGAAGGTGGACTCTGTAATTCTCCACAGCTGGTTTGATATAAGATCAAGATTAGTTGCTCAAAATCTTGATATAGAGATAATAAGAAACCAGAGCAATAATAACACAAACCGTGAAGGTTTCCCAACCCGAAGCACTAGTCCGATTCGCGACGATGATCGTTCCGCCGCCATCCTCAGCGGACAAGTACATCTGCTGCGTCACGGACTCGAATTGGAGTTGGGTGCCATCCTAGAGTTAAAGGCGGGCATTATTGAGAGGAAGCTGAGCAAGATATTTGAACATACGTAAACAAAACTCAGCGGCTGAAACTAAGATTCGAACCTCGGGAACCAGTAGAAAACAAAGCTACTGAAATCGACAAATATATGCTAAAACAAGAGAATGGAATTCAAAGCAGCAAGTATGTGCTCATGTAGATAGTGCAGAAAGCAAGGGTTGTGGTACCAGGAGATCTTTGTTGGGTATGCCATCAAAGAGGGATGGCTCAATCCAGCCCTCGGTCACCAGCCATCCTCCGAGGCTGACAGCCTTCATTGGCGAAGAAGGGGTGGCTCTGGCAGCAGAGGAGAAGGAAGCGTGACATGAGAGTACGAGGAGAATTGGCAGCCATTTTAGAAGATGGCGGACTGCCATAACTCTCTCTCTATCTCTCTCTCGGCCTGTTAAGGTATTCGAGTGGAGGTGAATGTATAGAGGCTTGGAATCTTGAGCTGGATGGCCTCACCCCAATCTCTTTCTCGGACAGCCAAAAGTAGATAGAAAGTCGAACACTTCCAGAAGGATGAACCGAGTGGTGGTGGGGCCCTGGGCGAATGATCCAAAGACTAAGAAAGAAGCTATGGGACTTTTGGAAAAGGTCGAACCTAGTCATGTGCTAAAGATAATCATAACGTGCCTTCGGGGGTAAGAAATTGGGTCCAAGCGAACAATCCGGCGACTTAAGTGCGTCTGTTTTGCTTTGGCCCAACCGGTGGTCGGTTCAATTTATCTGCCGGTTCAATTTATTTGTTTCTCGTTTGTTAATTCAATGGTTGTTTCCAGTTTCTTGCATAGATATACATGTCAACAGGCTTGCAGATGATGGTATGCAGTTGTTTTTGAAGTTATTTTTCTCCTCTTTGATTGGACCGTAGGTCTTAGTATCATGGTAAGGTTGCTTGATTCTAAACATAATGATGGTATGCAGTTGTTTTCGAGGTTATTTCTCTCCTCTTTAATTGGACGGCGGGTCTTGGTATTATGGTAAAGTTGCATTGGGATATCCTTTCTTTGATTGAATTACTCTAGTTCAACCTTCTTTTAGCCCATTTTATTCACTTAATGAAATGTGCTGTTTAGCTGAACAAATAGTTTACAATGCAAAGTTTCAAGTTTATTGACGCAATGTTCACTAGTCGGTGCCAGTTTGAAACCAGAAAAAAAAAACGCTACTTTGATTTTTTCATGTACAAGTCGTGGTCCAACAAAGAATGGACTATATGCCACCTCTTTATGCAAAGACGATACTGGTTTCCAATGGCCATGGGATGCTAAAGTGTTCTACATTTTAAGTTTTGGAAGTATTGCGGTATTCCTACTTTCACATGGCGAGGATTGTTTTCTCTTGAATCTTACAAAAGAGGAGCACGCAGTGGATACTTTTACACCTGGCTTGGATGGAGGAGGATCATCTCTTCATCTCTTTTCCTGTTGCATGGAAGACTTGGGATGCACTTGGACAATTAATGCTACATGCTGATAAACTCATGAACAAGAGTGTAATCCAACTGTACTCATATAGCCTAGAAGAAAGCTTCAAGGCCTACAACTTGCATGTACATAGCTCTGTTTTTTCAGACAAAGGATGAGAAAATTTTATCCGAAGCTTAATTTCAATGAGCAGGTTAAAAGCATAGTATTAAATCTAGGGTGATGTTTCATACAAAATTCTGTGATGTATCAGTCATTCAAATAACAAAGGTTCAGTCTCTTCCCTTCTTATAGTGAACTTTGTATGTTAAGTAATGGAAAAACATATAGATATAGTCATATAGGGTCAGGGCGCCGTATCTTTCGCGCGAAAGAAGAATTGGCTTTTCTTCGCACTAATCCATCGTTGGATCATGCAATAATCCCTCGAGATCTGTGCATGAGGTTGATCGAAGAAGTATAGAGTGCTTTCAAAATCAATCATTCTTTCGGCCGGTGTGAAAGATACAACCCCCAACCCTCATACAGAACAGAGTGTAGATCCCCTGCAGCAAGGAGTCAAGGAGGGTTGGCCAGGTGGGCTGGTCCAGATTTGAACAGGTCCTGTTGGCCGACCCGGTCAAAATTTTTCACTCCTACTCCTCCTAAACAATGCATCTAAGCATGCAATCCAACCTTTTACACATGGAACAAAATTTGAGTACCATGCATGGATGGGCAAACTCTGCTGCCTGGATCCCACATAGACAAGAGAGAAAAAAAAAACCAGTTACAGCAAATAAAACCACACAAAAAAATTATCTAAGATAGAATACTCACAAAGCATTGATCTCAGACTGGAAATGTAACCCAATGTTGTGAGTTATTTTGATCAAAAAAGGAGATGATCGAGCTTCTACTAGGGGACTTGAGGTCTACAAACTGATGATGCTTCATGCCATTCTCGATCGTCCCCTTCAATCTCCAATGTTTGTTAAGTTTGCATGGAGAAAGGATGACCAAAAGGCTTACCTGTTTGCAAGAAAATCTATCACAAGCACAGTCTGATCTATGTATGAGTCACCCCATTCTGCGAGCCAGGAGTGGCTTGCAATCCACAATGATCGGTTCAAATTTGGCCCGAAGGCGACCATGCCGGAGGAGTCGAGGAAGCTGTCGAAATGTTAAGAAAGAGGGTAGGCCACCTCCCGCGCAACAATGTACCTGTACAAAGCCTTTCCGGTGGTTTCGATAAAGGCCCTCAGACGCTCAAGTTAGGGTGGAACTCAGATGGATCAAAAATCCTTTAGGCATTACCTGATAGGGTTATTTATAGTCCCTGTAGAGGTTCCCAGATAGCGGAGGTATGGCCCGTTCTCATTATGAGAGGAGATGGCTTCAAGCCAGATGGCGCGTAGCTAAAGCTTGGTTGAGATGCACGATGCAGTTCGTTCTTGTGTACGGTAAAACGTTGACAGTTGTAGCAGGGTATAGCTGGAGCAGTATGGCGTTATCCTTGACTGTAGTTGGCCAGCAAGCAAAGCATGACGCGGAGGCGTTGCAATGTACGGCCACGTAGGCGAGCGTGGGCAGGCTCGTGGATGCGGCCGTAGGCGAGGTCGAGCTCGGTGAGAGGTCGCACCATATATTTGGCGAGGTCGGCTTGTCGGGTGCTGAGGTCGGCCTAGCTTCCCCAGTAGAGCGCCCCGAGCTCGAGGGTCGGAGCGTATTGATGGATAAGGCGCCTCGAGCTTAGTTGGAGAAAGTCGGCAAATATAGAAGGCGCCCCGAGCTTGGTCGGAGCGGGTCTGCAAATATGAAAGGCGCCTCGAGCTTGGTCCGAGCGTATCGGCGAATATCAAGCTTGGGGCGGGTCGGGGAATATTCCTATGGTCGAAGGAGCTTTTGGGCCCATAGTTGACACAACGGGACGTTCCGAGCTCGAGTCTGAGACGTCATTATAAGCATTAGAAGAGGTTACTGTAGGTCGTGGTAGTTGAGAGATTCGATCGAGGTCAATTGAGCTTTTGGTGGAATCTGAAATCGGACTGGTTCTGAATAGGACCGCGGTTCTGTCTGATCAACGTTGTGGTCTGCTCGGCCGAAATAGGATGATCTCTTGCCCTGAGCAAGACGATCCATTTTGCACCCCATCAACATGCATGCTCATAAACATTCCCAATTAAACATGGAGCTCAAATCCAGCTTTCCCTGTTTCACGACCTCATGCCATGACCATCCAGAGCCCGGTATATATCTATCACCCTTTCTTAGGGCAATGCAGGTATATATGTCGCATATCTTTCATTCAAGTCCTCTCCTTCCAGCATGAATTGTTCTTTGTGCTAAGGAGCACCAACATCATGAGTGATGCGGTGTTTAATGGGGTAAGAAGTAAGTATGCGGCCATGGAAGCATGTACGGGTGCCTGCTTCGAGAAGTGTGCCAAGCCAACAACTCCTTGAGTGCAATATACCGCATAGGAAGAGATTTAGGGGTCCAAAGATTAAAAGAAGCTTTCCCTGTGCTGCCCCGTTTAAATGAGAAGATAAGAGAGAAAACACTGTTGTAGTAAATTAAGATGCATAAATATGAGGATATATATCTTCCTACCCAAACAAGATGTGCCAAATTTGAGAAAAATTTAATTTTATTAGCTAAATGGTGTTGGCGATTCTTTAACGATGTTCCTTAGATTTGGAAGGAACCAAGTTGGATAGGCTTATCATAGGAAGATTGGAATTCATCCTTTTTATAACGAGGATGGAAAAAAAAAAAAAACCCACGTCAATTCAGAATTCATTCTTTCAACTTATTATTTGTTACTTATTATAATTCCTGTTATATAACAATTTATGTGGCTAAAAACTGTTCTAATGACCATCCCAGCTCCTGCCACGACTCCAACTCATCTGCGTCATATTTTCTTAATTTGTAGAAAAAAGAAAATACTTGAGAACTCGTTGACCGAGCAACAGTTGAGTCATCGCTTACGTTCTTAAATTCCAAAGTCTAAAAAGATGTGAGGGAGTTTGTCTGGGTCCGGGCTGGATCGGAGCAGGCACGAGGCGTCTTTTTCTTCTTTCGACGACGTGATCGCACAGGAAAGCATTTACTGAGGAACAGCGGTTGGCGATGGTATTAAAATCTCTTGGCCTTTAGGGGGAGGTCCCATCAAAGATCCCTCCAAAAGGGCAGGGGCAAGGGAGCACGGGATCCAAAGCCGCCAGCCTGAGCCTTTTGGGGACGCTGCCATGCCTTGATGCGTGAGCTCCTCTACTTCCTCTCTCTCTCCCTCTCTCTCTCCCTCCTCCTCAAACTGCTCCAAATGTACCAGATTCGCACCAGCCACAGTATCCTCTCTATCAGTCTCTCTTGCACGTAGTGCCGCAGCTAAAGCCGCCTTCTTTGCAAATATTATAGATTTTACTGGAAAAACATGGATTATGATTCGGAGTTTTTCTTTGAAAAAATGGTAATGATCAAAACCGTTATATAAGAACAAATGAATGAACAGTTATCCTCAAAACAATCATGATTAGTATAAACAAAAAGCTTTTGCTTGTACACACTGTTTGAATGCTGCTTAGGGGTGGTAAGATGACGGTTATCCACATAGATAGCCAAACAAATAAGAACAATAATACGTCAACTTTGTTTGGTCAACGTTCTCAAAAGATTTAACCACGATAGCTTTTTTTTTTTTTTCTTTTCTTTTCTCTCTTTTTTTTTCCCTAGCATATCTTTCCAATCCTTGGACGTCAACTAAACAAAGAATAATTCTAACTCATTGTTATCTAATTAGGGAATGGCCAGCAATGGTTAAAGATATTCGTCACCTAATTAGCTATTTGGTAACCAAACATGGCCTAAGAGTTTAGTCGCAGTCTTAAGGTATCCACTGCACAATCAAATCCCTTTTATTCCCAAAGTAGATGCTAACCTTGATGCTTTAAAATTATTTCTTTGTGTTTGACATGGTTTACCATTTCATGAAAAAGAATCTAATGAATATTTCATAGTAAAGAATGTATTTATTATACCATGGAAACATATAGAGTTAAAATACGATCTAGAGATGGTCACAAGCCAAATTGAAAGAAGAGGAACACCTCGAAGATCTAAATAACTTAATCCTAACTTTGTCTAACCTAATCACTAGCATATGCTATCGTATGCCCTGTGGCTGGGTGCAGCTAGGAGAGCAGGTTAAAGGGAGGCCCTAGAAAGGCTTAGTTAATCCTCCATTTTCCAATGATCTATCATAACATTATAGCATTCATCAACTGTAGGAAGTTTCATATAAGTGATTCTTAAGATATTTCTAGCTTTGACATATATATTCTCTACATATTATCCTTATGTATTGTTAAGAACTTAGTTAGTGCTTGGTTCGAGTAAATTAGGTCATATGCATCAGATTTTGAGTCAGTTTATTGTGTTTGTCAAACAAGATTTGAAGAAAATAGTTATTTCAATCAAATCTGCTTATGGCAAGGACAAATATGTCAAAAGAAAGGTTGGCATAATCAAGTATGTATAACACGAAGCTCTCATTTATTTATGCCTCTATTTCTTTATGGACAAAAGTTATCGCGATCTAAAGTTATAATTACTTTTATTTCGCTTGTTCAATCTTCTACTTAATTCAAAAATAGACTTAATGAAGCAGGCTATATGTATATGCCTGATATATACATTTGTGTGCATGCATACATGCATGTATATACATAATTATATATGCATGTATACACTATGCATGCATAAAATTACACTTCAAACTTGTTGTTCTGCTAGTTTTTGTTGATCAACTGAAATAAAATGATAATAGAAGCGTTCCTCCAGCTCTAAACAAGATTTTTTTTTTTTTTAAAGCAAAATGATAGTAAGTTATCCTATGTTTCTTTGAAAAATAAAATGATACAAAAGAAAAGGTAGAGTAATGTTAATCCTTTGATCCATCTTGATAGCAGTTTTAATTTACAGATCTTTTAGCACTTTCGATCATGACACTAGTTCCTCCTTCAGCTCCTGTTGCTGGAAAACAGACCCAGGGGTGACTGCAAGCCGAAGAGGAGGAGATTCTGCTGCAGTGAGGTGGCGGACGGCTGTCTCCGGCGCACCTGCAAGAAGCCTGAGCTGGGGGATCCGGCGAAGACCCTCCGATGCTTAAGTCAGAGAGAAATTTGGAGATATTTTAATGGAGAGATGTTTTCTGGCGAGGGAAGAAGATGTCCCTCTCCCCGGAGTCCCCCTTCTTTATAGGAGGGGGTGTAGTGATTACACGCAATCGGATGTGATTGCGCAAATCTTGAGTTAAATGAATTACCGTAGATGATGCGGGATTTCAGGCTAGCTGGCGACCGGTTGAGATTGCGAAGATTCAAATATTAACAGCCGTTGTGGCGGAGACTGCGGGATTTGATCTCGGATATGGAGGATTTGGTGATCCTTTCTTTAGGTGGACCGGCTTGACTGTTGGTGGGGTCGGGGTCGGTCTCAGCTTCTGACTAGGTCTTCCTTGACCTTGAGGTCAATTGGACTTTTCTCAGCCAAGACCATACGTGTTGAGGTCATGCCTGCCGAGGTCGTGCCTGCCGAGACCACACTCGCCGAGATCATGCTTGCCGAGGCCATACTTATCGAGATTACGCCCGTCATCGGATTCGGGTGCTTTAATTGTATATGTGAATCTGTTAGAGTGGAAAAGTGACTGCGTCCCGACCAGAGGTATTGTCCGCTTTGGGAAAGTGCGTATGTATCGCACGACGCGTGTCGTGTGCAGCTCTTAATGGGCAATATTTTCCTCACGGCATTGTCCTTCTTAAAAGGGCCCCCAGGAAGGAAAGGGGTGGCCCATCCTTATAAGGCACAATCCTTTCCGTTACTCTTCCAATGCGGAACTAAAGTCTCGGGTCCCCCATCCACCCCCCAACACTATCCCCCCAGCGGAAAGGATTCGTGCGGAAAAGTTTCGGCGGGGCCCTTCCTCTAGCGCCATCTGTTAGAGAAAACTTCCATCTGTGCAAGGTCCGCCTAATCTTATCAACATGACAGAATTAGCTACTTCCTTCGCCCGAGCTCGAAAACGACTCGAACTCGGAAGTCGGGGATAGTGATGGGGGGAAAATGGACTAGCCCACATATACAATTAAAGCATCCGAATCCAACAATGGACGTAATCTCGATAAGTATGGCCTTGGCAAGTATGATCTTGGCGAGTGTGGTCTCGGCAGGCTCGACCTCGGCAGGCACAACCTCGGCAGGCATGACCTCAACACTCATGGTCTCGGCCGAGCAAAGCCCGATTGACCTCAAGGTCAAGAAAGACCTAGTCAGAAGCTGAGACCGACCCCGACCCCACTAATAGTCAAGCCAGTCTGCCTAAAGAAAGGATCACCAAATCCTCCATATCCAGGATCAAATCCAGCAGTCTCCACCACAACAGTTGTCAATATTTGAATCCCAGCAATCTCAACGATCACATCCGATTACGTGTAACTGCTACACCCCCTCCTATAAAGAGGGGGGGACTCTGGGAGAGGGGTATCTTCTCTCCTCGCTAGAAAACATCTCTCCATTAAAATATCTCCAAATTCCTTTCTGACTTAAGCATCGGAGGGTCTTCGCCGGATCCCCCGGCCCAGGCTTCTTGCAGGTCCGTCGGAGACAGCCGTCTGCCACCGCACTACAGCAGAAGCTCCTCCTAGGCTCGCGGTCGCCCCGGGGTCTGTTTTCCAGCAACAACTCCTATGGCTATATAACTTCATGGCATCCATGTGAGAGGCCAGGATGAGGATGATGTATGCATGGTCACAGATGCGAGACTCCAAATTTGACCACCCCCCCCCCCCCCCCCAAGTATTGGCAGGTACGATTTGTCTGGCATTAAGATTGAAACCTCACATCGGGATGGTTATATGTGAAACCACGGAATTGATTTAGCCATCTACATGAGATACAAATGCATGCTGAGAAGAGGAATGTAATTATAAGCTCAAGACCACAAAAAAACTTTTGCTCGGATGATACTATATGTCTCCCAACCTTTTAGCAAGAGGACGAGAATCTAAGTTTTAGTTATATCTGTCTTTGCTTTGATTCGAAGCAGCAAAAGTTAGATTTTGTGAGCTTCTATTCAATTTGTTTGAATGCATAGCCTCTAATTTAAGTGAGATGGGATGGTGCAAAAAGGCAAAAAAACTCCAAAAGCTAAGTTTTTAATACATAGATAAACATTATTCAACAAGAAGGATATTAGTGATGCTTCAAATTGTAAATTGAGAACATCAATACATATAATGACTGAGGTTTTATAAAATAATATTATAACTGTTTTGGCCACCCCTATTAAAATTTACATGTATAAGAATGGATGGAAAAAATAATAGCTATCACATTAATGCATTAATTTTCACAATGGTCAATTACAATATGCATAACGGTTATTATTGGCAATTATATCTTTCTCTAAATAGAATATCAACTTTCTAAAATCCAATTTTTACATTAAATTTCTTTTCAAAGTAATTGTAGGTCCCAAAAATAATTTTTTTTAGTACAACCCAAAAATAATATTTTGTATTCAATAAAAACTAAATGAAATGACAACACCATTATTTATCTGTTGTTACTTGCACTACAATAATTACTATTTGAGCATCAAAAGTTTGAGATTTTACTTATTGGGATAAACAATGACCACTATAACCATTATAATGTTAAATAATAGTTTCAGTGGAGGTCTATTTTAATGGTATAAATTGTTATTCAAAACCTCATATAAGAGTGGTTTTTACTAATAGAAAAAGAGCTATATAAAACTATAGTTTGAAATTAATTAATATGGTCTTTGATGCTGTTGTTAAAGATCTTATTGGGTTAGAAATCGAAAACATACAATTTAGACTTTTACTAAATCATATTTCTGTGATCTTTTAGGCAGTATCTAAATGTTTTATGTTTATAAAGTTAATTTGCAATTTAATTACAACAGTCTTGATATTTAACTAGCAATTATTATCCTGTTCCTGGACCAGTAACAATTTCAACCTTTTATGTAAGCCATCTAGGTAACGTGATAGAGGTGCCTCGAATTTCTATGGTGAGCTAATGGTGACAACTATCACCACAATTTCATTGATAAATGGAAGTGAGCACACATAACTGCTGCCACCAATTCATTCGAAAAATAGACCAAGAAAGAAAAGGAGGGTATAAGGTCAAAATATTCCTCCATGGTAGAGATGGTCCTCACAACAAAAATTGAGAGTTGAAGGCCATCATCACAAGATAAAGAAAGGTCACAACTAAGAATGCCCAAACCAATGAAGTTTGACAACATTTGCTATAGCCATTTGTATCTTTGAGAAGTACAATAAGGATGCCTCTACTCCAATTCCTAGGTACGAATTGTCCTTGCAAGAAAATTAAGAATTTTAGATAATTATCCAAAAATAAACAAAGACCACAACTAAATGTACCCTCAAAAAAATGATGACATGAAACCAATGAAATTCGATTATCACTTGCTATGGCAGCCCCTTTTTTTTTCACAAAAAACACAATGAGGATAGTGCTATCCCAATTTGAACCTAAAATCTCTATAGAGCGATAGGGACGCGTGTTGGCTCACCTAAATTTGGTTAGTAGTGATATAGCAATTGGATTTCATTAATTTGTGTTAAGAGATTTTCTTTTTGCCTAAATAGAAGTAAGAGATGTTGATCATTCTTGCATAGGGAGATGGCACTATATAAATATGCAGCTGTATTTAAACCATAATATCGTCCAGATAAAACCCTAGAAGTATCGAGTATCACAATCCATTGTGAAACTATCGGTCATCTTTCAACATCATAGTATATATGTTGGGAATAAAAACTTAAGCCCCTGCACTTTGATTTGTGGACTAGGCGGTGACTTGCCCATCTTATTTGTTGTTATCGTTGATAAATTGAAGATGATGATGGAAACCGAGTTTTATTGTAGAACTAGGTGCTAGAAATATTATTAGGAGTGGGAATTAATGACTAGACTGCATTATATTATTATTTCCAATGAATAATATATATAGAGAGAGTGTATAAGATCACGCAGTTACAACTATAGAGGCACTCTGTTCTATAGTTATAACCCTAGAGTCATTCCATTCCTAAG
This sequence comes from Phoenix dactylifera, assembly GCF_009389715.1. NCBI lineage: Eukaryota > Viridiplantae > Streptophyta > Magnoliopsida > Arecales > Arecaceae > Phoenix > Phoenix dactylifera. The sequence continues at coordinate 9,489,874 of NC_052399.1, forward strand.
AGACAGAAACGTTCCGATAATATGGTTACAATCGTAGAAAAGTTGAGAGATGCTCTCTTCTCATCCTGTTCAAATACTTGAAGTGTAGAAGTCTAGTATATCGAAATGATGAACGGCCGGATGGCCAAGAATCTATTAACAAGGTCCAAGTCCGGACCATTTCCTGTACCTAGTACCTATCATTCATGCAAAAAATTTGTCTTCTATGTCTTCATTGATTTCATCACCTTCAGCATATTTTAGATTTTTCTGCTTGTCCTTAGGAATCGGACAGGGACATCTACAGCTCCATTTTACGTGACAACAAACTTTCCCTACTGCCCAAGAAGTGCTTCTTTCTTTGGATTCTTTATCCTTGCAGATGAACAAACAAAGTTATAACTCGAAGTTTTAGGGTTAGGTATGTCCAGAGGGCTCCCCTTTATTCAGAGTCTGAAGAAACCCATCATTCAGCTCAGACTCGCACGGCCTTTTGGCTCGCAGCTATGGATTTGAACTCATAACATCTGGTTTGCTGCTTCATGTGAAACTTATCCTCTTCCATCGAGTAAGTATGCTATGACTTGGTTTGCATGTGAGCCTTTACCTATGGGACAAGTCTGAGATTGCTTATTTGAATGTTTTGGGTTCACAGGCTAGTGCCCAAGAGGTGGTAGTAGAATGCACCGTTGAATCCTATGGATAGACAAAAGCAAGAACTTTGTGCCTCATGAATGACTTGAGCAACTTTTTTTTTTTAAAAAAAAAAGAATAATTATTCCTGTATAATCCATGCGACCATCTAAATCTCATTTTCTATTTTTTTATTTACTTAATTATCTATTTATTGTTGTGCTGATTTAGTTTAGATAAATTCATGTTAAGAAAAAATCCATTACTAGTGGTTGGTTTGATAGGAGCCTAATTCATAGAAGGATCCGTAGTCTATAAACATTAATTCAATCTAGCTTTTAAAGGGAATCACGACTTTAGCGAACTCTTTTTCATGGCCAATATTTGATTGGTAAATTTGTACAAATGAGATCAAAATCAATTTTTTATTAGTAGGATGTTCTTAATTTAAAAGAAAAGGAAAGGAAAGTAGGTAAGTATACATGGGTGATTCTTAGATGGTGCTCTAAAAAAAGAAAAGGAACTAGGTAAGTATAGTTTGGATGGATTTCAATTCCGCTCGCTCTCTCTTAATTTAAAAATAAAAGAAGAAAAATTCTTGACAAGTAATACATGGGTGTTTACATGCATGGTCTAGACTTGCAGCATAGACCAAAACCCATATTATAATATGCCACTACCAAAGAATTTCCATGCATATGCAATTGATGCATGAATGTATGTGCATACACATAAGCACTCACCCTTGCACCTAATTCCTAAATAAGGATGTCGTATAGGAGTTCTCATACATTCATTATGTAGAAAATTGGATATACATATAAAGGTGGCATATTGGATTAAGAGATCTCTGAGAAATATAAAATTTGATAATTCAGAATTAAACGTTTAATGCATTACCAAGAAAAGAAAAAAATAAATAAACAATGCTTGATTTTTACCAAAATGTGGTTAGCTATACCTAGATGGACAATAATCAAATTGTTTATTAGGTAACTAGTAGTATATTCTCAATTAATAACCATTTCTTGAATGGAGAACCTATACTATCCAACGAGATCAAAATACAGACATAAACAAACCCAAATAACTCGTTGTAATTGACTTCAAAAATAGAGGGCTCGCGCTACAAGCATAGACTTATCACTATCAGAAAGCATTTGCATACCATTAAGGCATCATAAATGCTACTTTAATAGTTTATATAGTGCATCTAAGTCAAGATGAGAAGCAACAACAAATAAAGAGAGAATAGAAAAAGGAAAAAAAAAACCCCCTTTTTGTGTATTATTTTGGAATGCGACTAATCACTATTTCATAAAAACAATGAAAGAATTATTCATGTCAATGACCCCAAAAAAAAAAACACATCCTAAAGACTATATAACCCTTCATATTAATGCTTTATTTGGAGCTTGTTCTCCAAATATAATGCTTGAAAGAGTTTCATGAAATCCATATCACTTCAACAAATAAAAGGAGTGAGAAAATGATAGCCATCAACACTAATGACTATCATTCATCATCCAACAGCTGATAAGCATCATGTAAGGGCAGGTATAACAAGAGAAGAGAGATTTACACAAACTATATATAACAATGTAATTTTAAAATCAGCACCCTCATTTTTTTTTCTCCTTTTTTTCTGGAGTTCTCTGCTTTGAAATGAACTACTATTGCCGGTGGATAATAGAACCTGGTATTTTTTTAAAAAAAAAATTAAAACCTTAATTAAGTTTCAAGAAAAGGTAATTAGAAAGGTTGGAAAAAATATCCAATGGATAGAATGGATGCCAGATGGACAACGCAAGAAGAAACAAAGCGTTCATTCGATCAAGAAAAGATAGAGAGAAAGCCAGCTGAAATCAATAGGCCATCATAGCCTGAGTTTGTCCAGTGCGAAGAATTCCTTCTAGCTGAGGCCATGTTTGGCGGGTTCCATATACCATCCATCCCAACGATCACATGACAAACAGTGAGTTCTCCACTGAGCCTCTTTTTGTACCTTATGCCTTCTGGTCCTTCTGCCAACCTGATATGGCCCTTTGGGCAATGGGCAAAATGATACCTTCTTTCACTTGTAAAATGATGTATGTGCAATGGCAGAATAATTTGTGCCGAGATTGATGCTTAATCTTTGATGAGATGGATAGATAAAAGAAGAATATTTATAGAGAAAAGTTAATGGGATGGCAGATTGGATGGTGGCATATGTTGCCAATCATGCATAACCAAATCTGTGGGCAATTGTAAGAGATATTTCTTCTAAATTATTAGATATTTTATTTTCAAATGCGCGTGAATGTATTGATTCCATATTACTATAAGGCACTAGGTATGTGCATGCAAGAAGTTGAGTGTGGAAAATTCTATGCATGAAAAAAGTTCTAAGGTATTTTAAAGAACATATATTATGAGCTAAAATAGTGGTAGAAGCACCATCAATCTTTCGATAGAAATAATAAAAAATTATCTCTGATAAATACTTGGATAACGATACATCTCCATGAATTAAATATATACCCTCCCTCCAAATAAAAAAAAGTGCAACAATTGGACTATGTAGTCTTGTATTTTATGTTCCAAATTATACTTGTATGGTTCAATAGTTAATTATAAGGTTAGCAAAAAATAGTCATCATTTTTCTTCTTATTGGAGAAGGAAAAAATAAAAAATAAAACATTACGAAACATATTCTTAAATAAACATTATAACATTGTGTGCATCATTGAAATTTTTATTAACTCTATCAATAACCAAGTTCCAGCGGTTGGCCTCTGGAGGAGGTTCACGTTCAAATTTCCCATAGGTCATGCATTATAATCATGATGCTCAACAAAAACTACATTAATTTTTCAGGATATCTTTATTATAATATTTCATAATTACTAAAAATCATTTCATAGTAATCATGGTAGTTGTTATTGCACCATTTATTTTAAATCTAGATTTAAATACAGAGACAAAAAAAAACTAAATTTCATAAAAAATGTTAAAAGTTTTACTCCATGCTAGCTAGTGAAGCTAATCTGAGCGATATTCAAGCAATAAATTAAAAGAAAAAAAATATAAAGAACTAATACAAAGATTCAAGAATCAGTTGATAAAAATCTACTAAAATAATCTATAATTAAGTTACAATCATTACTTGCCCCAAAGCTTGAACATGTAAAACTTTTAATAATAAAATTAAAGAATACATGTTCAAACTCAGGATCTCTACTTTAATATCATATTAAAATCATCACTTGCTCCAAAAACTTAAGTTAATAAAATAAAATAAATTTATTTATATATTTTATATTTTTTTATTAATTATTTGATTTTCAAAAAGCTGTATTTTTTTTTTTAATTAAAGTAGAAGAGTCCAAATCCACCAAAGTGTCCGTAAACCACGAGTGGAGAAAGGCATCCCATGGAAATGACCACACGCAAATTTAAGAGCATAAAAAGGAAAGCCCGTATTCCCAATTACCCGATGGAAAGCTTCCAAACCTTTTCTAAAAGCGGCAAGCGAGGAGGATTAAGCCGACGGTGGGAAATCCACCCACATGAATGCCACGGTGTGGCAGACGCACATCGTACCTAGTAGTTTTTAAACTATAGAAGAAAGGCGGATGCTGGTCATCAATAAATGAAGGCCGAGCAAATGGTTGGCACGGGGAGCCCACGAGATGCTACTCGGAGAGGTCTCGTGCAGAGAGCCTCTGATTGTATGGCTGGAAGGATGTCAGCCGTCTGATTACTCCCCTTCTGCCTTCGCCATGCCCCTCCCTTCCCCATAAAGTCCCACGCCATTTATTACTCCCCAGCGGGGCTGCCGATTGGGATAAAATCTCTGCCCATGATCTAAGCTCTCCATGTCCTTCCCTCATCTGCTGTCACAGAATCTTGTGATAAATAAAATATCTAGAAAAGGCCTCATGTATTTACTCTGAGAAAACCTTAGTATTAATTTGTTTTCAAGGCTTGATATAACTTTCTCTGTAATGTGTTTAATTTTGGATAAACTCTCATCATGTATCATTTAACACTCGCAATAATATACACCATGAATATATCTTGAACTCTTGTAGCTGTCTAAAGACATTAATCATTAGGTGACACTCACATTGAGTTCTTCTAGTAAGGCATCATAAATGTGTTATTAGACATATTGATTCCAAAAAAATGGCCTATCAAAGATTCCATATGCATGTGCTTATAATAAAATGGACATATGTTTGTATCTTACCATGGCAATTGCTCTCTGCTATGGCAATTTATGATTAGAGTTAGTATTTTTTATGTTAGTCCCATACATATAATATGACCCAGTTTTAGATGTATTTCAAGCTATCTATATATAGTGTTATGATTGTTTTTTGCACATTAATGAATAGGCCAAGCATTTGAATATAAACTAGCTTTCAAAATTGAAGCCCAGAATTACAGCTTGCCCTGGTTGCTTAGCAACCAAATGTTTTGTATTTGATTTTTGGACAATGTGCTAAAGGTTTGAATTTGGATAATTATGGTACATGTATGTCTGCCTCTCTTTCTCTCTTCCCCTCCTCAAAAAAAATCAATATGTATAAAAAAAATAAAATGCTAGAAAGTGCCAAATCTCAACAAAAAGGAAATTCTTGGATAAAATGTGTTCATTTTAATGTTTCTCTATTTTAAACCAATGTAATAGGTGTTACTCTTCAGGTACTGCATATTAATTGTATAACTTTTTGGTTTTTTCATGACTTCTTATTACACTAGCACTAGCCCTACTATTTGGATCAAAATGGTTAGTTCAGATGGTTTCTCTTTTCCAAAAAAAGAAGGCAGTGGTTGTGTTGTGAGGTGATTTAAGATTTGCGCGCAATGGCTGGGTCTTCTCTATCTGGAAAAAAAAATATAATGATAATTTTTATTAGGCCTCACAATGAAAAGTAATATTAAATAATAGTTAATTACTAATATATTGAGTAAGTAATTGGATAGCATGCTATTAATTTTTAGAATTTGCTATAATGCTTTTTAATATTTTTTTTTAAAAGACAGATATTCATCCTATTTTTTTCGGTAGTTATTTTGAAAAATTTGCTTTGATCATGAGAAGTAAAACGGGACAATGGGGAAGCATGATGGACGGAGGTCATTAAGAGAAAGGTCAAGGCAAGGATGGTAAGGAGGAAGAGGAGATATTTGGATGGATTCTGCGGGTTCAGGGCAAGTTGGTGTGTATCACCCACTTCTAAGAGATATCTGGGTCATGGTTCGGAAGGGGCAGGCTGTTTAGGTGAGGCATGTTTTTCGGAAGGCTGACACTGCTGCTGATTGGGTGGCCTTTTTTGTAGCTCATCACTCGGAAGTACATCTTTGGATGGGTGAGGCGGAGTTGCCAAGTACGCTTCGAGATGTGCTGCTTTTTGACTTTTTTGACGATATTCGTACACGTTTTGTATGATGCTTCCATTTTTAATACCAAAAAAGAAGGAGAGGTTGGGTTGGGTTGAGGCGGCGGGCAACGGCTGTTATTCCCAAGATTGCAATATTTATCACGAACTTAGTATCAATTATAATTTCCAAATTTTATCCAAGTTATGGTACTTACCATGCATGCTAGACTTTTCATTGGTTATAACCATTTACTATAAGAAAAATCAGGATCATTCATTCTACAATCAATGGTAAGCAGTATTTTGAAAGATTTATCCTACCATAGATTCCAGGGAGCACCTAGCAAAACTCGTTAAAGATATTAGGACAGGGCATTCTAGAATTCATTAAGATAACGGTCATAATCGTAACAGCAGTTATTTTAGACGTTGACATGAACGGTTGAATCCCGTACAACGCTGTACAATCCTCCACGCAGACCCTACGCCAAGCTAGACGGTGACCGTACTACCCTCTTGTCCGTACGGTATTGATAGATATAAAGAGACTGGAACAGAGGGGGGAGGGGGGGTGGAATCGGTACGTGGAGTCCTTTCCCTCTCACCCTCGTTAACCTTTCTCTTCCTTCAGCAGCCCTGCCACCTTTTCTTCTTCTTTTCCCCTGTTCCCCGAAGTAGGTCCGGAACTAAGCGCCAACACTAGCAGTGGTGGTGGTGGTGGTGATGGAGGCTGGTGGCAGCGGTGGTGGTGGTGGAGGAGGAGGGGGAGGAGGAGGGAGGAGGAGACTCGGTAGCAGAGAGACCAGCCCAGACCGGGCTAGAGCAGGCAACACACAGCAACAGCAGCAGAGGTTAGCGAGGCCTATGAAGAAGGTCCAGGTCATATACTATCTTAGTAGGAATGGACAGCTCGAGCACCCCCACTTTATGGAGCTCCCACAGCTCCCAAACCAACACCTTCGCCTCAAAGGTTTTGCTTCTTCCCATCTAACATATACTACCAACTTGGATGCAAATGGCCAGTCATCTTCGGTTTTATTTTAATCCATCTTTACATATTATGTGCAGTAGCTTAACTTTAACCTTTTTCTGGATGGGTTAATAGATGTGATAGATAGGTTGACGGTTCTCAGAGGCAGAGGCATGCCATCCCTGTTCTCGTGGTCTTGCAAGAGGTAATCCCTGCTGGTTTGGTTCGTCAACGATTGTCTAAACCTTATCTCTTTTAGCTCACATCCTTCTATTCCAACTAGAGAAAAAGCTTTTCGAATGCCTTTATATTTTTTTATAAAATAGGAGCTATAAGAATGGCTATGTGTGGAATGACCTGGCGGAGAACGACATCATCTACCCAGCTGATGGCGCCGAATACGTTCTCAAAGGCTCGGAGATCATCCAAGCTTGTTCTGGTAACCATTTATTCTTTTTCCTTTTCCTCCCAACTCCATATGCGTGATGTTTAACATTGCATGTTTGCATCTGTTTGTCAATTAGTTGTAATATTTATTCTAAATTTCAGAGAGCTTTGCACACGTAAAGATCACCAACAGGCAGCCAAAACCATTGCAAATTTCCCTTAGCAGACAACAAATAGAAGTGGAAGAGGAGGAAGAAGGAACAGAGGAGGAAGAGGAAGGGGAACAGGAGGTAACAGAAGAGGAGGTGGTGGGCAAGTTCGGTAAGGTCACCCCGACCGGGGGTTACAGTAGTAGACGGTGCTCCCGCGGCATTTCGACGGACGAGATCGAGCGAGTCGAGAAGCCGATCAAAACCCGGGACCAACCCACCGAGCTTTCACTCGACGACGCCTCCCCGCCCTCCTCCTCCTCGTCAGACAAAGCCCCGGCCGCCCACCGGTTCGAAGACGGCGACCCCGTGGGCGAGCCCGGTCAGACGCGGAACTCGGTCCTGCTCCAGCTCATCGCGTGCGGCTCGGTGGCGGTCAAGGGCCGGGCCGCGGGCGGAGGCGGCGGTGTCAGCGGCGGCGGAGGGCTGCTAAAGGCCGCCGTGTCCTCTGCCGCCGCCGCCGCGGTCGGCGCATCGTCCCTGGCCGGCGGGAGGAGGGGCAGGGCGTCGAACAAGGGGTTGGTGAGTCGATTCGCGAGTCGGCCGGGGGAGGAGGACGAGTTGCGCTCCGTGTCGGAGAACCCGCGGTTCGGTCACCTCCAGGTGGAAGAAAAGGAGTACTTTAGTGGGAGTATCGTGGAGGGCAGCAGGGGCCCACCAGGGCCCTCACTTAAGAAGTCCAACTCATATAACGAAGAAAGGTAGCATATAGCCAAACTCTTAATTCTTATCCTATAAGTGAAGCCAAAAAAACCTCTACTTAAGGGAACATTGATGCATGACAATATTGTCTCCTTTGGATCCTCTCGAGTAATTCGAGTGTCCAGCTCAATAACCTACTTTCCGTGCATCACATGCATTTTAGTGATTGGATGGGATGGGACATGTTCATGCTTTCATTGTATGATATGTGAAGAACATGTTCAATGTCCTTATGGCTTCTTGGGATTCTCAATCTCTTATGCTCAATTTTGCCCCATCCTATTTAGTAGCCTAGTTAATATTAGCAATTACTTAGTGTAATATCGCAGTTTGAATGATTGTAATGGACTTGACCCCATCCTCTACAGTCCTTTTATCATGCATGATAAATGCCTAATCTATGAGTTTTATTTAATGTTGCTGTTATGGTTGGTTAGCATCAGATGGGCACCTTCAATTCAACCAAACCATCTGAAATGGTTTTCTCTAAGTTAATTACATTGATGTATTAATATGTAAGTAGTCTGATTCAAAAAGAGGAGCCACCATGAGTAAAACATCACCAACATTGTACTAGGAACTTCAGAGAGTCCATACCATGCATTAAGAGGATTCCTTGATCCGGATTCATGTCTATCCTTTGGGAAGTATATCCACGGAGATATCAAATGATTGAGTCTTACTTTTACATACACAAGTCACTTTTCATAATTAGCTACAGCTTTGATCATGTCAACTAATCGATTTATCGTTTGAATTCGTTATTGTTGGTGGTGGTGATGGGGACAGGAGCTCAAAGCTTGGAATTGGAGAAACAAGGTTAGAGGTTGAGGAGGAGACAGAAGGAGTAAAAGGAAAGTGTATCCCTGGCAGAAAGAAGTCCTCTGCCAAGCAGCAGCAGCAGCAGCCGCCCAAGAAAGGATCCCAATAAATTGATGCCCCTTAACTGTTCCTATGTTGTTAATGCGTTGTTGAAAAGGTCGTCTAATTTCCCTATTTCTCTCTCTTTCTCTCTGGGGGCAGTGTTAACTGTACTTTATCGGTTTGACTTTGTTTGCTGACAAGATATATTGGGGATGGTTGGTATTGGGCCCTGCAAGGATTTAATGTTCCCAACATAGTTCTTGTTTGGAGTAGATACTAGATTCCGCTCTCCTGTTAAATTTCTCCAGCATAACGCCATGGGTCTGATTTGTGGATTTCTTAAGATCTTTCTCTGGATATGCTATCATACATGCTCTTGACTGAGCCACAATGATGGGTGTTTGATGGATGGATGGATGCAATTAAATGAACCAATTAAACAGTAATATGATGCTGCGCCACCTTATAGTCTGCCCATTACCCATCTGATGTGGCAGTTCGCGATTGGTCCAATTCACATGCAAAAGTTGGTGGAACTCATCAGTGATGCCACCACATCAGATGGGTAATGAAACATAAAGTTTTTTTCTACTGAAATGTTTGGAACTGTTTCTAGCTCTCATTGGACAGGAATCTCTTCTCCTTTTGTTTGTTGTTGGATATGTTTGTTCCCAGCATAGTAACAGTTCTCTGTATGGCCAACAAGCATCCTTTGAGATAAGCTCATGCATTTCGTGTCCCCCAAAAAACTCAAACCTATGAAGGACACCTGCAAAGCTAGAAGTGGAGTTCAATTATTTCGCTTCCTCATGTGGAGCAGCATGAAAGCAATCTGAGGTAAAATGCACTCCAATTTCTTAAGAGTGAGGCTGTTAATAGTCTTATACTTGTCTCTGATGATATGAATGGAGTATTCTTATGATAAATGAAATGTATTGCTCTTCTGGTGAGAATAGACATGCTACAATATCATCACGAGTATCGTATTGATAAGCTTGCTTGATGACACATAATCCTTATAGACACATTTATCACAATATATGAAAATATTTATACCCACACATCACAATGAATGAAATATAATGAAATCGGAACGACAAGGCTCTCTTATCATTTTGTTAGGTGCAAAACTAGCAGATGCTGGCTTCTGAAAAACAGATTAAAAATAATAAGGAATTGATTATGTTCTTTTACATGGTTAGAGTCTGATCCTGTTTACAAAGAAGCAGTTCTTTATATGTTAGAGCCCTATTATTATCCCTACTCACCAAGTATGGTCTTGCAACTCTAACAAAGTGTGATGCCCACCACTTAATTCTGGAAGTTCCGAAATTGATAAGGTAACTCAAAGTTGAGGAACTCACCTCCTTGATCTGAAGGAACCGAAGATTTTCTTTTCTTTCCCCCCTCCTCTACAATTGTTCTCAACAACAGGAAATCTTAGGATACACCGAGGGAAGACCGAAACCATGAGAGCCAAAAGAGTGAGTCCAGCATATTTTGTTTGATTTGCTGACTGCAGATCTGTTATGCCCTCCAATGGCCCCACACAAATCACAATGTTCGATTCTGGCTGATGCGGACCACCTCATGCTTGTCACCAGTTGATCCAGACTCCAATTTGCTATGAATAAGAAGGTGTTGAGCCAATGCCTCATCTTCTCTGCACCTGTTTCAACTGTGAAATAGAAATATGAACTTTTTGCCCCCTTCAAAAAAGAAAAGAAAAGAAAAGAAAAGAAAGTAGAAGAAGAAATATGGACTTGCACAGAACACCTGTAGTGAAGTTATCTTGGCATAATGTACGCACCATTTAATAAGCTTGAAAGGATGTTCATCAACACAACAAGATATGAGCAATTTGGAAGGTACGCATATTGCCCGGTAGTAAATGGCATCAAGTGATTCAAATTATCATTCCCATTATACAATGTATCTTCCATGGCAAAACGAGACAAGGAACAATATTTATTCAATCCATTATCAGATCACTCAAACTGGAGACTCCTCAGACAGCTCTCGCAGCTGCCACAACTTGACGGAACAACAATGGGCCTCTTTAATTCCTTGCACGATTTATCATTTGCTACAGGTCCTATACTATGGCTGTCCATTTTTAAATCCAAAAACAAGTAGATTTGACAAATTCATCAAATCAAGCATCTTTCTCTTCGACTAGGATATGCAACCTGAGTCATATTTTCCTGATCATCTAAGTCCAATCCCAAGAAAAGAATTCATTCCAACTGTTTAGTGGAGAACTAACTTCCGCATCCATCAAGGCCTCATTCCATGCACATAAAACACATTACCTCTGTATGTAAGAATTTTTTCCTCAGCCCCCATACACCAGAGGTGGCCTTGCAACTCCAACACCCCTTTCATAACTGCTGTTTCCCACACAAACTTGAAGACTCCAAGAGCCCTATTCAGCTGCTTCACTCCATTCCATACCATCGATTCATCGCAAGAAGTCACAATCTTCCCAATGCTCAAATAAAACCTGCCATCAGTTTCATACACCCCTCCAGAAACCTCAATCTCAATATCTCTCACATTGCCATATAGATAGTAGAGGAGTAGTGTGAACAAACACTTGGAAGAGTGGCCCAAGCTCTTGGTTAACTTCTTCTGAATCAGGCAGTCTTCATGTCGGGCCTCCTTGTAACTGATATCCCTCTCGACCAAGATATCTTTGATCTGATACAACCCTTCTTTCATCGCTTCAAGCTTCAAGACATGATGACTCAACATTTCCTCTTGCCCTAAGCACTTTGTGAGATCCACAAACATCTCAAGAACTTCCTCCCACCTGCGTGATGGCAGTGGCTTCTCAACCTTTTTTAAAGGTGCTGGTCGCATCCATGATGGAGAGACAGAGCTTGAAATATAGGTGGCATCGGCACAAAACTTGATGCAGCTCAATACTATCTGCTCACCCATCTGAAATGTCAGAGAACAGCATCGAAGGGAGTTCATTTCATATTTCAAATCTTTAAGCACCTGCTCAAGTGCTCCCCTCCATATGTGGTGCTGTGTGACTTGTGGGCAGACAGTCAGACGGATAGACTTCCTTTGCTGAGCCGAGATGTTCAGGAAGTCACAGACCCTAGTAAGAGAGTTCAGCATCATGGAGTCCCTTTTGTTTGGTTCATGGAAGCCCATGGCCAATACAGATCGATCGGCCGATGTGATGCCCTTCTTATAAGCACACTGCATTGACGAAGATCCAATAAAGGCTTTAGCCAGTGAGTTGAAGGTCTTCATATAGGAGATGATATGATCGTCTGTGATGATTGAGCTGCTGTATCTGTTAGTGAGCCTCCCATCAATCTGCTCCACATTTTTAAGTATATGGGCCAATCTAATGAGCTTAGCATAGGCTATTTTATACCATTCCGACTGCACTGACTCTTGTTCAAGTTCTTCAGCATGGTGGTAGAATGCCACATTCAGATGGCCATAATGTCCAGCTCCCCTTTGTTTTAGGGACTCTGGGAGAGCAGCAAGACTTGATATGATCTTGTGGCACATTGTACTTCTCACAATCTACACTTATTCTTCATTCACACAATCCCAAAGTTTCAGCATGCCTTAGACCACCTTCATAAAGACAGTCTTATCAGACACTTGATCTGCAAAAAGGTATTGTGCCCCTTCTTTTCTGTTAGAGATGAACCATCCTTGGCAAGTAGAAACATGCACTTGTTATTCAGACCAGCAGAATGACCACATGAGTGAGGAGAGCTTCATGAGGAGCTGTTGAGAATACTAGACTTGAAATGGAGAGAGCCAGGATTGTATCTTGACAAGAGACTGAACCAAACCTGTTTGTGTCACATCTGCACCAGAACCAGACCGTCTTGCACCCAACTTCTCTTTGTTCCACTTGCTACGAGTCAACTATTACTAGAAATTATATTTGAAACCTCATGAGTGCATTTAAAAGATACTGTCCTATCATAGCAAGCTAAAATTGTCACAAGAACTACTTTCACATGTGTTCAATCAAAGATATAATAATTACAACAAAAAGAAGACTGCCTTGATCAAGCTTGTAGCTAGCATAGTAAATTGATAAAGCCACTTAGAAATTGTATGAGACACATTGAATTTGAATATTAGCTTATTAAAGATTGCAGTTTTCGGGATATTTGGGGAGGGCTGTCACCATTGTGCAATCAATTAGCTATGGACTTTTTAAACAAAAGGGAGTTGATAGTCTTAATAATGAGATGAGTTGCTATGCATATGGTGTCTATTTATAGGCAAACTTGGAGACAGATAATGGACTGAGGTGTCCTTATTATCATAATCTAAGAAGCTTATTTTGATATCGAATACATGAAGATCTTTTATGGAATGACACAGAAAAATGTGGATCTTTCAATAAACATATAGGTTGATGAAGTAGCAATAGATTTTCAAATGTGTGTGAAAGGATTCAAAAACCTAAATAAAATCTAAAATAATTAATTACTTTGTGACATAAAAATCAGGTGGAATCATTCAGAAAAGAAAAAAAAAAAGCAAATCATGCAACAAGTGTCCAACGTAAAAAAGAAGATAAGATATAGAAGAAAGGAGAGACTAGCAAAATAGTGAAGTAAGTTTCAAGCACTTAAATTTAGCGACCTAGGAAATCATAGCGCCAGACCCATCCTAATTTCTCCCCCAAGTTGGCTAGCAGCTAGATCCAACTAAGTACCACGCAAGGATAAAGATAAAATCAAGATTAACTAATAGTAAAAGATAATATCCTACTTCAAGCAAATTATTATCAGCTAAATCCAGAAACGATCAAGGACCATGGCACCGTGGGAGCACAAGTCATTGCTCACTAAAATCTAAAACTTCTGTACGAATACAAGCTGGTAACAACAAGTAGAGTGAGTCAGGCGTTTCTTCGAACAGTGAGAATGCATGTCATGCTCGTGAAAGAAAAATCTATGATACGTTGCGGTTAGAAAGATGTCATGCTTAGTTTGATTGACCGATGGTTGGGATCGAACAAAAACAACAAGAGACAGATGATGACGTGCTATTGGTGAGGAGAGGAGAGGAAGGATTAGAAAGAGAAGTAATCATTGCGAGGGATGGTAGGAGATATACTGGAATAGGAGAAGCAAGGTGACAACCATAATCCGGGAAGACAAGGGTCGTCAAGGTCTTACCAGGATCGGGAGGAAGGGGAGGTTTTGACGAGGAGCGGTTGCAAATGCCCAGCTCTGCTGCCTCTGCTGTTTTATACGAAAGGAGTCCGACCGCGTCGTCTCGTTCACCGATGGAAAGTAGTAGGTTAAAAGGTTGATGTAACGATGGAATGATCCAAGATAAAACTTGCATATAGCGCACGCTTTGTTTTTTTTACAAAAAAAAAATCTTAAGGCCTGCCGCCTGTTTGGTTGAGGATAATTTGGTATAAAAAAACAAATTTTATTGGATTATCATATTTGACATAAAAAAACATATTTAAAAAAAATGGTAAAACAAATGATAGATCTCACATCTATTTTTTTTTAATAGAGAATATAAAATAAATACCATCAAGGAGTAGTATTTATTTTTTTATACTGGATTACCAAATGGAGGTAACCTGAACATATCATTTCTTAACGAAAATACTCACACTTATATTATATTATTATATTAATTATATCAATATATATATATATTAATATATTATTAATATATTGATAATAATAGTTATAATAGTATTATATTTAATATATTAATATATCTATTGATAAATATAAATTATTAGTAAATAATTAATAATATTTATTAGTTATCAATAAACCTAACATAGGATTTAGTAATAATTAATATATTTATTTATATACCAAAATATACTAAAATTTTTTGTAATAAGAAAAATATTTTCTAATATATGTATAGTTAATTTAAAAATATCTAATAACTCACATAAATGTATCTCAATATGCGAAATAATGTTTATGTAAGTGGGCCATAAATGGCTAACAAATGGGCTTAGAATAAAATATTATAATTTGAATTATTTATTTTAGAGTATTGCTGGAAGTTTGACAATATTTTCGTATAAGATTACATCTAACTAAACATTATACTCTTTTGCCAATACCAATTTTTAAAGTAATTTTTCTCCTAACTAAATATAATAAAATTTATTTTTTTCGGCAATTATTTTTTCATATAAATGATTTTCCAAACTATCAAATTATCTCGTAATCTGATATACCCTATTACGATACGACGAAAAAATAACTAAGATTTGACAGTTATGATTTGGGTTCGTGCACAAGGATGCTGTAGCACATCTTCCATTAATTATGGATTGTTGCATATCTCGCCATTCTTCAACCTTGGGTGCATTTTGACACTTGATGATATAAGCCCCCACCAAAGTGCCGAAGGATTGATTGCTGCACTTCAAACTATTTATTTATGGAAGTCAAAAGGCCCGTGGACAATTCCACTGCTTTTGTGCTAAACATAGAAAGCCTACCTTATATCATCTTAATCCAAGAGGTCAAGCTGCTTCTGTGGATGATTGGGTTCACAGGCCACCGAGGCTTTGAATATCCCTTCTTATATGGTAGGTCTATAGCAAATTGGTCTAGTAGAATTGATCTAAAGATTTTTTTAGGGGTTTTGATCATCTCTAAGGCGTCAAATATATCCCTTTTTACATTTCTTTTTTCCTTATATTCCTCTTTCTTTTTCATCGATGTACCATTGGTAGATAGAAATGGAAATGAGCTAGATACAAGCAAGCTCAACTTTGTTCAATCTTGAAACAAAAATATTTGAGGGTTAGCTTAAGCTTGGCTTGTTTGAGCTCGAATAACAGTTCAATGCATACAAAAAGGAGTGGGAGCACCCTTTGTGAGAGATGACAAGCTCATGCAACACCATGATGATGGAATCTTATCCATCATGGGATGGAAGGATGGGAGTGATATGAATTCAGAAAATTAACTACATTATCCTCTCTTAAGATACCTATCACCCTGCTTGCTAAACCATACAAGAAGATACATGGCAGAGTTGAGAGCACATTCAAGATGCGTATGGCTTTCATGACAGGTTCTAGCAAGCCTATATTAGAAACACTGGAAGCCCAACTCTAATTAACCAACGTAAGAGTACATGTCCCTACTAAAAACATCAGTACTCAAGCCACAAAGCTCTAGCTGCATCTTTCTTAAATAAAAAGACAAAAATCTAAGTAGCATGAGATGCAGTGCTATTGAGGAAGTTCGGGTAAGATTTCAAGGGACTCCTCGACTTGATCTTGGTCTTCGATTAGTGTTTTAATTCGAGGAAGTTCCTTCTTTCATTTCGATCTGGTTCCAAGAACTAAGTCTTTAATCTCATTTGGTTAAGGTATTGATTCTATTTTGGATGTCTATGGATTTGATAGTTGGGTTCGTAGGATTCTGAGGTAGGCTGCAAGATTGAGCGATCGAGTTTTTTTGTGGAATTTCGTGTGGTTCACATTTGAGGGCTTCAATTTGATTGGGATGTAGTTATTAGGGTTTGATCATAGGTTTAGGCCCTATTTGGGAAGCTTTGGGAGGGTCAAAAAGCACTTTCTAGCCTTCCAAAAATACTTTTAGATTAAAAAATAGTGTTTGGTAAAATTTTCGGATGTTTCAACTTTTGCGGGAAGCTGAAAACAGCTTTTGGGAAGAAGCTCCAATTTGGAGCTTTCCGAAAACGCTGTTTTCAGCTTTGTCGGGAAGTCATTTTTTGGACCAAAATACCCCCATTTAAATCACACTTTTTTTTCCAAAACCCTCATCCCGCCTCTTCCTCTCTCGCCCATCATCTCCCTCTCTCTCTCTCTCTCTTCTTCTTCCTCTCAACGCCGCCTCTATTCCATCTTCCTCTTCTTTTCTTTTTTTTGTTTTGGGAGCTCGTGACTGCTTACGGTGGCAGCCACCATGCCGGCCACCACCCATGGCTGGCGATCTTTCTATATTTCAATGAAATAAAATAATAAATAGATAAATAAAATAATGAGTGAGTAGCAAATAATCTGATCTAAATAAATAAATAAATAAATAAAAATATTAGTAATTATTTAACCAATTTTATCACCTAGCTAGAAATTTGTTAGAGAGATAAATGGTTATTAGAAGGATGAAAAATTAATTTACACTAATAATTATAATATTTTATATATTTATTATTGTATTATACTATAAATATAATATTATATTACATTATATCATAATACATTGATATGTTATGTTAAATAATTTAATATTATATTAAATTATTATTCTATAATACATAATGTTATAGTACTATATTATAATAATATTATATTACATTACATTAATATTATACTATATCATATATTTATGTATTAATATATATTATATTTTATTATGCTCTATTATATAATACTGGTAATATCCTTTATGATCATTTTGTCACACAAAAGTACTTTCTCAATTTGTTTACCAAACATATGTTAAAGTGCCGCAGCACTTTAGAAATATAGTTACCAAACAGCAAACAACTTTTTATAAACGCTCTGCTTCAGACAGCTCTACTTCCAAAAGCTCTACTACTAACAGCTCCCCCAAACAGGGCCTTAGAGTATATTGGTTTGAGGCCTATAAGATTGTGCTTTGATTAGAATAAATAGTCCATACTGCGTCTAGACTCTAGATATAGGCCGGTCAGTAGGTTGATCAGGACCCAACCTGACCCGAACACAATAATCGGACCTAACCCAAGAGTCCGACCCTCAGTGATTCACGTAAAGTCTGGTTATGATCAGTTCTCTTTTTAATAGATTAGATGGTAGCCTTTTATGGTGAAGATAAATAGAAGTAGGTGAATCTGTCAACTCGCAACAAAGGAAAGAATCCAATAAGAAAGCATGCATCAACCAAGAATATTTTTTCGACATTGTTTTTAATTTAATATACAAAGAATTATTCAAAAACAAATGAAGTAATTCAGATAAGCATTTCAAGCTAATTTTACACAAAAATTCAACAACAAACAAATCAAAGAAGACACAAGTGTATGATGAACTTTTCTTGTATGCCTAAGCTTAGAGAGAGGTGTTTTATTTTGATATAGTTCCAAGAACTGAGTTCTTGACTTCATTTGGTTGAGTTGTTGATTACACTTTGGATGTCTATGAATTTGATAGTTGGGTTCTCATCCGAGTTTGTTTCTCGAGATAGTCAGATTTAGCTCTGACCTCTGAGGTGGGCAGCAAGACTAAAGTGATAGAGATTGGGTTTTCTTGTGGGATTACACATGGTTCATGTTTGAGGGATTCAATTTGATTGAGACTAATATTTAATAAATGAGTAGCTAATGCCCCCCTTTTCATTAAAAAAAATATTATTTATCTCAAAAAAATATTTTCTAAATATTCAAGATTGTAATAGTTATTGAAAAAATGGTTGTTATAACAACATTATAATAGAAAATAATGACAATAATGGTGTTATTTTTTTCCTTTGTTTTTATTGCAAAAAGTAATTGTTACTGGTGGTCCAAACCGAGAACGATTGGCACAGCGGTGTGAACGGGATTCCGTCTGAGTTGCCTTGGTTGGTGTTGATTGTCCTCCACCTTCTACCGGGAAACCTGCAAGCAAGCCTCGCACCACCACTGGGGTAGTGGGGGCCCTCCGACGATCAAGTCAGAGGAGATTGGAGGAGAAGGAGAGATAATAGTAGCAAGTAGGAGAATGCTCTGGAAGTTCTTGCTTACCTCCCCCCTTCTCCCCCCAGCCGCATATATACCAGGCTGGGGGGTCCTTCTGGGGGGTTGGTCATCGTGTGGCACGATGGAGTTGCCACTGACATGGCCGTTACTGGGCGTCGTGGGGTAGCGCTGGGTACGGCCATGACAGGGCGTAGTGGAGCTCCGCTTTGTACGGCTGTTACAGGAGATCGTGGAGCAGCGCCGGATACGACCGTTGTAGGGAGTAGTGGAGCAGAGGGTCGCGGCGTGCTTCAGGGGAACAGCCTGTCGTTGTCGAGAGATTGCCGACTCGGGGTCGGATTGCTGGATCAAGGGGCAGCCGACTCGGGGTCGGGCTGCGAAGCCGAAGATATCCGACTCGGGGTCGGACTGCTGGATCAAGGGGCAGCCGACTCGGGGTCGGGCTGCGAAGCCGAAGATATCTGACTCGGGGTCGGACTGCTGGATCAAGGGGCAACTGTAGTCTTCTAGGGCGCGCATGCCGGTCACGTGGGGCATGGTGGCTGAGTTCCCCCGTAACAGTAGCCCCCCACTTCCGAGCCTGGAGCCAGAAGGGGAACGGGTGAAGGAAGTGATGCTTCGAGATTGTCGCCATCCCTCGGAGAGGCGCGCGCGCTTCGAGCTCCCCGCCTTCTTTATGGCGTATGGCGGTTGTTGCTGACCTGGCAGTCTGAGGATTTCGGCGGACATCCTTCCTTAATGGCGTCGATTCGCCTTTGGGGCGCGAGCGACCCTTCGGCAGCCAGCGTCCTCTGGCGTCACCGAGGCGTCACCCACCTTTCCGCCTATTTAACCGGGGGTCCTCCTCCGTCCGCCTTTCTCTTTACAGACATCTTCGAGTTTCTCCTTTGCGCTGCCGTCATCGTCGTCGGACTGTTCGCTTGCTCCTCCTTTGACGCTCTCGGAGCCGTTCTTCCTTCTCTTCCGGTGAGTTGCTCCATTCTTTAATTTAGGGCTCTCCATACTCTCCTTTTGTATTAGTGTACTCCAGTCGTTCCGGTCTTTTCCCCCTTCTCGACCCTGTCCTGACCGTAGATTCACTGGCCATTAGGGATGGGCGAAGTGAGAGCAGACCGCATTAAGTCGGAGTTGGCCGCCGAAGACCTAGATAGGTTCATGGCTCGATACCACCTTCCCGAGGCCTGCAATGTTACGCTCCCGGGGCCTGAGGAGAGGATGTCCCACCCTCCTCCAGGGAAGGTTGCCATCAATGAGGGCATTCTTCAGGCCGGGTTCCGCTTTCCCCCCTCGGACTTAGTCGTTCAGGTGCTTCGGGGTTTAAGAGTGGCGCCGACGCAGCTGGTGCCGAACTCATGGCGCGCCCTGACAGCCTTTCAGGTTCTCTGCCGCATGCACGAGGTTCCCGCCACCCTGAATGTCTTTTGGGAATGCTACGGCCTGAGTGGCCACCCCCAGGATAAAGGGTGGTGGTGCTTTGCGGCGCGGCGAGGGTGCGGCCTCGTCAAGGAGGCTCCCACCTCCATTCACGGCTGGAAGGGGCGCTTCTTTTTCGTTGACGCAGATCCCTCTTGGGGAATCAGGGCAACCTGGGAGACGCCGATGAAGTCCCCGATTGGCCTATCGAGGTTGTCGAGGGAGGAATCCGACGGCGTCGCCGTCTTGAAGGAGTTGGTTGCCGAGGGTCGGCTCCCCCCGGTGTCTCGCCTTATTTCCGAGGATACCTTGGTGAACGTCGGTCTGAGCTCGGTCCCCACTGACCGTGAGCCCGCCACCATTTCTTTTTTAGCTCTTTTCTCCTCTTTCGTTTCGTTCTTTCCTTCAGTTTCTCAACCTCCGACCACCTCGTCCTTTTTGCAGAGATCGACGACGTCATACGGTCGGACAAGGCAACGGCTGTTGGTAGGACGTCCCTACTGGAAGCAGTCCGGAGGAAGAAACGAGCTCCTCCGAGCGGGGCTCCACCGGCGAAGAAGTCCCGCCGGCAGGCGACTCCGACGCCGACAGACGGGTCCGGACCCACCGATCAGGGGGACGCCGCGGGCGCGGACCGGGAGTTGACGCTGTATCAGCCCTCCGATGCCGAGACTACCGTTTCTCCGGAGGCATCACCCGGGCGCGCCCAAGATGGATGGGTCGGACGTGATCGGTCCCCAGCCCAGCCTTCGACTCGGTCGGCTCCGGATGATACGAGGAGGGACGCGCCGAGGCCCCGGCCGAGCGGGACCCTGTCAATTCCAGGGGCGGTCCCCGCCCCGAGCGTGGTCAGCATGACTCTTCCCCAAGCGATGGGTAAGGGTAAGGCTGCGGAACCACCGTCCGACTCCGGGGAGAAGTCGGGGTCGGCCTTCACTTTCGCCGGCGCCCGAAACCTCGTCGAGACGGTACTGCTGGAGAAGGACCGCAGGCAGGTCCGGGAGATGAGGGTCCCTGACGTTGGGGCTGCCAGCTGCGTCTGTCTCATGTCGGTGAGTGTTCTTTCGGTCGCTTTCATCATTTATAGGCTCTGTTGATCCCCGCCTGACGCCCTCGTTTTTCCTATCTCTTAGCTCGCCCAGTACATGATCCGCCTGGAGGAGTGCTACGAGGAACAGGCGAGGCTTCTGGCGAGGGCCGAGAGCCAACTGAAGGCAATAGAGGAGGGAGGTCAGGCTGCGGCGGGGAGGACGACCAGGGACCTCGAGACGAGGCTCCAGGTGGCCGAAGAGCGGGCACTCGGCTTCGCCACCCTCGAGAAGCAACTGTTGGAGGCTCGGGAGCAACTCAAGGTTGCCTCAGGTCTCGAGGGCGAGATCAAGAAGGCGGAGGAGCGGGCCGAGAAGCAGTCCCGGAAGGCTGCCGACTACCGGGAGAGGTGGGAGAAGGCCCAGCGGTCAGCCGACAACGCCCGCAACCGGACCCGGTCTCTTGAAGCCAAGCTGGGCGAATTGGAGTCGGCCTTGGAGAAGTCCCGCGCGAGCGACCAGGAGCTTCATTCGCGCCTGGAGGAGGCTGAGGCTGCTCGCATCGCTGCCGAGGCGAAGCACAAGGAGGCCCAGGCTGATCTGCTGAGGGTCTCCTCCGAGGCGGATGACCGGATTGTGGCGAAGGTCTTGGAGGCAAAAGCTCAGATTATGGAGCGAGCAGAGGCGGCGCTGGCCGAGAAGAGTGCGGAGATCGGGCGTCAGGTGGTACAGGCTTATCGTCAGTCCGCCGAGTTCACCCGTGACATGTCGGGGGCGGTACAGGCCTATCGTCAGTCTGACGAGTTCGTCCGTGACATGTCGGACGCGGGGTCCGACTCCTTTGTCTTAGGCTTCGAGGAAGGCCTGGCAAGGGTGTCGGCTAAGTACCCCGAAATTGACCTGAGTGGGATCTCCCTTCTCGACTCCCCTCCGGCGCCATTGCCTGCTGATTCTCCAACCGTCTCTCTACCCCTTGCAGACGTGCCGGGCGTTCCCGACCCGGGGGTTCCTCCAAGCTGACCCTCTGTACTTTTCTTTGTGTGTTGGCGTTTTGCCAAGTTGTATGAGTCTCGGCCCTGAAACAATGAAAGTTAATGCAAATAGAGTTTCTTCATTTCACTTTCGTCCTTCTTTTTAACTCTTGGTAGCGTCTCGCTGACTCCCGACTCTTGAAATTTTTCTGGCGCTAGGCCGGGTATCCGAGGGTTAGGCCTCAGGAAATTCTTCCAGCACTAAGCCAGGCATCCGAGGGTTAGGCCTCAGGAAATCCTTCCGGCGCTAAGCCAGGCATCCGAGGGTTAGGCCTCAGGAAATCCTTCCGGCGCTAAGCCAGGCATCCGAGGGTTAGGCCTCAGGAAATTCTTCCGGCGCTAAGCCAGGCATCCGAGGGTTAGGCCTCAGGAAATCCTTCCGGCGCTAAGCCAGGCATCCGAGGGTTAGGCCTCAGGAAATCCTTCCGGCGCTAAGCCAGGCATCCGAGGGTTAGGCCTCAGGAAATTCTTCCGGCGCTAAGCCAGGCATCCGAGGGTTAGGCCTCAGGAAATTCCTCCGGCGCTAAGCCAGGCATCCGAGGGTTAGGCCTCAGGAAATTCCGCTCGTTGGTCGGCCAAGGCTGGCGCAAGCCGAGGCGACCGGTCGGGGCTTCAGGCTAGTCTGCTCCCGGGATGATCATCGGGTTAGCCTGGCATCCGAGGGCCGAGCCTCGGGAGATTCCGCTCGTTGGTCGGCCAAGGCTGGCGCAAGCCGAGGCGACCGGTCGGGGCTTCAGGCTAGTCTGCTCCCGGGATGATCATCGGGTTAGCCTGGCATCCGAGGGCCGAGCCTCGGGAGATTCCGCTCGTTGGTCGGCCAAGGCTGGCGCAAGCCGAGGCGACCGGTCGGGGCTTCAGGCTAGTCTGCTCCCGGGATGATCATCGGGTTAGCCTGGCATCCGAGGGCCGAGCCTCGGGAAATTCCGCTCGTTGGTCGGCCAAGGCTGGCGCAAGCCGAGGCGACCGGTCGGGGCTTCAGGCTAGTCTGCTCCCGGGATGATCATCGGGTTAGCCTGGCATCCGAGGGCCGAGCTTCGGGAAATTCCGCTCGTTGGTCGGCCAAGGCTGGCGCAAGCCGAGGCGACCGGTCGGGGCTTCAGGCTAGTCTGCTCCCGGGATGATCATCGGGTTAGCCTGGCATCCGAGGGCCGAGCCTCGGGAAATTCCGCTCGCTGGTCGGCCAAGGCTGGCGCAAGCCGAGGCGACCGGTCGGGGCTTCAGGCTAGTCTGCTCCCGGGATGATCATCGGGTTAGCCTGGCATCCGAGGGCCGAGCCTCGGAAAATTCCGCTCGCTGGTCGGCCAAGGCTGGCGCAAGCCGAGGCGACCGGTCGGGGCTTCAGGCTAGTCTGCTCCCGGGATAATCATCGGGTTAGCCTGGCATCCGAGGGCCGAGCCTCGGGAAATTCCGCTCGCTGGTCGTGCGCCTGTCGCTTGCCGCCCGACGGGATCTCTCCGTGGCCAGCTGCGACCGTGTTTCTCCTCTTCAAGCGTCGCCTGGGGAACACCAGATGGGCATTAAATGCTAATTAAGGGGTTACCTGGGAAATCGGATCGCCAGTTGCTGCTTGCGAGGAGTGTCAGTTAAGCGGCCGTGATACGCGTGTTCTTCGAGGCGGATGCGGCCTGGGGCGCGAGCGGAGATACGTGGACCTAAGGGTACAGGCCACCCGGAGTGTCCTGCACAAAGAATGCGATTAAGGAGAATGACGCTTAGGAAATCGCGGGAAGATACGCCTCGAGAGCCGGATCAGCTCCGGATTCAATGCGCCCGCATTTATTGGAGCCACCCGCATCGGAACGACCGGGGGGCCGCAGTTTGGCTATAAATATAGGTGCAGGTGCGATGGAGCCTGCCAAGCCAGAGCTGTTCAGGTTGCCATGGATCGTGGGCCTCCTCTCCGGCGCATGGTTGAGAGACCCCTACCGAAGGAACGGGAGGCGCGCCCTTCGCGACTTCCGCCAACTAGCCGTTTCATCTGCGATCAACAAGGAGGTTCTCCCCGGCGGAACTCCGCTCTAGGCGTTTCATCCGGGATCACGTCCCCCCTCCTTGAAGTTCGGCCTCCCGATTGAGCTCCGCACCAGGCGCCTGATCCGGGACCGCGCCTCCATATGCTCTTCTCCCTTGTATTCCTTCTCTCCCCTAGCACTGGGGAGGACTGGAATATCCCTTGGAGGTGGCGTTCCCCTGGAGGCAGCGGGAGCTTCGTCTGCGGCGGCTCCTCATCCTTTTCGTGGGGCGTGGATGGCGCCTCCGGTTGGAGGCAGTGTGGACTTCTCCTTCGTCCACTTCTTCTTCATCCGCGCCGGCTCTTCGTCTCTTTCGTGAGACGCCGATGGCGCCTCCGGTTGGAAGCACCCACTTCCGGCGGGATTGCAACCGCTTCAGATGGAGGTTTCGGGATCCCAGATCTTCAGCTCCTCGGAGCTCCACCTCTTCTTTACTTTCTTTACACCCTAATTCCCCTCTGGGAATTCCTTGTAATCACACGAGCACGCCGTTGTAACCAGAAATTATTGAAATGAAAAGTGTTATACATTTTTGAACTGTCTTTCTGGCATTGTCGTTCTACTGGTAATACATCCGCAGGTTAGCGGAATTCCAGCTCCTTAGAATTTCTCGACCATCTAGGGCCTCCAACTGGTAGGAGCCAGGTCGGTTTACCCAGCGAACCCTATACGGGCCTTCCCAATTTGGCGCTAGCTTCCCACCTTCCGCAGGTTGAGATGCTTTAGCTCGCCTTAGCACCAGATCTCCGATTCTGAAAAGCTTCGGTCGGACCTTGGAGTTGTAATATCGGGCCACCCTCCGCTGATACATCGCCATCCGAACCTGCGCCATTTCCCTCGCTTCTTCCAAGAGATCCAGGTTCCCTCGGAGTTGTTCCGAATTGGCCTCGGGTCGGTGCGCGGCCACCCGAGGTGAGGGGAGTCCGAGCTCCACGGGGACAACGGCTTCCGTGCCATAGGTTAGGCTGAAAGGCGTCTCCCCGGTAGGGGTCCGATGCGTGGTCCGATACGCCCAAAGGACATTCTCGAGTTCTTCGACCCAAGCTTGCCCCGTCCGACCGATTCACGCTTTGATTCCTTGGAGGATTGTCCGATTTGTGACCTCGGCCTCGCCGTTGGTTTGGGGATTCGACACAGATGTGAACCGATGCTCGATCCCGAACTCCTCGCAGAAGTCACGGAAATGCTTGTTGTCGAACTGTCGGCCATTATCCGAGATGAGGACCCGAGGTACCCCAAATCGGACAATGATGTTCTTCTTCACGAACTTCCGGACTTGCGCCTCCGTGATAGTGGCCAGCGGCTCTGCCTCCACCCACTTAGTGAAGTAGTCGATTGCAACAATCAAAAATTTCCGCTGAGCTGAAGCGACGGGGAATGGTCCGAGGATATCCATTCCCCACTGGGCGAAGGGCCAGGGTGCAGTGATTGGTGCCAAGGGGACAGAAGGGACTCTCTGGACGTTGGCGTGGCGCTGGCAGGCGTCGCATTTCCGTACATGATCCTTTGAGTCCTCCAACAAGGTAGGCCAATAATAGCCTTGCCTCATGATCTTGTGCGCCAAGGACCTAGCCCCCAAGTGTGATCCGCAAACGCCTTCGTGGACTTCGCCGAGGACGTAGGCCGCTTCCGAGGGGCGGAGGCACTTTAAGAGGGGGGCGGTGAACGAGGTCCGATGCAGCCTCCCTTCATGGAGTACGTAGTGGGCGGACTTCATAACAAGTCGCCGGGCTTGATCTTCGTCTTCAGGGAGGATCCCTTCGGCGAGGTAGGCGACAAGCGGGTCCATCCAAGACGGCTCCGGATCAATCGCCATCACCGCTCCTGCCTCGCCGATGCTCGGGGCATCCAGGGTCTCCAAGTAGATCGCCCTCGACAAGTTGTGCGCGTCTGCGCTCACTAAGCGGGACAACCTGTCGGTCCTGGCATTTTCACTTCTTGGGACCTGCTGGATGTCGACACTGCCGAGGTCGGGAATGAGTGCTCGCACCTTCCGGACGTAATTCTGCATGGTCGGATTCCGGGCTTCGAACTCCCCACGGACCTGCCCGACCACCAGCTGAGAGTCGGTGAAGACCTTCAGGCGCCGGATGCCGAGCTCCTTGGTGAGTTTGAGTCCCGTGACTAGGGCCTCGTACTCCGCCTCGTTGTTGGTCACTGGAAATTCGAACCTCAAGGCATACTCGGCTATCACTCCATCAGGGCTGGTGAGGACCAGCCCGGCCCCTCCACCTTCGGGGTTCGACGACCCATCGATGTGAAGCGTCCAAATCGGGAGGTCGAGGCTGGGTGTTTCCGGCGACCTAGGTTCCGCCTCCTGCACCGTGCACTCAGCGAGGAAATCCGCGAGCGCCTGGGCCTTGATAGCGGGTCGGGGCTGGTAGCGGATGTCGAACTCACCAAGTTCTACTGCCCACTTCACCAGCCGTCCTGCATTCTCAGGATTGCTGAGGATCTGCCGCAGCGGTTGATCGGTCAAGAGGGTGACAGAATGGGCCTGAAAATAGGGGCGAAGCCTCCTGGTCGCGGTCAGCAGCGCGAAGGCGATCTTTTCAGCCTTCGTATACCGTGTCTCGGCATCCCGTAAGACCCGGCTGATGTAGTACACAGGCTTCTGGAACTTTGCCTCTTCCCGAACCAGTACCGCACTGACTGCGGTTGGGGAGACCGCCAGATAAAGTAGAGCATCTCCCCTTCTTGCGGCTTGGACAGCAGGGGAGGAGACGCCAAGTATTCCTTGAGCTGGTCGAATGCTGCTTGACATTCGGCCGTCCAGAGGAAGTCTTTCGGGCGTTTCAACACCTTG
The DNA here is from genome assembly GCF_009389715.1 of Phoenix dactylifera. NCBI lineage: Eukaryota > Viridiplantae > Streptophyta > Magnoliopsida > Arecales > Arecaceae > Phoenix > Phoenix dactylifera. Next base: position 9,516,965 of record NC_052399.1, read on the forward strand.
AAGAAAGGTTGGCAGCGTTCGGCCGACTTTGCCACAAATCGTCCGAGCGCGGCGACCCTCCCAGCGAGCTCCTGAACCTCCTTCACTTTGGTCGGAGGGGACATATCTTGGATGGCCTTGATTTTGTCAGGGTTGGCTTCGATCCCCCGCTGGTTGACAATGAAACCGAGGAACCTCCCGGCCGAAGCGCCAAAGGCGCACTTCGCTGGGTTCAGCTTCATGCGAAACTTCCGCAGGGTGGCGAAAGTCTCCTCCAGATCCGCGATGTGCTGGTCTGCATGGCGGCTCTTCACCAATATATCGTCCACGTACACCTCCATGTTCCGGCCGATTTGCTCTTTGAAGATTTTGTTGACGAGGCGCTGGTAAGTGGCGCCAGCATTCTTCAGACCGAAGGGCATTACCTTGTAACAGTACAGCCCCCGGTCTGTTATAAAGGCAGTTTTCTCCTCGTCCTGTGGAGCCATCATTATCTGGTTGTAGCCGGAGAAGGCGTCCATGAAAGACAGCAGCTGATATCCGGAAGTCGCGTCGACCAGTTGGTCTATCCGCGGAAGCGGAAAGCTATCTTTGGGGCATGCCTTGTTCAGGTCGGTGTAGTCGACGCACATCCTCCACTTTCCGCTCGCCTTCCGGACAAGTACGACATTGCCAGCCATTCGGGGTAGCTGACCTCCCTTATGAATCCTGCCTCCAAGAGCTTGTCTACCTCCTGGTCGACCACTCGGATCCGATCCGGGGCACAGTGTCTCTTCTTCTGCTTTACTGGTCGGTGGGTTGGGTCGACGTTGAGGGCGTGAGAAATGACCTCCGGGTCGATCCCAGGTACATCGGCCGCCGACCAGGCAAATACATCGGCGTTGGCTCGGAGGAATTCCACCAACCGAGCCCGAGCTCCCGGGTCGAGATTGGTGCCGACCCGGACCGTCCGGTCCGGGCGACCTTCCTCGAGGGGAGCTTCGATCACACCTTCGGCCGGCTCCCCGTGCCGCAAGGCCACCTCGTCTCTGGCGTCGAGGGACTCGACGCTTAAGGCTTCTACGGGCTCCTTCCCTTTGAGAGTTGCTAGGAAACATTGCCTTGCGGTCGGTTGGTCACCTCGGACCTCTCCAATCCCGGCCGCCGTGGGGAACCGCATGAGCAAGTGGTACGTAGAGACCACCGCGCGAAGGGCGTTCAGTCCGGGTCGTCCGAGGATAGCGTTGTAGGCCGAGGGAACACGGACGACCAAGAACCCGAGCCGCACCGTGGCTTCTGCGGGTGCAACGCCCGCAGTCACAGGCAGCTCAACGACACCTTCGGCCGAGATAGCGTCACCAGTGAATCCTATGAGGGGGGTGGATGTTTTGTGCAACAATTGTCTGGACAAGCTCATCTTTTGGAAGGCCTCGTAAAACAAAATATCAGCTGAGCTTCCACTATCCACAAGAACACGCCTTACATCATAGTTTGCCATAGTGAGGGAGATCACCATGGCGTCATCGTGGGGGGTCTGAACCCCCTTTACATCTTCATCACAAAAAGTGATTACATTACCGACCTTCTGCCTCTTTGCGACGGCTGCCCCTGATGCTTCAGTCGAGCCCCCCGCGTTCCTCTCGGGCCGGGGCAGCCCCCAGTGATAGTATGGATCACGCCCGCGACGGGTCGATTCTACTCCCGAGGCTCCGGAGGGGCCGGGTCGGCCGGACGCGAGTCTGCGGGGGGACGTCGGTCGTTCACATATCGACCGAGACGCCCTCGGCGGATGAGAGCCTCGATCTCGTCCCGAAGCTGGAAGCAGTCTTCGGTGTCGTGGCCGTGGTCCCGGTGGTACTCACAGTACGCCCGAGAGGGCCTCCTCCCAGGGATCTTCTTCATCTGTCTCGGGACCGGGAGGTCCTCCCGCCCCTTGATTTCCATGAGGATCTGGGCCCGGGGAGTCAGGAGAGGAGTGTACCGGTTGAAACGTCGGGGCGGAGAACGAGGGCGTAGGGCGCCGTGGTTCCTCGCCGGCGACAGGCTTCTGCGCTGACGTTGAGGCGTCGGGCTCCTCCCCTGGCGTGCCTCTTTTCGCCTTTTCTTCCCGAGCTTTGGAGGGATCTCGGCGGCCTCCTTGCTCCGGTGGGCGGCCGCCTCCTCGGCGTCCGCATACTGGTTCGCCCGGGACAACAGCTCCGGGAAGCTCCGCGGCAGGCGTTTGTCCAGGGAGAAGGTGAGTCTGCCCTTTCGGAAGCCACGCTTCAGGGCTGAAAGAGCCACCTCCTGGCTCAGGTTCCGGACTTCCAGCGTAGCCTTGTTGAAGCGGGTAAGATAATCCCGCAAGCTTTCTCCCTCGTTTTGCCGGACATCAAAGAGGGAGTCGGAGACCAGTCGCCGCCGGCTACTGACGGCGAAATGGGTGATGAAGAGGCGAGTAAACTGATCGAAGGACTGGATCGAGTTAGCCTCCAAGCCGGCGAACCACGCCCTTGCCGGGCCACGGAGGGTCGCCGGGAAAGCCTTGCAGAGGAGAGGACCTGATGCTCCGTGGAGGAGCATAAGGGTCCTGAAACTCTCGACGTGATCCCGCGGGTCCGCCGCCCCGTCATAGGGCTCGATCGCCGGCATTTTAAACCCCGGCGGATTCGGGGTCCGCAGGATCCTCGAGGCAAGCGCCGGTTGAGAGGAGATCTCCAAGTCGGCGAAGGGATCTTTAGAGTGGCCCTTCAGGACCTGGAGTTGTCGGTGGAGATCGTCCACCCGCCGGTCCAGGGAGCGCGACCGATGGGTGGGAGACAAGGAGCACCGAGAGGGGGACCGACTGGAGCGCGGGTTCCTTGAGGACTGGGGGGTCTGGGAACGCGCCCGGGCCCGCCTCTCGTACCCCGCGCAGCTCCGATGGGAAGGTCCCGGCAGAATGGACCGTGCTCGAGAATCTTCCTCGCGCCGGCGCTCCTCCCCATGGGAGAGGAAGGAGCGCGGGTTGAGGAGGACAGGTGAGCGCTCAGGGAGCAGCGGCTCCTGGGCCCGCTGCGGCGCCCGAGACATCACACCCTGCAGGTTCTGCACTGCCTCCGCGAGGGTGCGAACCTGCTGGGCTAACTGGTCGAACTGAGCGGCTTCGACCATCTGAATGGGGGGTGGAACGGTGGAGTGTTGCTGAGAATGTGTTGGAGACGCAGCGGCCTCCCGGCCGGAGGCGCGAGAAGCCCCGCGACCGGAGGCATTGGAAGCTCCACGACCACCTCGCCGTGCCATTACGATCGCTCTGAGATTCGGCCCTTCCTCTAGCGCCAACTGTTACTGGTGGTCCAAACCGAGAACGATTGGCACAGCGGTGTGAACGGGATTCCGTCTGAGTTGCCTTGGTTGGTGTTGATTGTGCTCCACCTTCCACCGGGAAACCTGCAAGCAAGCCTCGCACCACCACTGGGGTAGTGGGGGCCCTCCGACGATCAAGTCAGAGGAGATTGAAGGAGAAGGAGAGATAATAGTAGCAAGTAGGAGAATGCTCTGGAAGTTCTTGCTTACCTCCCCCCTTCTCCCCCCAGCCGCATATATACCAGGCTGGGGGGTCCTTCTGGGGGGTTGGTCATCGTGTGGCACGATGGAGTTGCCACTGACATGGCCGTTACTGGGCGTCGTGGGGTAGCGCTGGGTACGGCCATGACAGGGCGTAGTGGAGCTCCGCTTTGTACGGCTGTTACAGGAGATCGTGGAGCAGCGCCGGATACGACCGTTGTAGGGAGTAGTGGAGCAGAGGGTCGCGGCGTGCTTCAGGGAAACAGCCTGTCGTTGTCGAGAGATTGCCGACTCGGGGTCGGATTGCTGGATCAAGGGGCAGCCGACTCGGGGTCGGGCTGCGAAGCCGAAGATATCCGACTCGGGGTCGGACTGCTGGATCAAGGGGCAGCCGACTCGGGGTCGGGCTGCGAAGCCGAAGATATCCGACTCGGGGTCGGACTGCTGGATCAAGGGGCAGCTGTAGTCTTCTAGGGCGCGCGTGCCGGTCACGTGGGGCATGGTGGCTGAGTTCCCCCGTAACAGTAATATATTTCCTTGATGGTACAATCATTTTTAAAGGATAATTTGAAGAAAAATTGTAAACTGTAAGTAAAATAATGGGCATCATTTATAATATAATGGTGTGTGACAATAAAATAACAAAAAATAATGAATAACAATGATTGCTATATTTTATATATTATTCATCTTACTGTTGTATTAAAGATGCCCAAAATCATTATAGTGATCATTATTTAATACTAGCATGCTCTCAATGAATTTATTGTTTATTTTCTTTCATGCCCTTGAAAACGAAAAAGCTATTCATCGTGAAACATTTATAAAATATAGAATAATACCCTAAAAAATAAATAACTGTTTTCTTTCTTTATGGTTAACAAATTTATCGATAACCACTTGCAATGAAATTTTAACAACTAGAAAAGACTGTATTCGAAAAAAAAATGGATTTAGTAAATTGATAAGGGAGACACACTAAGCACCCTGATTGCTGTGCCTTTTAACAAAATCATATTGCATTGAACAACTGGTAGAGCAGTCTGATCTAAATGTAAGAGGAGGGGGGGGGGGGGTGATTTTTTTCACTTGGTCTATCTAACATGACAGCATTAGATGCAATTGGACACATTAAAGGCCCAACATTAGCCTATTCAATAGCATCACTCTACCACATCAACAGCCATGCAATATGCCAGAATACTATAGAGACAATTGTTTAAAAATAGTTTATAGGTTAAATTAGTCATTTCAACTGATATGGTCAAAATAATAGTTAAGACTATGTTACTTGTCCAATAAAATAATATTACAAATACTATTAAATTGGTTGAAAATATTATTTTTGTTTGGATGGCTAAGAAATAGTACTGATTTCCATCCCAAGATCTGTAAATTTTAATTCATTGATGGGGTAGGGTTGGCTTTGGACAGAATCCCAGACTAGCCAAAAAAAACCAACAACAACCTATATGATTTCGCATGAGAAAGTTGGCTAGCTTGGGCTCAAGTCTATGGCCTTTTCTTTTCTTTCGATTTTTTTTTCTTTTATTATTATTTTTTGGATATAATGGCTGATCATCCAACTCTAGAATAGAGGCGGCCAACAGAATCATAAGTAAGGAAATAGCCCAAGGATGGAGGAGAAGCCTTTTGCTGTGTCTAGAGAAGCTCTTCGGAATGCTGGGTAGCATAGATAGCAATCCAGTCTGCAGTCCTGTTTGCCTTCCAGCACACATGCACGGCCTGAAAGATACTGCACTCCTCCGCCAACTGATGAATGTCGCAAAAAAGAGGGAACTCCTCTCCCATCCGTCCCTTCCCGCATATCCAGTCAATCATTGTGGCTGCATCCCCCTCAAGAAGGATCCGCTCCGCCCTTAGGCACTCGTCTCGCATGGGTGATGCCTTCCCAGGCTACTCTGAGCTCTGCCCCTATAACCGTCAAATCAGCAATGCTACGGCCTTCTGCAGCAACTTGGTGCTACGGCCTTCTGCAGCAACTTGGACCGGCGATGCCCCCCCCCCTATTTTTGAGTGTAGGGCTCAAGCCTAAATCAACTTGGACCAGCTCTCCTTTGTGCGCGTCCGGGCTTGTGTAAATTGGATCGGGTCAAATCCAATATGACGTGATCCGCACCCGCACTGTGAGATCCGACAACAAAAGCGGGAGAACCAAGAACGGCAACGGGTTTCCCTATTTTGCTTCTTTCCCTCCTTCCATCGCCCGTTTCCGAACTCCTCGTTATATATACCCCTCCTCTCCACCTCTCGATCTCTTCCTCCGTTCTTGCGGCCTCGACGAAGGCTCGATCGCGGCGGAAGCTAAAGGTTCTCTCTCTCCCGCCCCCCTTCCCTTCCTCCCTCCCCCCGAATATTTTTTGTGTGAATCTTTCTTGCTTCTTTTGGGAGAAGATCGCTTCTTGGGGTCGAAACCGGAAATTCGATCAAGGTTTAGGGTTAAGGTTTTAAATGATGTGTTATTGAGGTTGTTTCGGTTAGGGTAATGATTTGGTTATGGTTTCTATGGATTTGATAGTCTGATGCGTAGGATTTGATCTCAGGAGTCTTCATTGGCCGAGGAATGAGTCAGGAACTGAAGGTTTGGTTATTGGGCTTGTGGAATTTAGTTCTTGGGTGGGCTGCAAGGTTGAGTGACAAGGATTCGGTTTTCTTGTGGGATTTGGCGTGGTTCACGTCTGAGGGCTTCGATTTGATTGGGCTGTAGTCATTAGGATTTGGTTATAGGTTCAGAAGGTTCAGGTCTGAGGGCTGTAAGTTTGTTATTTGATCAGGATATAGTTCTCAAGATTTGAATGTAGGTTTCAAGGATTGTGGTTTTAAGATTCTGTTTTGTGTGGGTGTACGTATCGAGGATTGGTTCTAGCATTCTTGAGTTCCAGTTTGAGGGTTTCAATCTGATAGGGATGTACATTTTAGGGACTAGTAGGAATCAAGAATTGAGCTGTGTGGAAAATTTGCAGTCACCTATATTTGCTTCAGGAGATTGGGGTGTTTTTGAAACTATTGTTGCATCAGATAATACTTCCATCTTGCTCACTGACAAACTTGGTTTGGAATTTTTATGTGTTTTTCCTTTTTTTTACTAAAACTTGATAGCATATAAGAGATCTTTTGGAAATGCCACTTTTGTAGACATGTCTTGCCTGATTGTTTTTTTTTAAGAAAAAAAAACCCTTAAAAGCTTAAACTTGACTCTAAATGAATTGGGCCAACTTGAAGACTTGATTGAATTTTCAATGAGTCTTGAATATCGTACATTAATAATAGATTAGTAAACTCAAGGTACAAAATTTTGTTATATAAAATCACAGTAGTAAAGTGAGACATTACATACGCAAAATTATGTGTGTTACATTATATTCATGTATAAATGAATGAAACATGTAAGCATTTACGATTTAGCATAAATCATGCTTACAAGCCTGCTTTGCATGAAATATTTGTCCATGTATAAATGCATGAAACACGTTTGCAAGTATAAATGTGAAATATGCATGCCTAGAAGCACCAATACCTGCATATTCTACATGGCAATCAAAGAAAAAAATGGACTAAAATTCAGTAAGAAAAGATCTGTCTATCAGACATGCTATCAGCTATCTATCTTCACCTCAAGCATATTCAACTAAATTGAATTGAAATCACTTGAACCCAAGTGACTATGATCATGTTGATAAGATGAGAAAGATTAAGGTAGAGGGATGGGATATGGTGGTTGAAAGATTTGTGTGGCAAGGACGAAGAGGGTGGGCAAGTTCGCATGGTAGCATTGCTAGGAAAAGTGATTGAGGTTATGTTGGCAGGTTGCAGGCTTATATCATGAACTATAAGAAAGAATCTCTAGGGTGAGAGAGGAGTCAATGATGATGCTTAAGGGTGGTGGTTTTTTGCAGTCTGTTCTAGTGTTAGTTTGCATTTTTGTAATCCTTTTTGTCATATACCTAGATTTCTGGAAAACTACAGCCAAGATTATTGTGATTTAGAGTTGATTTAAAATTAATAAATGGTCATATCATTAAAAACTTGTTTGAGTTGAGCATCTTAGGTTGAGTTTTCAAGGTGACTAGCTAGATTTTGGTTTCGTGTGATCCGAGTCCAGTGTTTGGTCAACTTCAGTCTCTAGTCATGTTGAGTTGTATTTTTCGAGTTTAAAGGTGACTCCACAAGTTTTTGGAATATGGACAGGCCTGCCTTTTCTTCATTCCTTGATTATTGCCCACGACCCAGCTGCCTTATATCTCCACAAGAATGTAGCATGTGCAGTGTACGTGTTTTACAAAAAGTAAATTAATAAACATAGACGAAATGGGATACGAGTATATTAAATGATAATAAATAAAAAATGATTATAAATGTTATAGGAACGTTTTGAATTTTTGATCCTATGATTAAAAGCCACATGCTTTAGAATTACCCGGTTTTAATAAAAGGGGGGGCGGGAGAAATGCAACCTGACGAAACATGGAAGAGGTAAAGACAGGATAGGGAAATGTGGATGGTCACACATGCCTCTCACACAAGCACATTGCAGGAATTGGCATATATAGTAGAATAGACCAGAATGTGACACATGCAATGCACATGTTATTTAATCTTTATTTTATCTTTATTAATAAATAAATAAATATTAAATAATTACTGGAAGAAGGATCTGAATCTTTGATCCTGTGGTTAAAGCATAAAATAGGGGAGGGGGAGGGAATGTGTAAGATGGGAAAAAGCACGATGGGGAAATGCAAATGATTAGATATGCCTCACACATGGATACATCGAGGGAGTTCACATTATATAGTAGGATAGATATTGCTGAAATTTTCATAATTGGATTAGAATTAGGCTGCATGTGAATGGGTAGGCTGCTAGTTAGGTGGTTGTTGCAGTTTCTTCTCTTCAAAAGGAGAATTCTTGCCCCCGTCATGTTTACCATTTGACAAATTCCATTTGGGGAACGTTCCACGAATTACTTAGAAGTAGTGAGCTATGGAAATGATTGATAATAGATGTTCATGACAAAGATTAGGCCAAATAGAGTTTTAGTGAGGAGAGCCTTGTGCTCAATCTGTTGGACCAGGAAAGAGGAAAGACATACAGGATCTTAATGGACTTTCTATTAAAAATAACAATGATACAAACCAAAAAAACCATCTGGAGAATGTAGGTATCTGTTTTGCATTCAAGTTAATGTATATAAATGCATTAATATAATGATTAAAGTCCTATATCTATTTGCATAACTATGACTGATCTATTGGTACGAACATCATTGTGCCTCTCAAATGGCCTTTTCAATGAGCAAGAAAATACTGCTTGAAGCTGTAAGTCAAGTGTGTGAGTGTTTTTTGGAAAGATTTTTTTTTACCAGGCAATAAAAGTCTTTTTGTTTTTGGGGCTAATAGGGAATAAAAGTCTTTTAATAGAATGAGTACTGATAATAAGTAAATAGCATAATGAGAAGCACTACATGGCATTCTTTGAGGAGCAGCTAATCTTCTATAAAATTGAAACTTGAGAACTCCGAGGCAGGTATTCAAATTTACTCTTGTCCATTCTACCTCGACCTGGATTATGTGTGTATCCAAAGATGTTAAGGCAGCTAGAAATGTAGCTTACCATGAGGAGCATTTTGCTAAATTATTTCCCTAACTATCATGTTCTTTTTAATGGTTCTAAATCACTGGATCTATTGATTACAGGAAATATTTTTTCCAAGGATTTGGGGTGTCCAATATTTTTAAATCTTATATACTGTCATGGCATGAATATTTTTTCTGGCCATCTTTTCTGCTTTATGCAGGAACTACCTCTTCTGTGATTGTACATTACGACCTGTTGAGAAGGGAGCCCTTGAAGTTTTCTTACCAAGGGAATCCTCATATCATGAAATGGCAAAAAGTGGACCATCCAATTTTTCTCATGTCGAGCTGGATGGCCATGAATATAATGGGTCTATTCGATATTTTTCATGGAAGGAAATTGAAGAAATGTCTTCTTCTCGGACAGATGGCATTGATCTAAAGAAAGAGAGATCACTTCAGGCATCGTATTGCAGATTTTTGCAGGAATTAGGCATGCGGCTGAAAGTGTAAATGCTCTATTACAGCTACTTCCTTTTTGCAAGTTGATGGGTTCCCCACCATAAATAGATATTGTCGATCACCTTATGAACCTGATTGTTTTTGTGCCCCCCCCCCCCTTCTAAATCCCTTATTATTGTCTAACATTTTACACTATCTAATGTCAGGTATTATCTTAACAAAAGTTTTAGCCTGACCACTTTTAGAAGCTGTAAAGAGGGACTTGATTTGCTTGAATGTTGAAAGTTCTGAATATTTATGTCTATGAACTTTTGCAAGTTCAAAATTATATAGCAAATTATGGTAACTGCCTCAGAACTCCTAGAGTTGCAAAATACTGACTTACAAAGATGTTTTGCTTCAGACTGAGCTGCTCAGTGATTCAGGCTCAACCTTGAGCATGCAATTTAGTTTGATCATTCTCTACTCAGTGTGGCTCCTCATGAAGTTGATATCAGCCAGTGATGGAGTCAGGCACACACATGGGTAGCAGTTGTCTGATATCTATAAGCGATGGGTTTAATTTCATACATTGTTTACTATGCTACAAAAACCAGTCCTGTAGGAGATGTTTTTCTTCTCCTTCCTGAAAGATATCAACTAGATTGATTGAGTATTCTTATGTGAATCCAATATAGAAAGCACCAGTTGATTGAAAGTGGTCATTTGGAAGTTGAACATTCTATTGACCTGGCTAAGCTAGGATTTCCAATTCAGTCTACTTACAACATCTTTGTCTTATCATTGAGTTATGGGAGTATCAGCCAACTTCGAAATTGTTACTGTTGAGATATGCTTATTTCATATGCATTTTGAATTTTTTGGTAGTATTTAACTGGAATAATCAACAATACTTTTTGTTATATCATTCAACATTTAGAATGCAATCTGTTTGTCATATGCTTCTAATTCTCGCTTTGTCATATTAATACTTGATTTCAAATCTTTAACTATAGTCTTTCAAACTAGTGTGTTAGTAAACATAACTAAATTTTTTATCTGATTATGAGTTGCACAGGAAACTTATTAAATTTTACATGTATTGCAGACCTCAGACAACGATTGCGATTGCAATGGTATATTGTCATCGGTTTTTCCTTCAACAGTCCCATGCCAAAAATGATAGGAGGGTAACAATTTGTTGTCACTCTTTTCTCTTTTTTTTCATTTTTGGCAACTGTATTTTGGCAATAGCCTAGAAATTTTTAGTTTTATATTATGTCATGGTTGGGGATTAGACTACTTATCTGATGCAGATGCTTGAAAATTGTGGAGAATGGGGGTTATGCATCTTAAATATGTTAGACTGGTCCCATATGGTTCCTTGTTTTGCCCATCCTTTCTTTATGATTTAATTTTCCTGTCATCTGTTAGGAAAAAAAAGTAAGTTGATCTCTGAGTCTAGATCAGCTATATATTCTTTTTCTTTCTTACTATGTTTTTTCCTTATCATCTGTTAATCGTTGAAAATTGCTTACATAGAAAAATGCTCGACATCTTTCAACTTTTACGTGACATCAACAAGGATCATCATACAACTTTTTTCACATGGTTGGAAACTGAGATTTCGTTAGGGAGACCAAACTATTGAAATCATAGTACCCTATCTTGTTACCACCAAAGACCAAGTGTCCCATATTTTTACTGAAGTTTTTAGCATCATGACATAATATTTTGGTACTAAGCTTTCATTCTGCTTGAGGAATTGGTAAAAGATATCTAATTGAAACTAGAGCTGTTTGATGATGTGGAGAGATGTTTCTTTGCATATTTTGTGACAGTCATATGACTTTAAGACTTGAGTCAAAACTTTTTAAGACAGCAACAACCCTTATTGTTTTATGGATTGGATTTTGGTCAGTAAAGAGTGATGGAGGAAGAGGGGAAATAAGATTTATTGGTAATAGTGGGACTAGGATTTAAGATAGGAAAAGAAAAGAATAAAACCAATACAGAATGGAGAATGAGGAGGTACACAGGCTACCCTGATCCATCTGATGCATCTCCATTTTTAATTTTATAATACTGGTTGATCTCCATGCACTATGCATATAACTTAGTAGCTCCTGAAAAATTCTGTATCATAATCGTAGTTTCTCAAAGCATGAGTGGATTCTAATTTGATATTTGGCTTTGCCCTTATGTTGATCTGAATCAAAAATTCGACTAGAAAAAAAACCTGTCCTTTACCAACCACAATCTAGATTATTTGAAGTTTATCTTAGGTCCACTGTCCCAAAGAATGTCATGTTTTTGTCATAAAGTTTATCAGTCATGATCATAATTTTTCAAATTAGTTATTTAAAGCAGCGCTTTGCATAAACATCAGAAATGAGAATAGAGGTGGGCAACGGGCCGTGCCGGGCCGGCCCGGCCCAGGCCCCCCGGGCCCAAAGACTAAACGGGCCGTGCCTGGCACGGCCCGTCCAGCACGGAAGGCCAGCCCGGCCCGGGCCCAGGCCCCTCTATTGGTGGGCCGGGCCGGGCACGGCACGCCACGGGCCGTGCCAGGCACGGCCCGTAACGGGCGCAAACGGGCCGTGCCAGGCACGGCCCGCAACGTCTCCAAGCACGGCCCGTCTGGAGAGGGGGGAGGAAAATAGCCGTTTCCAACGGCTATTTTCGTGAAAATGACCCTTTTACCCCTCCCAACAGTCCAATAACGGCTGAATTGAGGGGTATTTTGGGAAAAAAAAATTTTGGGCTTCTATAAATAGCCCATTCCTCCCTCATTCTCACCACACCAAACCTCTCATTCTCTCCTTCTCTACTGCTATTATTTCTCTCTTCTAAAGTGCTATTCTAGCAATTTAATTTTTAGTTTGTTCAAGTGCTACACAAGAGGAGGTTCCTGTTGAGAAGAGAAGGTCGCTTCTGTTGAGAGCACAAGAGGAAGCTCGGAATCTCGGCTCTGCCTCTGCCCTCCGACCCTCTACTCAATTCCTCCTTGCGGTTAGTTTTTATTTTTTGAATTAATCATAGATATGTCATCTTTTGAGGAAAGTCAGTTTGGCATTCCTGTTTCTGAGGGAGAAGAAACTAATCCCCAACCCCCTGTTCCTAGTTCCTCTAGAACTGGTGAACCGAGTGAAGGTCAAACCTCTTCTCGTAAGAGAACTAGTACTGTATGGAATGAATTTGATAGAGTTATGGTTGAGGGAGTCTGGAAAGATAAATGTAAAAAATGTGCCAAACTTTATAGTTGTAGTAGTAGTGGGGGAACAGGGCATTTAAAAAGACATCAAGAGAGTCATAGGATGCATGATTCTCATGCTCAAACTCAAAGTACCCTTAATATACAAGGGGGATTACTTGTAGGTAATTTTGCATATAATCATGAAAATCAAAGAAAAGCACTTGTAAAATGGATAGTTAAGGATGAATTACCTTTTAGTTTATGTGAATCTTTTAATTTTGAAGAATATGTTCAATTAAACCTACAACCTGCTTACAAAAGAACTAGTAGGCGTACATTTAGAAGAGTCGGCGTGTTCTTGACGAAAAGAGAAGTAGGATGACGGGCGAAACGGTGGAGATGCTTCTCTGCTTCAAGGATTGGCTGGATGCTGAGGCAAGACTTCAAGATAAAGGTGGACATAATACAACATCCTCTGATGATGATGATACAAACACTACTGAAGACTGAAGACTGAAGACTGAAGAGTGAATACTGATTCACTGAATCACTGATGATTAGTAAGATTTCTTAATTTTTTATAATTGTACATTTTTATTGTATTCTGGAGGTCAGACCAAGGTCCAAACCTCGGCCCTTTCTTAGTTTCTTATTGTATTCTAGAGGTCAGACCAAGGTCCAAACCTCCCTTCATGTACCATTTTGATTTAAATTAATAAACTGGTAGGGGTCTATGCCAAACCCCCCACCATTAAGGTGGCTTTATATTCATAAATCATAAATTTTTAGTGTTCAATATTTATTAATTTATTAAAAAAATTTATGAAGCATTAATTTTTATCGGGCCGAGCCGGGCCCAGGCCCGGACCGTGCCAGGCCTGCGTGCCAGCCCGGCCCAGGCCCTTATGGGCCGTGCCGTGCTGGCCCGCGGGCCGTGCCGTGCTGGCCCGCGGGCCGTGCCGTGCTTGGCCCGCGGGCCTAGACCGGGCCGTGCCGGCCTAGGCCCGAAGCGGGCCGTGCCAGGCGCGGCCCGCTGGCCAGGGCCCTCTAGCCCAGCACGGCCCTCTCAAAGGGGCCGTGCCAGGCACGGCCCGGCACTGTAGCTGGCGGGCCGTGTCAGGCACGGCCCGCTTCGTGCCGTGCCGTGCCGTGCCGGGCCGTGGGCGGCCCGGCCCAGTGCCCATCTCTAAATGAGAATGTGAGGTGCGGACGGAAGGCATAGAATGACCTGATAGAAGTTTTAAAGGTGTTGCCACAGATGCTTTTTCTTTGAAAGAGCAATAACCCCTCCTGTTCTATGGCAGAGATTTGATTATAGATGTAGCCCCTGACATGGGATCTAATATAGTCTGGTAATATGATCTTTGTGTATATGGATCTCCAGAGGCAAATGGAAAGATTGTTGAACTTCTTGAACATTTGGAAAATCTACTTTCAACATCTCTTCTTTCCACCCCTTGGCAAATTCAAAATAATATCTTCACTGAGTCTAGCTGGGATTAGTGTTGCCTTACTTGATATGTTGTCGATTCTTTTGCCCTCACTATTAGCAACCTTTTCAGGATTGCCTACACCATCCTCTCCATCACTAGTATTGTCACACCCCGAACCCAAAATCCGGGTCCGGCACGCCACACGGTTGCACACTCCCTAGGGCAGAGCCCTAGAGAATATGAAAGGCCTAAAATATATTACAACCTCAATATCATTGAACAATAATGATCTCAATTCATACCAAATAACAAAGTCGATCCCATTACAAAATTTGATCATCCAACCAGTATCAGTGATGCTCTATCTAATCATCCCCTCCACCTATGATCTCAACCATAGCTATGTACTATGCAACCTGCAACTCTGAAAAAAAGAAAGAGGAAGGGGTTGTGAGCTTTACAATCCAGTAAGAATCTCCACACATCTACACAAACACAATAATCATATAAGTTTGGAAAGCGTAAGAAATTGTTGTACACATCATAAAATCATAAACCGACTATCAATAATGCTTGAATAATCAGTATAAATATGTACATGAAATATCAATAGAAATATAGCCACTCAAGAGTGATATATCATATGATATCTCATACATCTTTATTAGTGTTTTTAATGCTTTTCATTCCATTCCTTTTTAACTTGATTCGGATCAATTATCTTTTCGACTTTGGGCCAAATCTTGGTCACATTTTCCAGCCTATGGTGGGGCCTGCGAAGGTATCACATTTACAGCCTGTGACGAGCTTGCTATAGTTTCATATTTCTAGCCTATGACAGAGCCTGCTGTAGTTTTACATTTCCAGCCCATGATGGGGCCTCTGCCAAAGTACCACATTTCCAGCCTGTGACGGGGCATGTTATAGTAACGAAATAAGCCTAAAGTCCTTGTTTATTCAATCAAGTTCATATCCACACATCAAATTTTTTTTTTTTATTTTCGGCTTAGACTAACCACAGTCATGTTTCCAGCCCGTGATGGGGCAACCAATATAATATGGTTAGTTCAGAGCACCACATCCATTAGTCCGATTATGCAAGTGTAGGTTGTGCTCATATATGCATCCATCATACCATCATTCACAAGCATACTTGATCAAAATATAATTTAATATAAAAACCCTCATAAAACTATTCTTGCTTCTTGCTTATCTTGATCATTAGCATATCATACATATATAGGTACAAAAATATTTATACCATGCATGTCGGTGTACAAGAATTTTTACCTCTTCGTTAACAATCCAGACAGACTAATCACCTGCCCACTCTATGATCTATGAATCGGGAACCTTGTTCAACGTCCTGTTGTTCAAAAGATTGTTATCCTATAGAACTAAGTCAACATCAAAAATCATTCGAGGAATCCGACAACCCAAAACTCTCTACTAGTCCACTAAATGGTCCACCATCACGTAGTAATCTAGGACTACCTATGAGTTCTTTTAACCAAATTTTTTTCGGATCAAGCTAGAGAGAGAAAATAGCAAGAAAAAGAAACAGAAAGAGAGAAACTGGAGTATAAGATCTCGTTGTGTTTCTTTCTGCCCGGATGACTATAATCGTATACAAAACCAGGGTTGACTGTGAAAATGGATTCGTATAGGAAGATATACAAGGCCAACTAGATAATAATGCTCAGTTGTTCGAATTGGTCAATACAACATAATCTAATTCATCTGAACAAGAAATATATATCAAATCAAGGCAATAGATTAGGGGTTATCAATTGAGTCCAATGGTGGCTGATAACAATCGAATGTAAGACAGACAGTCGACTAGGTAGCAGCATCCGACGATCTGGATCGGTCCGCTCTGGCCAATCAAGCCAATCAAATCACGAAACAAGAATTAGACTATGGTTCAGGTAACATAATAGGATTCATGATAATAGAGTCTAATGGTACTCGGCGATGGTCGGGATAAGGTTAGCGCGACGGGTGGTCGCAGCGACACTGGTCCAGGACCTTCTATCGGAGTCAACCCGAGTCTACAATGAGAATATTTGGGACCCTCCTGCTGGGATGCAGAGTATCCCGATTAATCCTTGTTGTGCAGATCACTCTTTCCCTATGGAATCAAACTCAATTATCAAAAGAAAACGAAATAGTGGACTAGTAACCTAGACTGCCTACTGGCGTCCACCAGGGGTCCATCACCAGATCCCCTGAGTCCCTTCTACCACTTATCCGAGTCAACTAGAGAGAGACCAAGAGAGAAAAAGAAGAAAAGAGAGAGAAACTAGAGAGGAGAGAGAAAGACAAGAAAAGAGGAGAGAATCGGAAGGCTCTCTCTTTTTCTTCTTTCCGAAGGGAAGATGCTCGACGGTAGTAGCCACCCGTGGCCGGCAACCCAAGCGGTCGACGGCCCAAGGCGGTGCCGGCAGCGCCATGCCTGACGACGGCCGACCGAACAGGAGAGAGAAAAAATAGGGGAGTCCTGTTTAACACCAATACGGTGGCTTGCCGGCTGGATTCAAGGAGAACGGTGGCCTAATGACCGGAGAAAAGGAGAAGGGGGCGAAGAGCTCTCACTTCGGTCCGGCGAAGATTCAAGGGGAAGACTTGGAGAAGCAACTCGGAATCGACGACCATTCTTAGCGATTAATGTGGTGGAAATATGAGGAGAAGGGGAGATATATAAGCGCGATCTTAGAGTTCGAATCGAACTTGGATCGCCTTATGGGAGTCTCTGACTCCACCAGACTCGGAGGAGGAAGAAGACTCCCAGTCGGGGTCTTCTTCCCCGTTTCCCCCTATGGTTGAGCACAGGTCGACCTCAGGTATGGCCTATTCGGGCTGGTCCACAAGCCCACAAGCGGGGCTGGTCCGAGTCGGGCTGGGCCTCGCCACTCTGGGCAGGCCCATGAGCCCCAATTTTTTTTCTTTTTGTTTTGTGTGTTTTTTGGGCCAAATTCGACTGGGCCGGTTGAATGGACTAGGCCCAATTTGCTTAAAGGGCTGGGTGTTTCAAGTATCCTCTTATGGAAGTTGTTTTTTTTGTTTTCGCTCTGAGAGCCATCTACATGGGTTTCAATGGGACTTTTTATTGTTATAAGGGTTGTTGTGATGTTCTGCAAGTTATTAGGTCATCCTCTACATGTTTTGTTGCTCCCTTCTATGTGCACATATTCAGTGTCTTCTTCCAGGCTGTCACTGCTGTCTTGCATGGCCTTGGCCACAAAGTTTACAAGTTCTTTATGAAGATTACCTTCTCTCATTGTGATGGGAGCGACATTTAGTTTTGGTTAGGTCAGGTGATTCAGAGATCCTTCTGATGTAGGATGGCAGAAATCCGTTCTTTAAATCTTGTTGGACTACAGTTTCCAAATCTAATAAACATGATAGTGTTCATATGCAACTGCTATTGTACCCCCAAATAAAAAAAAAAAACAATACTTCAGCTGCTTTTGGCTTCTGCCCCAGCACTGCTTTCCACCACTGCTTCTTGAGGGAAGGCCTCAGTATCACCTCCTTCTGTTATTGTATGTTTGACATAAGTATCATGGTCCTATGGCCAATTATCTGTGTTCCTGAAAAGTCTCTATCAGCTCAGGATTTGAGCTGTTACAAAATTGGCCATTGGGCTATCTGAGTTCCCCTGGCCAACCTGGCTGAGATTGGCCCAAGTTCACAATTATAGATGGAAGCAGAGGACATATTAGTCCACTAAGTAATTGCAGCCTTTGGTACTGATTTGATATATTTGACACAGTGATTATCTATCTATGTTCGATCCAGTTTGTTTGTGTTTTCTGAGTTTTCTATAGATGCTCTCTTCCATTTATCTTGAGGCTGTGACTATCATCACCATAGTGTCTTGAAGCTGCATTTACACTTTTCTGTCCATTAGGTCAAACTAATATGCACTGTCAAATATATTGTGCTTTTAAGTTTGTAAGTGCTACTTTCGTTCATTTGACTGCATACACATTCTTTTGCTACTGTGCTGCATCCTCTGCCATGTGCCTCTGGATTATGATGTAGAGGACTTCCTTTTCAACGATTTGCTGCGTATTTTAGCTTTGACGGCATTGGTCTGTATCATTGCAGTCAAGTTGAACTGATATTAAGCAGTGCCCCTCATTGTCCCTCATTATGATCCAACTTTTCGGTTGGAATTTCTGGTGGTTCTTCCTATAATGCCCTGTGTTCTTATTTCTAGTACCTCTTTTTTATGGCCATTATTTTTCTCTTGTTGCTTGCTACAGTGATTGACAACCAAAACTAGGAGTTTTTTTTTTTTAACCATTTGTCTATGAAAAATGCTGCACCTGATGGTACATATCTTTTGACTCAATTATACACCTTCTGCAGATTATAGCAACAGCTTGCATGTTTATTGCAACAAAAGTTGTGGAATCTTTTCGCCCATTGAGGGTTATCATTCCTGTTGCCTATGAAATCATGCATAAGGATGGTACTTTGGCTGCACTGAAAATCAAGCAGAAGGTACCTCCGAGTTTTGTCATGATTATGAGATATATGCATTGAATCAGGATTTATGCAAATCCTGAACAAAAGAAGTACTAAAAGAGGATACGAATTCACTATTCTTTTTTGTTTTTTTTTTGTGGCAATTATAGCACATGCATTATTGTTTATACAACTCTTATCTCTTTTCCAGATCAACTCAATGTATTCCTAGAATCATTTCTTCTAATTTGGTTCCTTTTGTTATTGTTTCCTGTAGTTGGAATCAGATTCAGTCTGATATGCTTCTTTACTCAGCTGCATCTTTCCTTGTCCTGTGTGCAGGAAGCATATGAACAGCAAAAAGCACTCATTCTGCTTGCGGAGAGGGTTGTTCTTGTTACACTTGCTTTTAATTTTTCTGTGGCCCTTCCATATAGACCCCTGGTTGAAGCAATAAAGAAATTCAATGGTGCAGAAAAACTCTTTGCACAAACTGCATGGAATTTTGTGAACGATGTGTACGCCAAACCTTCCTTCTATTTTCCATCCATGTTCTAGTTGTTAAATGTGAACCAGATAAATTTTCCTCAGTATCTTTCATCACTTCACACAATTCAATAGGGGTATGCAGGCTGCGAACATCACTCTGCCTGCAGTATAAGCCCCAGCACATGGCAGCGGGTGCCTTCTTTCTTGCTGCTAAGTTTGCTAAAGTGAAGCTCCCATTTGAGGGCGAATTCTGGTTGCAAGAATTTAATATCACTTCACAGGAGTTGGAAGGTTAACTTGTTATTAGCTCCCTTCCCAACATACACATGCACGCACATATCACGTTGGTTCTGATGACTGCACGTTCATATGATTTTCATTTCTTTCTTGCAGAAATTACTGGTCAGATGATGGAGCTGTATGATGTAAGGCGTCCTCTTGCAATTGCATGTGAAGGAAGCAGTGGCAATCGGCAATAAGCATGATCCTTCCATAACAACGAGTTAAACTGCAGGTGGAAACCTGGTATTGGGTGGTGGTCATTCTCTGGCTGTCGTCGTGGCTGATACTGAAGCTGCTCCACTGCCTGCTCGGTAGATAATTGCCCAATGTAGCAAGCAGATTGGACTATAGAGAAGCACATTAGACTAACATAAGGACAGCAGATGTGACAGTCAGGATTGAGTTTTGAAACAGCATGATATTTGTTTTCTGATCGCATTCATACCTGTCGGGTGTGAGCCGCCATTGTACCAAAAAAAAAGAAGAAAAAAAACAAGCATGATATGGCTAAGCTTGTTGATGCAGAATGTGCTGTTGGTTCCAGGGTAAAGTGGGGAAGATAGTTTGGAAAAATTTGATTTCAGGCAGTTGGATTTCTTTGGCATTTTCGTTTCAGCTAGAACAAGTTTTCCTCGAGGGAGCATCGTTCAGGTCATCATGTGAAGGTAAAAGAAAGATAGCCCGTGTTTGATCGGATAGCTAAGACACAATGCAAATATAGAAGAAACAATGTTTTTCATGTCTCTGATTAAAGTTGATCAGAGTCTAAAATGTAGACAGACTCGAGCATTTTCGACTGCTCAAGTAATACAAATTTGCAATTGGTTTGCCATGCAAGTGTCTTGTGATTGTGGTATGCTTTCTTTTTTCCCATTGGAATTGTGGTATATTGTTTCATATAGAACTTCCACATACGACCTAAGGGTGTTTGATGTATTTTGCGAATTCCTAACCTTTTTCCTAAAAAATATTCAAGCCACAATTTTTGTTCTAACAGCTGCCTGAGTAATTGTTATATATATTTGGAAATCCAGAAAAAAAAAACACCTAAAATATTGAAATGGGAAAAGTCTGGACTAAATATATGTTTCTCCAAGGTTTCTTCCTGTCTTCTATTTAACGTTCTCTTTCTGCCGATCTTTTGCTGACAACCTCCTCTTATGTAGATTTGAAAATTTTTCTTGAGAAGGGAAGCAGTAATCACAGTCCGGAGCATCATTGCAATTTTTGTTCCTGTAGACACAAACTGAACTTTCTTCTTCCTAGTAATTGTGCAACTATCGTATGAGAAGTGATACGAGCGCAGTCGGCCTATGCCTTTTCCTTATCCACTCATTCCAGTTGTGTCCGACTCCCGACCAGAGCCATGCTAGCTTGGGTCTATAATCCCGCACGTGTGCTCTAGACAGCGAAGCATAACTAGCTACATCAGAACCTATTTCTTTGGGTCGACAGTCGGTGACGGGGATCGTCGCATTTAAAGCCATTTAATTAGATGTGCACATTTTTTTGGCGAAAGCACACCTGCGGCAAATTATTGTCAAATTGCTCGGTTACGACGGTGTTGTAGGCTATGGGATGAGTTAGCGAGCATAGAGGACGAGCTCTTCTCGGTGCAAGTTTCACTCCATCCCCCGCAGCTACATGGTACGTCGGAAGATATCATCACTCCCAAGCATTCGAGGAGAAGTGTTGGCAATGATCTTTTGGATTTTTTTTAACTAACAATATTGTTTCTGTTGCCGCTGAATCTTGAGCCTCCAATCGAGGCTGGAGCACGACTTGGCTTACTCTGAGGTCGGTGAGAACTGAGCTGAACAAGGTGACTGAGGTACAAAAAAACTAATCACCTTCAAGGATAATCTGCAAGAAGTCCACTTGCCAAAAATTTTTTAATGGAGAACCCTCCGATGCCTAAGTCAGAATCGTGATGTAACAGTATAGAAAAGAAAAATTTTTATAGAGCAGAGTTTCTGAAAATGAACTTATCTAAGAGCCCCAGAACTACCTCTTTATATAGGGTAATCTACTAATCTGTTACCTGATTTAGCTCGGCATGTTTTAATTGCACGTTTACAACGTGAAAAATGTTCCGTGTGGGTAGTATGCGGTGGTAATTACGCCGATCGTGCATTGACTGCAATGTTATAATAATTGCCGGTCTTTATTAGCACGAGCAGAGCGACTTCTCGGTTTTTACCAAAGTTGTCCACCTCGGCTAATATCGAGGCCAAGAAGGTAGGTCTAATCTAGGATCGAGATGTCTGACATTTTTGTAGTGAAGGTGTTGGAACTTTATAGGCACTGTGCAGAAGATTAGAGCACAAAATAAAATATAAATCAAACCAAAAAAGATTAAAGCATACCTTTAAAGTCCTGAAAAATCATTGAGAGAATTCAAAGGTTAATTGATGATAAAATTCTGCCTTCGCTTGACTTTGGTGATTTTCATACTTGTGTTGACTGTCTTAGGCACAAATTTACCAAATCTAAAAGAAAGTCCATATGCAGTAATAAATTTTTACAACTTATTCATACAGATATTAGTAGACCCCCGGATCATTATATTTGGGGTAGTAGGTATTTTATTACTTTTATTAATGATTTTTCTCACTATAGATATGTCTACTTTCTCTAGAAAAAATCCAAAGTACTTGATAAGTTTAAAATCTTCAAAACCGAGGTTGAAAGCAACGTGGAAAGTGTAGGGAAAATTTTCCGAGTTGTCCGATAAAATTGGACGCTAGGAATGAAAACCAGTTTTAAAATTTTATTTATAATAGTTATAAATATTAAACATAACTTTTATGTAAAACATACCTCGATCCTGCAGCAAAAGTTGGTCGAGGTAGGGCGGATTTAGATCTTTGAACGTTGCTTCGCAAGACCTAGATCTGCAGGCCCTCTACTTCGCATGCACGCCAAACTTCGTAGGAAGGTAGGATGGTGTCTGTATTTTGCAAAGCTAGTTTTTGCAAAAGGACCCTAGAAGAAAACACTTTTCTTTCTTTTCCTTCTTCTTCTTCCTTCTCTCTCATATCTTCACTGTACGCCCGAGAGCTCGGACGCCGATCACAGAGAAAAGGAAGAAGAGGACATGACGCCGGATCTGGATGCTTACCACCGGAGAGAGGATTGAGAGAGAAAAACCACTTCTTCTCTCTTCTTCTTCTCCTTCGAACTCCCGTTTAAGCCTCTCTGTTTCGTGAGTTTTATACACAGACAGAGACTTCAATCTTCACTAATCCTCTCTAGTTTTTCTCTCTGATTCACTCACAATTCCTCTGTAAATCGAGAGGAAATGGTGGCCTACTTATAGGCCAATGCTGAGAGGATTTAATCGGAGTAATTGACTGCCTTTATGAATCCATACATTATGAATTCATAATGTTCGTTTCAAAAACAAACGTGGGAAAAAACAGTAAATCCATCCGATAACAGCCGGATTTCAAAAATCAAATTGTACCGGAATGTAGCCGGTTCAAAAAACTGGACATTTCGGTCCAGACGGCAAGTGGAACGGAGTTCGGATGGTGACGTGGTGTGGAGACGAAGCCGGGAGGAAGAAGGCTCTGTTTTCTCCTCTCAGGATTTTCTCCATCGCGGCTCACAAGAAACCTTAAGGGTCCATGGGAAAAGAGAGTTAAGGGTCCATGTGAGCTTTGGTCCACAGGTTATTAAAAGTTGGATTGGGTCAGCTGGTTCAATTAAATGGGTTAGCCTAATTGATTTACTTGGTTCTAAACCAAATTGATGGCCCACTTGAATGATTTTTGACCTGAAAAAATTCCACATGAGTTCGACTCATGGGAGGTTCAATTGGGTCCAGTCTCGGCTCGATCCAAGTCCGACTTAAATCAAAACAAATATAAAATTAAATCACAATTAAATCAGGTTCAAAATGATCAATCGTCTTAAGGCCTAATATATCTTCAGGAAGAAGCCCAGTGAATTGCCCATAATATCTCGAATGAGAAGAAAAAAGGTGCCCTACGATATATCGAAACAATCATACTAATTGAGACCCAATCAAACCCAATCTCAACAATTGAGTCTTGATCATGTTTAATTACATTAATTGAAACTTGATCGACCCTGAATACAGACTTAATTAGTTGTTCATCCTTGAAATTTAGCATGTACCTCATGTTCAGTGCTAGCTGAACATAGACAGGACCAAATTTCAAATATCCACAATTTTAATTCTTAATTAAATTGGGTCAAGACCTTTCTACTTAGCTTGACTAATGTGCGTGACTCTGATAGGTTCGAACACTAAGCCGGTAGTACATGGACTACTCCATGCACTAATCGAGGTGACCATCTAGCAATGATACCCGACGTCCGGATAAGTCGAATATGCAAAGCAACATTCAAGAACCTAGAGTATGGTTACTGCATAATTTATCTCTATGACCATCGATGCTCAAGATGACCTCAAAGTGGACTGTCGACCTCTGGGTCTGGTCATCCATAGTGTATTTCAAATAATCAAATCAAGTGACCTATCACTTGGTTTACCCTGGCCAAGGTTTTACTGAATTGAAATACAGCGAGACATCAACTCCTATAATCTGGAGTGGTCAATCCCTTCTTGACTCATGCACAGACTTCGCGAGTAATTGACTGCACCCAGCATCCTTCCGATCCCAAAATTAAAAATTCAGGTTGTCTAGTGCCTAAATACAGTGAGTTGCTTGTAAGTCACTGTGATAGTTTCAGGTCTAAGGGGTACTTATGCCCATACACTTTGCGAGCTAACTCCCGATAGTGGAGTGCTCCGCAGGTGAGTCATTGTTCAGTGATGATGTACTCCTACATCTCACCTGTATGCCATACAGTGTCTCCACACTCCTTGGTTAAGAGGACAACCAACTAAATGGCACACAACGATCGATACTTGACATGGCTATCGTCCAATTGATAGCTCATCATTTGGTCGCGAATTGGTTTAAGGACTAAATGATAAAAACCTCCTTTATCTACTAAATTAGTCCTAAGGACTTTATTACAATACAGAAGAGTTCAAATTGAAGATGAAACACTTGTGATAAATGAAAAAATGGCAGAATAAATTTTATTCATTTTAATAAAACATATAAAAACTTCATTTTTTTACAATTAACAAAAATAAATTGGCTTTGGGACACAATTCCCAACAGAAAGATGCTTAAGGTGGTGAGATCTGATTATGGTGGTGAATATTATGGTCACATGGCGAATTTGGCTAACAAATAGGACCATTTGCTTAGTACTTGGAAGAATATGGGATAATTGCTCAATATACCATATTTGGAATCCTTGAGTAAAATGATGTAGCTAAGAGACGTAATAGCACTCTTAAGAATATGATTAGAAGCATGATGAATGAGTGCAATTTACTAGGATATCTATAGGGTGAGGTTTTAAAGACTGCCATCTATATCTTGAATGGGTTCCTAGTAAGGCAGTTCCTGTAATGTCCGGGCCCAATACAGACCGGGCCCAATACTGTAGGGCCTAGTTGAATAGTATTGGGCCAGGGAGGGGTTAGCATGCTGCACTGGCCCAAGATGACAGTGATCTCCCGCCTGAGAGCTGAAAGGACAGGACCACCAGGTGGCCAACGGAGAAGACCTCCACAAATATGCAAAACGGGAACCCGCCACCTCCTCTTCCCCTCGGCAGGCGAGCTGTGAGCTGGCCTGAAGGGGAGGGGCAGCTGGTGGCTCCCGGGACACTGAGGAAGGAGAGGATGCCACCTCTCCTTTAGGGTCAAATCATAAGCCGAGTTTTTAAACCCCTAAAAGCCGCTAACCCCCTGGTTTTTTTGATATACCCTCCTAAGCCTCTAACCCTCTGAAATCTGCTGTACCAGAGAGTTAAGCCCTGGAGCTAGAGGCAGAAAAAACCCCGCAACTTTAGGAGAGGAAGGAGGGAGTGTACCGAAGTAATTCTGCACAGCTTCAACCGTCCACAATAAGGTACGGACCCCCTGTAGGTAGGTCTAGGCAAGAAAGGGGTGGAGAAACCCCTCTATGGGGTGTTCTCCTCCATTTTTCATCAAAGAAACAGAGAGGAGGAGACCGGCACAGTGGGGTTCAACATTGACAGGGGAGACCGGAGGAGGAGGACCCACGAGCTGCGGGCCGGCCCGAGGATGGCCCAAGCTCAAGCCCAACGGCCACCCGGGCCGAGCCCAACCGGACTCGGCCTGCGGGTGATCAGCCCTGGCCGCGGCCGCCCTAGGGCTGAGGGGCAGCCAAGGGCCGCCGGGTCTGACCGTGCCGGCGACAGACGCGGCCCCTAGGCCGCCAGCCTCAGCCGAGCCCCACCCCTCCGCCGGCCGAGAGATGGTGGCACGGTATCCACAAAGAAAAAGGGGGAAGAAGGAAACAGAAGAAGAAGAAGAAGAAGAAACAAAAAAAAATGGAAGGGGGGGTACTTACCTCGGGCCACGGCCTTACCTAGCCGTGGTCGGAGCCAGGAAGACCCTCCGGAGAAGGTTCGGCCTCGATATCACCTCCCGGCCTTCCCCCTCTTCTCCGGCATCACTTCGGAGAAGGGGAAAAAGGGGCCGGCCTCCCGCCGCCGTTGCTCGAGGGAGGAGCACCCTTTTTGCCGGTGGATCGGGGGGCGCTGCATCTCTCCGGTCGCCTGCGAAGGAGAGAAGGCGGCCGGGAAGGGGCTTCGGCCGGAGCAGCAAGGGTTTCGGTGGAAGGCGGCGGGAGGGGACCGGAGGCGGAGGAGGCCGGGAAGGGTTTCGGTGAAAGGTGAAGGGGGCCGGAGAGACCGAAGAGAGGAGAGAGGGGCGAACGAAAGAGGCCGAAGCCTCTAGAACCTGAGAAGATTTTTTTTAAAACGGGTTTGCCTAACGGTTCGGATCCGAGTCCGGATCCGAAACCCGTTAGGCCCAAATAATTTTAATTAGCTGGGTTAAATCCAAGTGGACCCGAATTCTAAAATGGGCTAACCTTAATTAAGGTTAAGCACAGGTTTAATTGGGTCCGCACCCAATTCAAATTAAATTAATTTACTGGGCTCGGGCTGGCCTTAGACCGAGCCCAAAATTGGACCCACTCTAATTAAGCTAAGTACAAAGGACCCAATTGGTCCCGGAGGCCAATTAAACTTGAATCTAAGCCCAATTAAATTGGGCTAAGTCTGGACGGGCCCAAACTGCAAATTGGGTCAAATCCGAACTGAATTAAGCCCAGATTGATTTGGGTCCGAACCCAATTAAGCTGGATTAGATCCAGCAGACCCAATTGAATATAGATCAGGCCCAATTTAAGCCCAATTATATTGGCAGAAGGCCAAATTGGCTAGAAAAAGGGTGACCTAACCACAAATCCGACCCAACCTTTTCATTAAAGGCCCAATTAGGCCTTGTAGACCCAAATCTACTTTAATTAAACCCAAAGGCTTCAAGTTGGGTGAATTGAACTGAGCTAAATCCTTGGTTAGGATACAAACAAGTCCATGGTAAGATGAACGAAATTTATGATTAGAGGATAATGTGGGTCTTGCAATGTGATTTTAGGAATCAAAGACCCGTCGTCCGAACCCAAGGAACTTGAAATACTACTTATTGTAAGTAACCTGTTCTAATCCTACTTTGGATCATGTCATGTTATTAATATTTTTTTTAAGTGTTATTCAAGTACATACTTCATGAATGTTATGTTTTGATAAGTAAGTAACCTGCCTAATTTATAATTTATGGCCACATATGCATTACGATTATGTTGATATTTTAAATCATGCATGCAAGTTAGTACAGCAAAATTCCTATTTAGCCGAGGGCACTATAGATGAACTCAAAGATGCTACTGATCGAATGCAACTGAGCTGGCCTTGCTCGTGGCCGAGAATGACTGAGCCTGCCCCGCCAGTGGCTGAATAATAACTGAGCTGGCCCTGCCAGTGGCCGAGACTGACTTCGCAGTAGCATCCGAGAGAATGGACCACGGCATGCCGGGGGCACGGTTTCATATGCATACTTTATGAAAATATTTGTCTGATTCAAAAAACTGTTTTGTTCACCCAGCATACATATTTTGCCATGATAAATTGTTAGATAATATGCATGTCAGCTTCTCAAATCCTGATAAACATGTTTAGTCTTTTAGTTGATCCGATAAGATTATGCAGGATTACTTACTGAGCCGTGTAGCTCATACCTATTGTTTTCATTTCTTTTCAGATCCTCACCAGTGATCGCCATCAGATATATTTTTATTTTGTTACAGAGCTTCGTTATTTTTGGAGAAGCTTATATACTTTTGTACATTTGAACAGCATAGAAGTTCTGTATTTTTGGTATCAATCTTCAAGGTTGCAATGCAAATATTTTAATATATGAAAGTTTGAAATCTATTGGCTACCTGTTACCCCTGTACGAGGCTGCGTGCTATTGTGGGCGGTAGTTAGCAATAGTACGGCCGTGTCACGGATCCGGATCCGGGGCGTGACATCTAGTGGTATCAGAGCCTTAGGTTAAACAATAGAATAACCATAAAATACCTGAGGAAAGGGGTAGTTAAGAATGTCACCGTCATGAAAAATGCTATAATATGCTAGTTTATCATAATCTCACTTTAAAAATTTTGACTGCTAGGTGATCATTTGAAAGACATGGATGACGACAGGAGACCACCCTCCCCGGAGCCCAGCGAGCAGTCAGTTCCCCCAGATACTCCACGGTCTGCAGCAGGTCAGGCAGGCCTAGCCGGAGTATATCAGCTCATGGCACAAGTGCTGCAACAGCAACAGATGATGCAGCTGGCCGCTATGCCATCGGCAGACTCCTGCTACGAGAGGTTCCGCCGACTGAACCCCCCAACCTTTGAGGGTGGGCCTGACCCCATGGCGGCAGAAGCATGGATCCGGGAGATGGAGAAGATGTTCCAAGCCCTCCACTTTTCCGATGAGGTGACGGTCCGACTGGCGATCTCTATGCTGACAGGGAACGCCGAGTACTGGTGGACGGCCATGGAGACGGCTTATGCCGTCGACGGACTCACCTGGAGGGACTTCAAGAGGCTGTTTTACAACCAATATTTTCCGGACTCAGTCCACCAGGCAAAGCAGAATGAATTCTTGGCGCTGACCCAGACCGACCAGATGTCTGTTCTGGAGTACGCCAATAAATTCAACGAGCTGGGACGATTTTGCCCCCAGTTCATGGAGGAGGAGAGAAGTAAGGTAAACAGGTTCGAGCAGGGATTGAGGTACGGGATTCGGTCTCGAATATCCTCCCATCTGTTCTCGAGCTACCGGGATGTACTGGACCGAGCCTTGAAGGTTGAGGCTGACCTGATGCGGTCCGGGAGAGAGAGGGAGGACTTGAAGAGGACCCGATCGTCGGGAGCACAGAGTAGTGGGTCCGGAGGCAGCAAGGGGTCTGTGCCCAAGAAGAGACAGAGCAGAGGCTGCCCTACCTGTGGCAAAAACCACAATGGTACCTGCTTGAAGAAGACCGGGGGTTGTTTTTCTTGCGGGCAAACAGGACACATCGCCTGCGACTGCCTGAGTCGGAAGAAGGACGAGCCCAGACATACTGCACCGGAGGACCAGAGATCGAGGGGTAACCCTCGGCTTTTCGCACTGACTCGACAGGATGCCAGTGCTAGCGATCAGGTGGTGACAGGTACACTTTTGGTCAACTCAGCCCCTGCCCTCACTCTATTTGATTCTGGTTCTACGCATTCTTTCGCGTCAGTTAGCTTTTCCAGACAATTACATAGTATACCTGAGAAATTAGTGGAACCATGGCATGTTGCTACACCCCTTCAGAAAACCGAAATTGTTGATACTAAATATAGAGACTGCATAACTAAGATAGGGGAAAGAGAGTTAGAGACAAATCTTCTGCAGCTTGACATGCAAGATTTCGATATTATTTTGGGCATGGATTGGATGTCTCAGTACCACGCTCATATTGACTGTTATCATAAAAAGGTGGTATTTCGGATACCTGGGGAGCAAGAATTTTTCTTTCAGGGCGATATACCCCTTTAGGGTGCTCCTACACTGCACTTCATTTCCGCTTTGAAAGCTGGAAAGGCTCTGAAAAAAGGGTGTATGGCCTATCTGGCCTGTGTAACGGATACTCAAAAAGAGATCAGACTGGAAGACATTCCAGTAGTCAGAGAATATCCGGATGTCTTTCCGGAGGAATTACCGAGATTACCCCCAGACCGAGAGATCGAATTCGCTATCGACCTCGCACCAGGAGAGGGGCCAGTCTCCAAGGCTCCTTATCGGATGGCCCCTGCTGAGTTAAGGGAATTGAAGATACAACTACAAGAACTCCAGGACAAAAAGTTCATCCAGCCCAGTGCGTCGCCATGGGGAGCTCCTGTCCTGTTTGTGAAAAAGAAAGACGGGAGTATGCGGCTATGCATCGATTACCGAATATTGAACAAGATAACCATAAAGAACAAATATCCCCTACCCCGGATCGATGACCTGTTTGATCAGCTGCAGGGCGCCCAAGTCTTCTCCAGGATAGATTTGCGGTCAGGTTACCATCAGTTGAAGATTAAAGCTGATGATGTGCCAAAAACTGCATTTCGAACCAGGTATGGGCACTATGAATTTCTGGTTATGCCTTTTGGACTGACCAATGCTCCGGCTGCATTTATGGACTTGATGAATAGAGTCTTTAGGCAATATTTGGATCAGTTTGTAATAGTTTTTATCGACGACATTCTAATCTATTCAAGGAGCAGGAAGGAGCATGAAGACCATTTGAGAGTGGTGCTACAAACCCTTCGAGAGAAAAGGCTGTACGCCAAGCTGAACAAATGTGAGTTCTGGCTAGACAGTGTGGCGTTTCTCGGCCATGTGGTCTCCAAGGAAGGAGTGTCAGTGGACCCCAAGAAGATAGAAGCGGTGGTGGATTGGCCTCGTCCTACCAATGCCAATGAAATTAGAAGCTTCTTGGGATTAGCCGGGTATTACCGGCGATTTGTAGAAGGATTCTCCAAAATAGCTACTCCCTTGACCCATTTGACTAAGAAACGGGCCAAGTTTATCTGGGACGGCAAGTGTGAGAGAAGCTTTCAGGAGCTTAAACAAAGGTTAGTTTTTGCACCAATTTTAACATTGTCGTCCTTAACTGGAGAATTTACCATCTACAGTGATGCTTCCAAGAACGGGCTAGGCTGTGTGCTGATGCAAGATGGAAAGGTGTGGTGGCCTATGCCTCGAGACAGCTGAAACCCTATGAACAGAATTACCCGACACATGACCTGGAGATGGCCGTAGTGGTGTTCGCCTTGAAACTTTGGAAACATTATTTGTATGGCGAACACTGTGAGGTGTACACCGACCACAAGAGCCTAAAGTATATATTCACCCAGAAGGAATTGAATATGAGGCAAAGAAGGTGGTTGGAACTCCTGAAGGATTATGACCCGAGTATTAAGTACCACCCAGGGAAGGCCAACGTGGTGGCTGATGCCCTAAGCAGGAAGTCAGTAGTGGGCCTCGCCGCATTACTCACCACTCAACCACAGATTCAGAAGGATCTCGATAAACTGCGGGTTGAGGTGGTTAACCGAACTGCAAGAAGTCTGCTGGCCACTTTGAGTATACAACCAACATTGATCGACAGAATAAAAGTTGCCCAGCAGTCTGATGAGCACACCTGTCAGCTCAAGAATGAAGTGGAGAAGGGGTTATGACCCGAGCTTCAAATCCACCCATATGGCACCTTGAGGTTTGGCCACCGATTGTGTGTTCCGGTAGATGTTGACCTAAAGAGGGAAATCATGGAAGAGGTCCACCAATCCCGTTTCTTTATTCACCCGAGCAATACTAAAATGTACCGAGACCTTCGGGAACATTACTGGTGGAAGGGGATGAAGAGAGAGATAGCTGAGTTTGTGGCCCGATGTTTGACCTGTCAGCTAGTAAAAGCAGAGCACCAGAGGCCGGCAGGGTTACTGGAACCAATAAAAATCCCAGAATGGAAGTGGGAACACATCACGATGGATTTTGTTACAGGACTCCCCAAAACGGTAAGAAAGAATGATGCAGTGTGGGTGATTGTTGATCGCCTCACAAAATCGGCTCATTTTCTACCTTTCAGAATTGGAACCCCTTTGGACAAGCTGGCCCAACTATACATCGACGAGATTGTACGCCTGCACGGAGTACCAGTGAGCATCATTTCTGATCGCGACCCCCGATTTGTATCCAGATTCTAGAAAAGCTTTCAGAAGGCTATGGGTACCGAACTGAGGCTCAGTACAGCATACCACCCCCAGACTGACGGCCAGTCAGAGCGGACAATCCAAACTCTGGAAGACATGTTGAGGGCATGCACTATGGACCTAGATGGAAATTGGGATATGTTGCCCAGTAGATACAAGCCAAGAGGGGGGGTGAATTGGGTCTTTCAAAACTTTTATGCTACTTCTAAAACTTTTTGATTAACTATGCTAAGTTGTATAGATGCACAGTGAAAGTTAAACTTAGCAAGGGTTTGATGTATAGACTTCGACTTGATTAAATATGCTTGCAACTAAAGGATGTGCGGATAAGAATTAAGCAAGCAATTTATCTAAGTAAGTAAGTGTGTTAGTTAAACAATAACTAGAGGCATTACAAACACACAGGACATATAGTGGTTCGGTGCACCCCAGCACCTACATCCACTCCCCAAGACCTCTTGGGAATTTCACTATAATCCTACCGA
Source organism: Phoenix dactylifera (assembly GCF_009389715.1). Taxonomy (NCBI): domain Eukaryota; kingdom Viridiplantae; phylum Streptophyta; class Magnoliopsida; order Arecales; family Arecaceae; genus Phoenix; species Phoenix dactylifera. Next base: position 9,549,050 of record NC_052399.1, read on the forward strand.
TTACAGCCGGTTGTTTTACAAGCTCACAACCCAACTTGTTGTTTTTACGAGCGCACAACGAACTCGGTCGGTTTTCCCAGGCTCACCGACTAGAACCAACCCCGATTGTTTTCCCGGGCTCACAATCAAACCCTTACACGTTGGTTTTACCCTCGGCTCACCAACAAACCTAAACCCCGTTGGTTTTCCCTTTGGCTCACCAACAAACCTTAATCCCGTTGGTTTTCCCTTTGGCTCACCAACAAACCATACACCGTTGGTTTTTCCTTTGGCTCACCAATAAACCTTTAACCCCTTGATTCAATCCCTTGATTGAATCAAGTTACAAGATATTAAAACAAAGAATAAAAACAAATCAAAGCTTCTTAAACAAGCAGATATGACAATATAAACAAATAGAGTAAAGAGAAGCCCTCAAACGAGTTTTGAAGATGGAGGAGCTCGGCTTCTTCTTTACTTGACCCTCTTCTGATTTGGCACGAGGTAGAGGATCACTGAGGCAGCACACGGATGGAGAGGAAGCTTTGGGATTCTCTTGGATGCTCTTCTTCTCTCTATTTCACTTTGAATGGCCCTTTTGTGCTTATGGGAGATTTCCCTTGTAATCTCTTTGGAATCTCTTTCCTAAATGATCTCTCCCACTTCCATGCCTTCTCCCCTAGCTCTCCTCTTGTTTTTATAGCTTTAGATGGCGTGGAAACAAGAATCTAGCCGTTAGAGACAAAAATAGAGCCGTTGGACACAGTCTGCACTTCCTGACAATATTACCGTTGGGATCGGAGTCGACTCGCGCGATCAGGAGTCGACTCGCCTGTTGCAGGAGTCGACTCGTGCTTTACTGGAGACGACTCGGCCACTGTTCCAAATTTGAATTATGGTGCATCCTCGACTGGGAGTCGACTCGTCTTAACCCGGAGTCGACTCGCCAACTTCTGGAGCTGACTTGGCAATTTCGGAGTCGGCTCATCCACTGAAGTCCGTGGATCCAATTTTGAATTTTGTCCTCTCGAGTCGACTCGACTGTCCTGGGAGTCGACTCGAATCTCAGAGCCCGAACTCCCGATCCTCTGTCTTTTGGCTCGTCCAGTCTTGGAGTCGACTCGAACTTCCTTGGAGTCGACTCGGCTCTCAGTTTGCGAAACTTGGTCTTCTGCCTTTTTGATGTGAAGCTGTCTTGGAGTCGACTCGAGCTGTCTGGGAGTCGACTCGAATCTCAGAGGCAGTAACTTGGTTTTCTGTCTGTTGATGGTCGCGGAGTCTCGGAGTCGACTCGTGCAATGCGGGAGTCGACTCGAATCTCAGAGTCCCAAAAATGCTCTCTGACTTTTTCCTTGTGTTCCGCTGAGAGTCGACTCTTGCTTTCTTTGGAGTCGACCTACCAACCATCGGAGTCGACTCGCGTTCCACTGGAGTCGACTCGAATCTCAGACCCGAAAACTGCTCTCTGACTTTTCTGCCTGTGACTCCTAGGAGTCGACTCATACTTCTCCGGAGTCGACTCATACTTCTCCGGAGTCGACTCGAATTCCACTGGAGTCGACTCGAAGACTGTTCTTTTGAATTTTTCTTTTGATTTTACTCCTCCAATTTGAATCCTTTGAACTTTAAGCTTGGGCCAATAAATTGTAGCTTTCTTCCAACTTGAGAGCTTTGGAGGCCTTCTTGTGTTCTCCCAACTTGCTATGTTCCTTGCAAAATAAATATCTTTCTCCTTGCAACATAAACATTAGTATCTATACTTCAAGGTTTTGTGATCATCAAAATCAATCTATGAATCAATCTTTGGGTCATCAATCTCCCCCTTTTTGATGATGACAAAACTTGGAGTATATGCAATATAAAAGATATTGTTTTCTAGAAGTAATACATAGCTAAGTTGCATGAAGTAGAAAACATATATATTTAAAAAAAAAACATACTTCATGATAATGCTTTAGATTTAATCAGCTTAACACAATCAACATATTTAAATTTTAAGCTGATTTATATTCACTTCAAAGTAATAAAGCATTCTGAGTATATAGCATATACTTAGATATTTCTCCCCCTTTTTGACAACATCAAAAAGATAGTGAAACATTAAGTACAAAGATCAGAGCAGAACACATCGAGTGTGAATTCAAGAGGTTTTTTAATTTGATACCACAGATAGTTTTCTAATCAAGTGTAGGTGGAATCTTCCTTAGGTTAATTCAAGAAGTACCACAAATGATATTCAAGAAAAAATATGAGTGGAAATCTAACCTCTCTTCACTAAGTATGAAAGCTTGTTCATTTAAGACCTTTTGCCCAATCTATTAAGTATTTTATCAACATGAGAGCAATTTAATTAATTTTCAGAGTAAAAGATCAAAATTTATATATTTGGAAAAACATATCATCATGTTGGATCATTAATTCTTAATGACTTCAAAGTTCTTATATGATAATAAGAGCATTGGGGCACAAATACCAAAATATGAGTTTATGCAATTTTTGATACATCTTTGAGCTCTTTTAAAGACTTTCTTTTATTCCTTTAGAAAATAAGCATAATTTAATACATAAAATAATGAATTGGCACAAAATAGAAGTTCTAAAGAGTAAGCCAATTAAAACTCATTAGTGAGGTTCAAAATAGATTTTCTAAGAGATACTCAAGAAAATTTAATACATTGTTCTCCCCCTGTTTTATTAAATTAGAGGCTCTTAAGATTTGTAATTTGGTTCATGAGTGATGCATAAGATATACTAACCAAATAACACGCCTCAAGGTGTATCATAAAGATTTTCAGATTTAAATTTCAGATGATACATATTGGAGAGTATTAGGATCACTTTTCATTTAGTATTCTTTCCCTCTCCTATAGATTTATGTAATTAAGTTCCATAAGACCTCTCCTTCTGAAATTTTCTTTCTCCCTCTCAATTGATCATTCCATTTAGGAGTTTAGAATCCTAAGATAATGTTCAATAAGATTGTCAATTTCAAAAATATATTTCAGCTTATCTTCATGAGACTCAAGGTTTGAGACAAGACAACCTTTATAGAACTCATCTCAAGGTATAAACTTATAATTAAAGCAAGTATTGTAATATAAGGAGGTTCATCAAAATCAATCCATAAAAATCAAGGTATGCATCAAAATAAAGTGTCTTTGGGATAGGATACTGAATATTAAAGCTCCCCCTCAAAAGATGCATTCTTCTTTAATCATTTTAAATTGTTGAATTTCAGATTTTAGTGATAAACGTGAATAACACTGAAATTCTGTAATATCAAGAATGTAGAGTGATCTAGAATTATTCAGAATTTATAGTAATCACTCTTTCTAATCCTTTAAGAACAAGTTATGCTTTCTCCTAATCTTAGAGAAAATGTATAAAAGTATTAATCAGAAAATGATTCAATTGAAGCTCAATTTCTTTCAAAAGCATTTACATTTTCTTTCTTTTAGAGTCATTTGAGTGAACTGAAATATTTCTAGTTTTAAGATCATTCACTCTATTGATATTCTGATGGAAATCTTTAAGAATGTAGGAGAGAAAAACATATAGATGATCATTGAGGTATATATATTTATAGAACTCAATTTCTTAATCATAGTTTTTCACCAATGTATTCATGAAACACAATAAATCTTTTTAATATCAAAATAAGATCATATATTTAGAAATTTTTGTTTGCAATCAAGATCATCGAAAGACACATCATTTGGACCAATATTAGTACATTTTAACGATAAGAAAAGATATGTTTCGGATGCGTATCGGAGCAATCAACCAAGGCATCAAAATTAATTCTGTTTTTCTTAAATTAAGATTTTATTTAGAAATCATATTGAGTTTAAGCTTTTATACGAAATCAGATTCTGAATTTCATAAAGATTTTCAAAAGAGGCTTTCAAAGTCATAATTTGAGATATGGATCTTCCACATTGTAGCTTATCTTAAATCATTACGATTGAAAACACATAATTCAAGCATATTCAGAATATTTGTATTTATGTTGAATTTTGGTATGAGTTAGCACATTATATACCAAAGTTAAGCAAGTTGATGGATAAGACAAACTCAATTCATTGTGCCTAAATAGAGATATCCTTCTCTTCTCCTTTTTTTTACAAATTTATTTAACTTTCAGATTTTAACGATGATTGTGAATAACAAATCTGAATTTTCTTTTCAATAAAACCAAACAAAAGATGTTATGTAGCATTTCAAACATTCAATCAAATTGTCCAAGTATGGGGTACTACAAAAGATATTGAGAACCCATAATTTAAAATATCATGCCACATGCAAAATATAGTGTGTGTTAAGTCATACATTAAAATATTAAGAACAAGCATGTCAAGTATCAAAATCAATTCTTTTCAAATAAACTCCCCCTATTTAAATATAATTTTGCACTGATTTCATCCTTAAAGTGTGTTTCCATGTGACTAAAAATTTGAATTGATTCTTTCTTGTATACTTTCATTTACTTTGTCTTTCTTTTAACTTTCTTAAGCTCTATACTCTATTTGCTCCCTATCCGGTGGAGTTGGGAAGGGGCACGAGGTACTACCACTAGCCTCCCTCTTGTGCCGTCCCTAATATGCCCTACACCGAATAGTTGGGTCAAATAGTGCCGGGTACTACCACTAGCCTCCCCATTGGCACCATCCCTATGATGAGCAATATAGAAAGGTTAAAATATTTACTTCAAACTCTCCCTGTTTGAGTATAATTAATTATAGATTTTATCCCTTCCAAATGTGCCGAATATATTATGCTTGTTTTGCTTTTCCTTAAGATTGAAGTACTTGCCTTTGCTCAGATTTTTCATCTCTTGAACAATGTCCATTTTCTTTTCTTTATCTCTCTCTCTTTTTGTTATTCTCAAGTAATCTTCTTCACGCCAATCTTCTATAAGAGTTTTCTTGTGGACTAACGTTGGTCAATGAAGATCCCCTTTCCTGTTTGTCTTAATTTGGAGTTTGAGAGAAGATGTTAATTCATTCATCATATTTCAAACTCACCTTGCAATATAACTATTCATATAAATTTTCATTGGTAGAACAAAAATGATGCCATCAATGTGTGCTATGAGCAAGCAAGATATCATAGATTCTTCTTTTTGATGCATAGATTTATCACTATTACTTTCTATCAACAAGGTTACCTAAGCTTTTATATATCAAGCTTTTGATGCTTGTTTTAAATCACATATTGCTTTATCATATATGTAATGTGTAATTTTTAAATATGGTGGTTATTTAACATAGATCTACTTTTTAATGAAATAACCACATAGGAGTGAATTCTACACATTCATTTGACAGAATATAAAGCTCATGAGTCAAGCAAATGATAGTGGTGATCTTTACTTTTAATCATGAAAGAATCAAGATCTATTTCATCTTTTCTTGATTCAGTCTTTTAGTAGTTATCAATTTTTCTTCATTAAGTGCATTTCTGAAAAACTCAATTTTGTAATAATTATTAACAAGTTTTCAGATTGTTATATGTAAAAGATTAACCATATATAATTTGATCTTAGTATCTTGACAATAAATCATTAGTCTCATAGAGAATAAGACGACTTGATATTTTTGCAACTAAAATCTTTTCATTGAATATTCTATATGCATTGCTTGATGAATGATATCCAAGGATAGACATATCTCTATCAGATTTGGCATTATTTTTCATAAGAACATATCAAGCATAACATGTACGACTGAAAAATATGAAAGATATGCAATGGTTCATTTTCCATTTTTCAGAAGATCAAAGGGAGTTTTCATCAAAAATAGATCTAATAGAAATCATATGTATGACAAGCAGTGATGATAGTTTTTTTTATAAAAAAAATCATTTAAGTAGATGACTATCATACACAATTGTCTTTTTCATTTCTTCAAGAATTCTATTAATCCTATTTTACTTAAGGTGTCCTTGGTGCTGAAAATATTATTTTTCTGTGCACAACTTAACACAAAATTGGTTTTCAATCACTATGCCATGATTTCATAGTTTGCAAACCTTTATCATTTGATCGCTTCTTGTGAGTTTGTGCCAATGCAGAAAATATTTTAATTTGAGTGCCAAGAACAAGGCTAATGTAAGCTTTTGAAAAAATTAGTGTTGGAAACAACATCTCTAGATTTAGAAATTATTTTTGTTTGTTTCCTTAGTTAGCATGCATAGTAAAACTTTGACCTTTAAGAGGATAATCTAAGTAAGCATATGGCAAGGTCTTTTGAGATTAAGTACATACTAGCATGAGCTGATTTCATATGCCAAATATGGTTTCTTTAATCTTGGTATTCATAGTGCATATATTCAAAAGCATACCAAGTACACATTATCATATCTATGATCAATAAACAATAATGCCATAGATAAAAATTCTCAATCAAGCATATAGAGAATTCATAGAGTTATTCTTAATAAGTTGATTAATCATTTAGCACCTTATCTACTAGTGAGTAAAATGAAATGATTTGATTATATTTCCAAAAGTATTTTCTATATCACAAAATTGATCACTACTAGCAAATCATATCAAATACTAAAGCACAAATAATGATGAGATGCAAGAATTACTGATTTCATTATTATTTTTTTGTTAATAACTTTTTAAGTTTCTTTATGTTCCATGGGTACCTTGGTACACCTATGTGTACATCCTCATTTTCTCATTTTGGGTACCCAAGCTTGCTTGAGTCCTTGAGAGTTAGGACATATGGTTCCTTTTGGAACCCATATCTGTTTAATAGTAATAACTTTACCATTTGATTTAATTATACTAGAACGATAGGTAAAGTTGTTATTCCCATCCTTTTCATTTTTGAAATAAGTTATCTTATTTAATGGTTTGCTTGGTAAATTGATAACCTTTTTCTCTAGAGATTTATGGCTAAGTGAAGGAGTCAAGCTAAATTTTGATTTATCAAAATCAGCATGTTGGCTTTCAAACATCATTTTTAATCTTTCTGAGCTTACGGTGAATTTGTTAATGCAAGATTTTAATTGATTAATTTCTTCGCTTAAGTTTTGATTTTCTTTAATTAAGCTATGATTTTTCTGAATCAATTCTTCTGAAAATGACCTTAAGCATTCATTTTCAGAATTTAGTTTCTCTTGTATTTCATCATTAGAATTTCTTTCTTTTGAAATTTTCAGATTTAGTTTCTTAAGATTTTTATTCTTTACAGCTAATTTTCTACATTCACCATACAAATCATGAAAAGCATTTAATAATTCATCATAAGAAAATTCTTCTTGAAAATTATTTGATGTAAGAGTAGATTCAGTTTTTACCTTGTCTTCTTGTGCCATAAAGCACAAGTCAGTTACCTCTTGTAGTTTCTTGGAGCTAATATCATCATTGTCGCTCCTAACTTTTATTTTCTGGCTTGACTCTTTCTTGGTCAAGGTTTTCTTCCTTTTTATCTCTTTCTTCCTTTCTTCTTGCTTCCTTTTCTTCTTTGTCTTTAGGAAGCTGATTTGCCTCGGAGTCGACTCGGACCTTATTGGAGTCGACTTGGTGAACTTGAGAGTCGACTCTGAGATACTTGGAGTCGACTCGACTGAGGGAGATTCAACACCCTTTTCTGCAGTCTCATTGTTAGTATATATTTGAAGCACATGTGAGCTAGTCTGAGATTTATCATAAATATTTTCTAAAGTATCCCAGATCTCCTTAGCAGATAAGCATGCAGAAATTTCATTAAACTTCGTTTCTTGAATAGCACAATATAACATGTTCATAGCATTAGCATTCAATTGTGCTAAGTCCTTTTCATTAATAGTTTGTGAGAGTGTGTGAAGGTCATTTGTTATGATTTTCCATAAATAATAGTTTTGTGATTGAATAAAAATGCGCATGCGTATTTTCCAATGTGTATAGTTTATGCCATTAAATAGTGGAGGTGTATCAATTGATTGTCCTTCTCCTAGAAAACTATCTATTTGACTTGTCATGATCTTTGGCTTTTGATCGTGAGATCAATAATTAAACTTAGAGCACCTGCTCTGATACCACTTGTTGCTCAGTAGATACAAGCCAAGAGGGGGGGGTGAATTGGGTCTTTCAAAACTTTTATGCTACTTCTAAAACTTTTTGATTAACTATGCTAAGTTGTATAGATGCACAGTGAAAGTTAAACTTAGCAAGGGTTTGATGTATAAACTTCGACTTGATTAAATATGCTTGCAACTAAAGGATGTGCGGATAAGAATTAAGCAAGCAATTTATCTAAGTAAGTAAGTGTGTTAGTTAAACAATAACTAGAGGCATTACAAACACACAGGACATATAGTGGTTCGGTGCACCCCAGCACCTACATCCACTCCCCAAGACCTCTTGGGAATTTCACTATAATCCTACCGATTACAGCCGGTTGTTTTACAAGCTCACAACCCAACTTGTTGTTTTTACGAGCGCACAACGAACTCGGTCGGTTTTCCCAGGCTCACCGACTAGAACCAACCTCGATTGTTTTCCCGGGCTCACAATCAAACCCTTACACGTTGGTTTTACCCTCGGCTCACCAACAAACCTAAACCCCGTTGGTTTTCCCTTTGGCTCACCAACAAACCTTAATCCCGTTGGTTTTCCCTTTGGCTCACCAACAAACCTTACACCGTTGGTTTTCCCTTTGGCTCACCAACAAACCTTTAACCCCTTGATTCAATCCCTTGATTGAATCAAGTTACAAGATTGTTGCCCAAGGTGACAATCCAAGAGGGGGGGTGAATTGGTTTCTTTTTAAACTTTTGGTGTTTTTTAAAAACTTTCTTAATTAAGTGTGGTGGATGCTTTCTTAAGCTATTTGAGTGAGTTAAGCTAATGCAATAATAGAAGGTAAAGCAAGTGAAAATAGAGACACAAGCACAATACAAACACCACAATATATAGTGGTTCGGTGCTCTCCTTAGCACCTACGTCCACTCCCCAAGCGTACCCTTGGGATTTCACTATAATCACACGGATTACAGTTGGATTGTTTTCCGGGCTCACAATCCAAAAACCTAGTTGGTTTTACGGGCTCACCAACGAACCTATACACTTGGTTTTGCGGGCTCACCAAGAACCTTGTTGGTTTTGCGGGTTCACCAACGAACCTATACAACTTTGGTTTTACGGGTTCACCAAAAACCTTTGTTGGTTTTGCGGGCTAACCAACGAACCTTTACAAAGTGTTTAAGCAAATGAAAATAAAAGATTTAACTCCTAAATGAGCATATAAGACAATATGAACAACAAAGAAGAGTTTAGAAGGAAGTTATCGCTTTGAAGTTGCTTTGCTCTTCTTTGTCAAGGAAGCTTCACTCTTCAATGGGGGAAGGAGCTCTTGATGCCTCTTTGAATGTGCTCAATCCTTTCCTTTGATTCTTGGATGAAGCTTCTTGATGAAGGAGATTAGGGCTCTTTAGTATTCTTGTGTATTCTTTGATAAAACTCTCAAAAGATATTTCTCTCTGATGAATAGTGCCCTTTAAATAGCCTCCCACCTTCTTTGGTCAAGCCCCATCCGTCAGATTTGAAAAACTAGCCGTTACAAGCCTTGGAAAGGACAAAAAGTACATCTGCAGAACTAGCCGTTACTGTTCAGCCCGTGGTTGGGTCGGCTCATCCTGTCCTTGGGTCGACCCAACTTGACCTTGGGTCGACTCAAACATTCCTTGGGTCGACCCTCTCAGAGAACACAGAAACATGAATTTCAAACTTCCTTCACTTGGGTCGACCCAACCATTCTTTGGGTCGACTCAAAGTCTGCTTGGGTCGACTCAACTTCTTCTTGGGTCGACCCTCTCAGTATTCCCAGAAGATCAATTTTTGTCTGTCTTTCTGTCTTCAATTTGGGTCGACCCTCTCAGAGTTTGGGTCGACTCAAAGTTTACTTGGGTCGACTCAACTTCTTCTTGGGTCGACCCTCTCAGTAATTCCAGAGAACCGATTTCTGTCTGTCTTTCTGTCTTGCCTTTGGGTCGACCCTCTCAGGGTTTGGGTCGACTCAAGCTTGGGTCGACTCAACCACTGTGTGGGTCGACCCTCTCAGTAACTCCAGAGAGCATTTTTCCTTGGCATTTTGAGGTTCTTTGGAGGTTGGGTCGACTCATGCTTACCTTGGGTCGACCCAACTCACTGTTCATTTGTGCTGTTTTTTGCAGGAGTGTGCCAGATGATTCCTTTAAGTGCCGGGGTCGTCCCAATCAACCTATGGGTCGACTCAATTCACACTTTGCTGCATTCTCAAGGTTAGATCCATTCAAATGAACAAGACCATATATATGTTTTCAATTTAAGCATATGTACTGAGAGTAATAACCTTATAAATGAAGTATCAATTTAACTTATAGCATGCTTTAAATAATAACTTGTTAATCATCAAAATAACACTATCATCCTCAATCTCCCCCTTTTTGATGATTACAAAATAAAGAGTATAAGCCTATTGATACTTGTCTTTAGAACCAGTTTATGAAAGGGATTGAATTTCAGAATTTCAGCTTTTCATATATATAAGTGAAATCTCCCCCTATATCATTCAAATGTTGCCAATTTGACTTTTTGAATTGCTCCCCCTTTCATTTATAATTCATTAGCAATGAAACTTCAAAAATTTGAGATAAAATGTGAGTTTCAGCTTATGTATCGGGGTGCGAGAGGTGCGTGCCAAATTCTGAATTTATATGTGCCAAATTCTGAATTTTGATGGAAATTTTTGATTTAGTCAATTTCATTGTTACAACTTGCTCCCCCTTAGATATATAATCTTTCTTATATGATTTTTAATTTGTTTAGCCCATTTATTTCTCTTTTCTTTTCATAACTTCTTTACTCACTCTTTCTCATAAATGAAATACTCTTTCTTTTCTTAGAGTGAATACTTTATCTTTTCGTCTCCCCCTTTATACTCTTCCTTCTCTTCTCCTTTATATACTCCTTTATATACTGTTTCCTCTTCTCCCTTTATATACTACCCTTTCCTTCATAACTTCTTTTATATACTCTTTCCTCTTCTCTTCTCCCCCTTTTTGTCATCATCAAAAACATAGATATGGGAAAAGATGCAATAACGAAAAAGCTTTAGACTTCATTGATCAAAATAGGAACATTTTTCATACATTAATTCCCAAAATAAGTACAATGTTCCTCAATCAAGAATTAAAGATATGACGGAAAAGCAAGATACATAAGGAAAAAAGCAAGATACATATAAGAAAAGGCAAGATACATTTGAGAACTAGATTTCTAGCCTAGGCTCTAAATATAGATGCTAAGATCAGCCTAGGGAGAATCTAATGGCTGGGATCTAGTCCTCATCCGCCTAGCATAAGTAGCGAGGGGAGGTCGAGCCTGGTGAGACTGGGTCTGGCGTGGAGCACGTCGAGCTGGATGACTCTGTGCCGATATCTCTGACTCAGCAGCCTGTGGCACAGAAGGTCCATGTGTCTCTCTCTCTCTCCTGAGTGCTCCAATCTGCTGCCTCAGATCACTGATATCAGCAGACATGACATCCAAGCGGGCGTCCAATCGGCTCGTGAGCCCGTCAGTAATAGTCCTCGCCTGAGCTGTCATGAGCTCTGTCATCCTGCTCCAGAAGTCATCCGTATCTGTCGGAGGAGCAGATGACGATGGTCCAGCCTCTGAGGGTGCAGTAGGATGATCCATAGGCTCCTCATCCTCACCCTCTGGTGCCTCTCCCTCTGGTGCCTCACCCTGAATGCCTGCACCAGTATGTATCCACTGCCCGTTCACTTTCTCATAACCCATGCGTATGAGTGACCGTGCAGTGTACGTGTCTGTGGGGTGCAGATTCTTGAATGCTTCCTCCTCGAGAGGTAATCCATGCTGACGGAAGATCAGTGTAAGTATCATGCCATAAGGCAATGATACCCTGTTGCTGCTTATCACCTTTCTCATTTGCTTCAATATCATGGCCGGAAGATTTAGGGGAATCCCTCTAATCATGCACTCCATAACTGCAAGATCTCGCTCTGAGATGAGATCAAATCTACCGGTCTTCGGAAATAGAATTCTATTTATCATATTTAGCAACAACCTCATCTCGGCGGAAAGAGAACTAGCTATTACCTTCTGAGAGAAATCGAAGTTCTCATTTTCCATGATCAGCTGAAGAGCTCTCATCTTGTTATCTGATCTTTCCGGAGTAGCTCCTGTGCAAGGTAGGTGTAGTAGCTCACTCAAGCTCTCCTCGGATACCCGGATCCGAACACCTCTAACATCTGAAACAAGCCCTCCCATACCAGTTTTGAGGAAGGCGTAGAACTCTTGGACTAATCCGGGGTATATCACCACATCAAGGGAGCAAAGATACTCCCATCCTTGTCTTTGGATCCATTCCCAAATTCGAAATCCTTCTTGGTTGAAAAACTCCGAATGGATCCTTCTTCCGGTAGTAACCGGCCTCCCCGCAAATCTTGCAAGAAGCACTGAGGGGGAAGGAGGAGGAGGGACCTCCGCACGTGCCTCACGTGGTGGAGACACGGGAGAAGGCTCGGTAGGGCGCCTTTCCTCTTGTTGAACTCGGCTCACTCTTCCGGATCTTTTGGCTACGGCTCGTTTGGGACCCATTTCTCCAAGATCTTAAAGAAATCTACTGTTTGGAGGAGTTTGGTGGAGATTGGAGAGTGGGGACCAAGCTTTTTGGAAGAAGACAAAGGGCAAACAGTGCCCTAGATGTGCTCTCGGGCCCCCTTTTAACAGTGGGGTCCCGACGTTGGGTCGACTCAAGAATTTTCTTGGGTCGACTCAACGTTGGGTCGACCCATGTTCTGGGTTGGGTCGACCCAAGTGCAGAAATTTGTTTTCTCTTCCTTTTTGCTTCTAAAAAGTTTTTCTTGCTTCCAATTCTTATAAGCTCTTTATGGAACAATGATACATGAGTAGGAATCTATAGATAACAAGTTTGACTCATGTTTCATGGGATTTTTGAAGTTAGAGGAATGTATCATGAGACTACTAACTTCCTTCCATATTCATTCAATAAAAGGATCACATATACCTAATTCCCTTCTGAGCATACAGAATCTATCTTCACTCAGTGGTTTTGTGAATATATCGGCCAATTGTTTTTCCGTGCATATATGCTCAATGCATACATTTCCATTTTGCACATGATCCCTAATGAAATGGTACCTTATTTCTATGTGTTTGGCCTTAGAGTGCTGAACTGGGTTTTTAGTGAGATTGATAGCACTCGTATTATCACACTTGATAGGAATATTATCTAGTTTAACTCCATAATCCTCTAGTTGTTGCTTGAGCCATAATACTTGAGCACAGCAACTACCAGCAGCTATGTATTCAGCTTCGGCTGTGGATAGTGCTACTGAATTCTGCTTTTTACTAAACCATGATACTAAATTGTTTCCTAAGAATTGGCATGTGCCACTTGTGCTCTTTCTATCTAATTTGCATCCGGCAAAATCTGCATCTGAGTATGCAAGCAAATCTAGACATGAGTCTCTCGAGTACCATAATCCAATGGTGGTGGTTCCTCTTAAATATCTAAGGATCCTCTTAACTGCACTTAAATGTGACTCCTTAGGATCCGATTGATATCTAGCACATATCCCTACACTAAAAACAATGTCGGGTCTACTAGCCGTAAGGTAGAGCAAGGATCCAATTAGTCCTCTATAGAGCTTAATATCCACACTTTTCCCTTTTTCATCTTTGTCTAGCTTACTAGTGGGATTCATTGGAGTGCCAATTCCCTTATGATTTTCATTACCAAACTTCTTCAATATTTTCCTTGTATACTTAGTTTGATGAATGAAAATCCCTTCTTTGGTTTGTTTGATTTGTAATCCTAAAAAGAAACTTAGTTCTCCCATCAAACTCATCTCAAATTCTCCATGCATTAAGTTAGCAAATTCTTTGCATAGAGTATCGTTAGTGGCACCAAAGATTATGTCATCTACATATATTTGTACCACTAATAGATTTTTGTCCTTTTTCTTGAGAAATAGAGTTTTATCTACATTTCCTCTACAGAAATCATTATCAATCAGAAATTTACTTAGCCTATCATACCAAGCCCTAGGTGCTTGCTTTAAACCATATAATGCCTTATGTAATTTAAACACATGATTTGGCAATTCATGATTTTCAAATCCTGGAGGTTGTTCTACATATACTTCCTCCTCAATAATGCCATTTAAGAATGCACTCTTCACATCCATTTGATATAACTTAAAGTCCATAAAACAAGCAAATGCTAGAAGTAATCTAATAGCTTCTAATCTAGCTACAGGAGCAAATGTCTCATCATAATCTATTTCTTCTTCCTGATTATATCCCTTAGCTACGAGTCTAGCCTTATTTCTTGTAACTACTCCATTTTCATCTAATTTATTTCTAAATACCCATTTTGTTCCAATTACTGAATTATGCTTTGGTCTTTCAGTTAATGTCCATACATTACTTCTTTTAAATTGATTTAATTCCTCTTGCATGGCATTTATCCAGTTAGTGTCTTTTTCAGCTTCTTCATATGTTTTAGGTTCTAATTGTGAAACAAAAGCAAGATAATCATTTAAATTTCTAAGAGAGGATCGAGTTCTTACCCCTTGAGATGGATCACCAATAATTAAGTCTTGGGGATGTCCATGTACATACCTCCATTCTTTTGGCACGTCTTGGGGTTGTGGTGGCACGCAATCCTCTCCTTTATCTTGATTTGGTGCGTCATCAATTTTTAACTTCTCAAAGTCGATAATTCCTGTATCATCATCAATAGAGTTTTCTTTCCTAGCAGACTCACTATCAGACTCATCAAATATGATATTTACCGACTCTTCCACTACTAAGGTTCTTTTGTTGAATACTCTGTATGCCTTGCTAGATGTGGAGTATCCTAAGAAGATACCTTCATCTGACTTGGCATCAAATTTACTTAAGTCCTCCTTGCCATTATTTAAGATAAAACATCTACAACCAAACACTTTAAAATATTTTGCAGTTGGTTTCTTATTCTTCCAAAGTTCATAAGGAGTTTTCTTAGTTATAGGTCGTATTAAAACTCGATTTAAAATATGGCAAGAGGTGTTTATAGCTTCAGCCCAAAAGTACTTTGGAAGATTTGACTCACACAACATTGTGCGTGCCATTTCTGCCAATGTCCTATTTTTCCTTTCAACAACCCCATTTTGTTGAGGCGTTCTAGGTGCTGAAAATTGATGTGATATTCCGTTATTAGTGCAGAATTCCTCGAAGTGTTGATTTTCAAATTCCGTGCCATGATCACTTCGAATTGCTACCAATGTGAATTTCTTTTCATTTATTATTTTATTATATAATTTCAAGAATTCTGAAAATGCTTCATTTTTATGTGCCAAAAATGAAACCCATGTATACCTTGAAAAATCATCAACACTAACTAGTCCATATTTCTTTCCTCCTAGACTTGTAGTTCTAGTAGGTCCGAATAAATCCATATGTATGAGTTCAAATGGTCTAGTTGTTGATACTACATTCTTCGATTTAAAGGATGATCTAGTTTGTTTTCCTAATGAACATGGTCCACATATTTTGTCTTTTTTAAAAATCAATTTTGGCACATCCTTTATTAATTCCTTCTTAACTAGTTTTGATATTAATTCCATACTAGCATGTCCTAGTCTTCTATGCCAAAGCCAACTAGTTTCATTCTTCTTTTCTTCATTAGTCATTAAACATAAACCATTTTTCTTACCTAATTCATGAAGATCTACTAAATAAATGTTTCTTTGCCTTTGTCCTACAAGTACAATGCTATTATCCTTAGGATTTGTGATAATGCATACAGATGCTTCAAATGTAACTTTAAATCCTTTATCACAAAATTGACTTATACTAAGAAGATTATGTTTCAAACCTTTAACCAATAAAACATTTTCTATAAAAATAGATGGAGCAATGAAAATTTTACCCTTTCCAATGATATGACCTTTACCATTGTCTCCATAGGTAACTACTCCACCTTTCTTTGGTTCCAAAGTGACAAACTGATCTTCGTCACCGGTCATGTGTCTTGAACAGCCACTATCAAGATACCATCGTTTTTCCATTTTATCAGCTGTAAGACACACCTGCAATCAAGATCAAGATGAAACTTTAGGTACCCAAACTAAGTTGGGTCCTTTAGGGTTAGTACTCCATGTTCCTTTTGGAACCCAAACTTTCTTAACCTTTTGTTTATTACTTGATTTGCTTTGACTAGATTTTCTAAAGTTACACTCATATGCTCTATGTCCTATCTTATTGCAACAATAACAAGTAACATTTTCATTTTTAGCTTTCACAAAAATATTCTTTAAGAGTTTTTGTTTTGTATTTGTTCTATAACCTAAACCAGCCTTATTATATACAGCTCTTTGACTATCAAGTATCAAATTCAATTTAGTAGAGCTAAGAGTAAATTTATCTACCAAGGATTTATACTTTTCAGCATCTTCTTTTAACTTAATATTTTCAGCAATTAGATTTTTGGTTTCATTTTCAAATTTTCTACTTAACGTTTCATAGTTATTAGACAATTTTATTTTATCTTTAATAAGAGATTGATTTTCTTCTTTTAGAGCTCTATTTCTATTAATTACTTTCTTATGTTCTTCCATGAGTTCTAAGAAAGCATCATGTAATTCATCAACAGTAAAATCACAGTCAAGTTCAGAATCTACCTCATCGTCATTGGCCATATGACATATTTGGGCCGTGTCTTGATGATCTTCATCCTCTGAACTTGATTCCTCACTCTCACTCCAATCAGCCATAAAATTTTTCTTTTTCAATTTTCTTGCTATCCACTTCATATCTGGGCAATCTATCTTGTAATGCCCGGGTTTATTACACTCATAGCAAATAGGGGTTTCTTTCTCTTTTTCTTTATCCTTACCCTTTTCTTTATCCTTACCCCTCTCTTTGCTTGAATTTCCTTTAGAGAAGGGCTTCTTTCTATGGAATCTATTTTTACCTCTCATGAATTTTCTGAATTTCCTCCCAAGCACTGCCATCCCTTCCTCATCAATATCTTCATCATCATCTGAATCTTCTGATTCAGATTGTTGTCTAGGGGTGGTAGTCTTTAGTGCTATGGGCTTTCTTCTCTTGACCTCATCTTCTGAGTTTTGCCTCATGGTCAACTCATGGGTCATGAGTGACCCTAGAAGCTCCTCTAGCTGCAGTGCGTTGAGGTCCTTTGCTTCTTGTATGGCGGTTACCTTGGCCTCCCAATTCCTTGGTAGAGACCTGAGAATTTTTCGCACCAAATCAGAGTTAGAATAAGATTTTCCTAAACTTTTAAGCCCATTTATAATATCAGTAAAACGAGTAAACATATCAGTTATGGACTCGGTAGAATCCATTTTAAACAATTCATATTTATGTACTAATATGTTTATCTTTGATTCCTTGACTTGGTTGGTCCCTTCATGTGTGACCTCAAGTCTATCCCAAATTTCTTTGGCAGTGGAGCAAGTGGATATTCTATTGAATTCGTTTACATCTAAAGAGCAATAAAGTATGTTTATTGCTTTTGCATTTAATTGTGCAAGTCTTCTATCATTTTCATTCCAATCCATTTCTGGTTTAGGAATGATAGTGCCTTCTACATTGAGTGTGGGTGTGTGAGGTCCTCTAGTGATTATTTGCCATACCTCATAATCTGAAGCTTGAATGAATATCCTCATTCTAGCTTTCCAATATGCATAGTTTGTGCCATTAAATAGAGGTGGTCTATTTGTGGATTGCCCCTCACTCATTGCACCTCCCACTTGGGTTGCCATGATCTTTAACTCTTGATGGTTAGATCAATGAGCACTATTAGAGCACCTTGCTCTGATACCACTTGTTGCCCAAGGTGACAATCCAAGAGGGGGGGGTGAATTGGTTTCTTTTTAAACTTTTGGTGTTTTTTAAAAACTTTCTTAATTAAGTGTGGTGGATGCTTTCTTAAGCTATTTGAGTGAGTTAAGCTAATGCAATAATAGAAGGTAAAGCAAGTGAAAATAGAGACACAAGCACAATACAAACACCACAATATATAGTGGTTCGGTGCTCTCCTTAGCACCTACGTCCACTCCCCAAGCGTACCCTTGGGATTTCACTATAATCACACGGATTACAGTTGGATTGTTTTCCGGGCTCACAATCCAAAAACCTAGTTGGTTTTACGGGCTCACCAACGAACCTATACACTTGGTTTTGCGGGCTCACCAAGAACCTTGTTGGTTTTGCGGGTTCACCAACGAACCTATACAACTTTGGTTTTACGGGTTCACCAAAAACCTTTGTTGGTTTTGCGGGCTAACCAACGAACCTTTACAAAGTGTTTAAGCAAATGAAAATAAAAGATTTAACTCCTAAATGAGCATATAAGATAATATGAACAACAAAGAAGAGTTTAGAAGGAAGTTATCGCTTTGAAGTTGCTTTGCTCTTCTTTGTCAAGGAAGCTTCACTCTTCAATGGGGGAAGGAGCTCTTGATGCCTCTTTGAATGTGCTCAATCCTTTCCTTTGATTCTTGGATGAAGCTTCTTGATGAAGGAGATTAGGGCTCTTTAGTATTCTTGTGTATTCTTTGATAAAACTCTCAAAAGATATTTCTCTCTGATGAATAGTGCCCTTTAAATAGCCTCCCACCTTCTTTGGTCAAGCCCCATCCGTCAGATTTGAAAAACTAGCCGTTACAAGCCTTGGAAAGGACAAAAAGTACATCTGCAGAACTAGCCGTTACTGTTCAGCCCGTGGTTGGGTCGGCTCATCCTGTCCTTGGGTCGACCCAACTTGACCTTGGGTCGACTCAAACATTCCTTGGGTCGACCCTCTCAGAGAACACAGAAACATGAATTTCAAACTTCCTTCACTTGGGTCGACCCAACCATTCTTTGGGTCGACTCAAAGTCTGCTTGGGTCGACTCAACTTCTTCTTGGGTCGACCCTCTCAGTATTCCCAGAAGATCAATTTTTGTCTGTCTTTCTGTCTTCAATTTGGGTCGACCCTCTCAGAGTTTGGGTCGACTCAAAGTTTACTTGGGTCGACTCAACTTCTTCTTGGGTCGACCCTCTCAGTAATTCCAGAGAACCGATTTCTGTCTGTCTTTCTGTCTTGCCTTTGGGTCGACCCTCTCAGGGTTTGGGTCGACTCAAGCTTGGGTCGACTCAACCACTGTGTGGGTCGACCCTCTCAGTAACTCCAGAGAGCATTTTTCCTTGGCATTTTGAGGTTCTTTGGAGGTTGGGTCGACTCATGCTTACCTTGGGTCGACCCAACTCACTGTTCATTTGTGCTGTTTTTTGCAGGAGTGTGCCAGATGATTCCTTTAAGTGCCGGGGTCGTCCCAATCAACCTATGGGTCGACTCAATTCACACTTTGCTGCATTCTCAAGGTTAGATCCATTCAAATGAACAAGACCATATATATGTTTTCAATTTAAGCATATGTACTGAGAGTAATAACCTTATAAATGAAGTATCAATTTAACTTATAGCATGCTTTAAATAATAACTTGTTAATCATCAAAATAACACTATCATCCTCAAAGATATTAAAACAAAGAATAAAAACAAATCAAAGCTTCTTAAACAAGCAGATATGACAATATAAACAAATAGAGTAAAGAGAAGCCCTCAAACGAGTTTTGAAGATGGAGGAGCTCGGCTTCTTCTTTACTTGACCCTCTTCTGATTTGGCGCGAGGTAGAGGATCACTGAGGCAGCACACGGATGGAGAGGAAGCTTTGGGATTCTCTTGGATGCTCTTCTTCTCTCTATTTCACTTTGAATGGCCCTTTTGTGCTTATGGGAGATTTCCCTTGTAATCTCTTTGGAATCTCTTTCCTAAATAATCTCTCCCACTTTCATGCCTTCTCTCCTAGCTCTCCTCTTGTTTTTATAGCTTTAGATGGCGTGGAAACAAGAATCTAGCCGTTAGAGACAAAAATAGAGCCGTTGGACACAGTCTGCACTTCCTGACAATATTACCGTTGGGATCGGAGTCGACTCGCCTGTTGCAGGAGTCGACTCGTGCTTTACTGGAGACGACTCGGCCACTGTTCCAAATTTGAATTATGGTGCATCCTCGACTGGGAGTCGACTCGTCTTAACCCGGAGTCGACTCGCCAACTTCTGGAGCTGACTTGGCAATTTCGGAGTCGGCTCATCCACTGAAGTCCGTGGATCCAATTTTGAATTTTGTCCTCTCGAGTCGACTTGACTGTCCTGGGAGTCGACTCGAATCTCAGAGCCCGAACTCCCGATCCTCTGTCTTTTGGCTCGTCCAGTCTTGGAGTCGACTCGAACTTCCTTGGAGTCGACTCGGCTCTCAGTTTGCGAAACTTGGTCTTCTGCCTTTTTGATGTGAAGCTGTCTTGGAGTCGACTCGAGCTGTCTGGGAGTCGACTCGAATCTCAGAGGCAGTAACTTGGTTTTCTGTCTGTTGATGGTCGCGGAGTCTCGGAGTCGACTCGTGCAATGCGGGAGTCGACTCGAATCTCAGAGTCCCAAAAATGCTCTCTGACTTTTTTCTTGTGTTCTGCTGAGAGTCGACTCTTGCTTTCTTTGGAGTCGACCTACCAACCATCGGAGTCGACTCGCGTTCCACTGGAGTCGACTCGAATCTCAGACCCGAAAACTGCTCTCTGACTTTTCTGCCTGTGACTCCTAGGAATCGACTCATACTTCTCCGGAGTCGACTCGAATTCCACTGGAGTCGACTCGAAGACTGTTCTTTTGAATTTTTCTTTTGATTTTACTCCTCCAATTTGAATCCTTTGAACTTTAAGCTTGGGCCAATAAATTGTAGCTTTCTTCCAACTTGAGAGCTTTGGAGGCCTTCTTGTGTTCTCCCAACTTGCTATGTTCCTTGCAAAATAAATATCTTTCTCCTTGCAACATAAACATTAGTATCTATACTTCAAGGTTTTGTGATCATCAAAATCAATCTATGAATCAATCTTTGGGTCATCAGGATAGTCATATACCACTGGTGGAATTTGCTTATAACAATAGTTACCATTCCAGCATCCAGATGGCCCCATACGAAGCCCTCTATGGGAGAAAATGCCGATCCCCCTTACATTGGGATGATGTGTCGGGGAGCGGAAAATGTTGGGCCCCGAACTGGTCCAGCACACTAGAGACAAAGTACTCTTGATTAAGCAAAGGCTTCAGGCTGCCCAAGACAGACAGAAAAGATGGGCTGACAGAGGAAGAAGGGTCTTGAAATTTTTGGAGGGGAACTTTGTCTTCCTAAAAATTTCTCCATCAAAGGGTATTACCTGATTCGGAAGACACGGCAAGTTAAGTCCTCGCTACATCGGCCCATTCGAGATTCTCGCCAGAATAGGCAAGGTTGCCTACAAGTTGGCCCTACCCCCAGAGCTATCAGGTGTACACGACGTCTTCCATGTCTCTCTGCTATGGAGGTATTTCCCGGATCCCAGCCATGTGGTGCCACATGAGCCTCTGCAATTAAATAAAGATTTAACCTATGAGGAGGCCCCCCTGTGCATCAAAGACAGAAAAGAGCAAATCCTCCAAAGACGCACCATTCCCTACGTTAAAGTCCAGTGGACCAATCACACCGAAAGGAAAGCTACCTGGGAACTGGAGGAGGAGATGCGTCAATATTACCCTCAGCTCTTCGAGAACCAAGGTATGTTTAATTTCGAGGACGAAATTTATTTAAGGGGGAAAGGATGTAATGTCCGGGCCCAATACAGACCGGGCCCAATACTGTAGGCCCAGTTGAATAGTATTGGGCTAGGGAGGGGTTAGCAGGCTGCACTGGCCCAAGATGACAGTGATCTCCCGCTTGAGAGCTGAAAGGACAGGACCACCAGGTGGCCAACGGAGAAGA
This sequence comes from Phoenix dactylifera, assembly GCF_009389715.1. NCBI lineage: Eukaryota > Viridiplantae > Streptophyta > Magnoliopsida > Arecales > Arecaceae > Phoenix > Phoenix dactylifera. The sequence goes on from NC_052399.1 coordinate 9,570,894, forward strand.
CCTCCACAAACATGCAAAACGGGAACCCGCCACCTCCTCTTCCCCTCGGCAGGCGAGCTGTGAGCTGGCCTGAAGGGGAGGGGTAGCTGGTGGCTCCCGGGACACTGAGGAAGGAGAGGATGCCACCTCTCCTTCAGGGTCAAATCATAAGCCGAGTTTTTAAACCCCTAAAACCCGCTAACCCCCTGGTTTTTTTGATATACCCTCCTAAGCCCCTAACCCTCTGAAATCTGTTGTACCAGAGAGTTAAGCCCTGGAGCTAGAGGCAGAAGGAACCCCGCAGCTTTAGGAGAGGAAGGAGGGAGTGTACCGAAGTGATTCTGCACAGCTTCAACCGTCCACAACAAGGTACGGACCCCCTGTAGGTAGGTATAGGCAAGAAAGGGGTGGAAAATCCCCTCTATGGGGTGTTCTCCTTCCTGTTTCATCAAAGAAACAGAGAGGAGGAGACCGGCACAGTGGGGTTCAACATTGACAGGGGAGACCGGAGGAGGAGGACCCACGAGCTGCAGGCCGGACCCACCGGCCGCGGGCCGGCCCGAGGATGGCCCAAGCTCAGGCCCAACGGCCACCCGGGCCGAGCCCAACCGGACTCGGCCTTCGGGTGATCAGCCCTGGCCGCGGCCGCCCTAGGGCTGAGGGGCAGCCAAGGGCCGCCGGGTCTGGCCGTGCCGGCGACAGACGCGGCCCCTAGGCCGCCAGCCTCAGCCGAGCCCCACCCCTCCGCCGGCCGAGAGGTGGTGGCACGGTATCCACAAAGAAAAAGGGGGAAGAAGGAAACAGAAGAAGAAGAAGAAGAAACAAAAAAAAAATGGAAGGGGGGGTACTTACCTCGGGCCACGGCCTTACCTAACCGTGGTCGGAGCCAGGAAGACCCTCCGGAGAAGGTTCGGCCTCGATATCACCTCCCTGCCTTCCCCCTCTTCTCCGGCATCACTTCGGAGAAGGGGAAAAAGGGGCCGGCCTCCCGCCGCCGTTGCTCGAGGGAGGAGCACCCTTTCTGCCGGTGGATCGGGGGGCGTTGCATCTCTCCGGTCGCCTGCGAAGGAGAGAAGGCGGCCGGGAAGGGGCTTCGGCCGCAGCAGGAAGGGTTTCGGTGGATGGCGGCGGGAGGGGACCGGAGGCGGAGGAGGCCGGGAAGGGTTTCGGTGAAAGGTGAAGGGGGCCGGAGAGACCGAAGAGAGGAGAGAGGGGCGAACGAAAGAGGCCGAAGCCTCTAGAACCTGAGAAGATTTTTTTTAAAACGGGTCTGCCTAACGGGTCGGATCCGAGTCCGGATCCGAAACCCGTTAGGCCTAAATAATTTTAATTAGCTGGGTTAAATCCAAGTGGACCCGAATTCTAAAATGGGCTAACCTTAATTAAGGTTAAGCACAGGTTCAATTGGGTCCGCACCCAATTCAAATTAAATTAATTTACTGGGCTCGGGCTGGCCTTAGACCGAGCCCAAAATTGGACCCACTCTATTAAGCTAAGTACAAAGGACCCAATTGGTCCCGGAGGCCAATTAAACTTGAATCTAAGCCCAATTAAATTGGGCTAAGTCTGGACGGGCCCAAACTGCAAATTGGGTCAAATTCGAACCGAATTAAGCCCAGATTGATTTGGGTCCGAACCCAATTAAGCTGGATTAGATCCAGCAAACCCAATTGAATATAGATCATGCCTAATTTAAGCCCAATTATATTGGCAGAAGGCCAAATTGGCTAGAAAAAGGGTGACCTAACCACAAATCCGACCCAACCCTTTCATTAAAGGCCCAATTAGGCCTTGTAGACCCAAATCTACTTTAATTAAACCCAAAGGCTTCAAGTTGGGTGAATTGAACTGGGCTAAATCCTTGGTTAGGATACAAACAAGTCCATGGTAAGATGAACGAAATTTATGATTAGAGGATAATGTGGGTCTTGCAATGTGATTTTAGGAATCAAAGACCCGTCGTCCGAACCCAAGGAACTTGAAATACTACTTATTGTAAGTAACCTGTTCTAATCCTACTTTGGATCATGTCATGTTATTAATATTTTTTCTAAGTGTTATTCAAGTACATACTTCATGAATGTTATGTTTTGATAAGTAAGTAACCTGCCTAATTTATAATTTATGGCCATATATGCATTACGATTATGTTGATATTTTAAATCATGCATGCAAGTTAGTACAGCAAAATTCCTATTTAGCCGAAGGGCACTATAGATGAACTCAAAGATGCTACTGATCGAATGCAACTGAGCTGGCCTTGCTCGTGGCCGAGAATGACTGAGCCTGCCCCGCCAGTGGCTGAATAATAACTGAGCTGGCCCCGCCAGTGGCCGAGACTGACTTCGCAGTAGCATCCGAGAGAATGGACCACGACATGCCGGGGGTACGGTTTCATATGCATACTTTATGAAAATATTTGTCTGATTCAAAAGACTGTTTTGTTCACCCAGCATACATATTTTGCCATGATAAATTGTTAGATAATATGCATGTCAGCTTCTCAAACCCTGATAGACATGTTTAGTCTTTTAGTTGATCCGATAAGATTATGCAGGATTACTTACTGAGCCGTATAGCTCATACCTATTGTTTTCATTTCTTTTCAGATCCTCACCAGTGATCGCCATCAGATATATTTTTATTTTGTTACAGAGCTTCGTTATTTTTGGAGAAGCTTATATACTTTTGTATATTTGAATAGCATAGAAGTTCTGTATTTTTGGTATCAATCTTCAAGGTTGCAATGCAAATATTTTAATATATGAAAGTTTGAAATCTATTGGCTACCTGTTACCCCTGTACGAGGCTGCGTGCTATTGTGGGCGGTAGTCGGTAATAGTACGGCCGTGTCACGGATCCGGGTTCGGGGCGTGACAGTTCCCAAGACACATTTTAAGTCGTGGGTTGGAAGGAAGCTTGGTATTAACCAATTTCATATTTGGGGCTGCTCTGCAAAAGTCCAAATTTATAATCCATTAGAGAATAAGTCTAGAACCATTTCTTGTTATTTCATTGGCTATCTAAGCAATTCTAAAGGATACATATTCTATTGCCCTGACAGAGACACAAAGATTATTGAGTCTATCCATGATAGGTTTTTATAGTCCGATATAGATGATTGCAAATATTTTCATACTAAAGATGTAACATTAGAGGAAAGATAAGTTATTGTTCTTATTAATTTATTCATTAGCTCTGCAACCTCAAGCTTATCAGATTCTACATACCTTTTACTTATGGCATCAAAGAATTTCCTAGCTTTATCATTATCAGGCATAGCATCTAGAATTGAATCAGATTTGGACCTCTTTATGATCATCAGCCTAAAACGATTCACTTTCTCCTACTTTTCATTGGAAGCCTTTTGTTCTAAAGTACTCTCACTAGTAACCTGAGATGGAGGATCATCCTTGAATGCAATATCCAAATCCATCAAACCTAGCACTAGCTCAATGTCACCATTTTTGTATTTTGTAGTTTATTCCAGTTAGAGTTTCAATAGGAGCAATAGTGTTTATTCACAGCAAAGGCGCTAACTGCTAGATAACCTTTATATAGTTAATTAATAGACATATATAGATAACCGGCATGCTTAAAAATATTTATAAGCATTACTTTAATGAGAGCCTTTGGTGCAATGCCATAAACTTCCTTTGGAAAGAAAGCGACCCACATAAGGTACCCTCTCCAATGTATAGTAGAATTAACTAATAAGGTATCATTAGCTTTCGGACGCCCATCTACTTTGGTAGAATGAATTTCTAGACATGTAAACTCACTAGTCAAAAAATATTCCACTTCAGAATTATAACATGCAATAAACTTCCTTTGGAGAGATGATTGTGTGCAATAATTCCACGATGCTTCTCAATCTCTTTCGAAATATCAAACAGAAGGATCCTGCAAATTTTAGTGAATGGGCCAATTTGGTGGTCACCATCCATTGAAATTCACAACCCTCTAAAGAAAAACAGAGATCTACCAGCCATCCCCATAAATCCATTCATTAACCTTAATGTGCCAATACGATGCAATTCATAAAAATTAACATGATTCTCAATCTCTTGAAATACCAAATAGAGGGATCCTGCAAATCTCAATGAATCGGCTAATTTGGTGGTCACCATCCACTGAAACCTACAACCCTCCAAATTAGGGATGGATCTACAAAAAATATATCATTATTCAATCCAAATATAAGACTACATAAAATTTGCAATAGCAATATTTAAGAACCTTTATGCAATAAAAATATTTTGCAGAGACCACATCATAATTTTTAGAGTACCATTTCGTAATAAAACTTTAGTACAAGAACAAAATAAGTATTTAGGGACCTTTTTGTAATACAATTTCACCATAGCGATTAACATGAAATTTTCTAAGGACCTTTGTGAAATAATATACTTTTCAGGGGGCTCAATAAAAAATTTCCTATCTATTGGCTAATCAGATTTGAATTTCGGGTCAAAACCCAAAATCTGAAATCCAAAATCCTTTTCATCAGCCCACGACCGGGCGGAGGAGGGGGGGCCAAAACCAATGGCCCTCCTTGCCAAAATTCAGCTGGCGACCGCCAAAATCCCTCGATCGGCGGCCCACCGTCTTCTCCCCGGCACTCTGACTGCCAATTTCCCAACAATCGAGAAGGGAACTGCCATGGTTCTTTCTTTTCTTTTGTTCTTGAAAACCGATAGGAAGAAGAAACCCCTGCGCAGCGGCACGGCCGCTGGCCGGCTCACAGATGGCGTGGCCCAATTAGCCATCGGTGGCCTCTTTGACCACCAGATAGGAGGAGGAGGGTACGACAACGAAGAACCTAAGCGCCGACATCCCTTCTTTCCTTTTTTTTAAAATTGCTTTCTTACACTCCTTTTCTGATTTTTTTATTGATATGATTTCTTCTTGATTTGATGTATTATTTTCATCAAATCAAATGTATTATTTGATGTATTATTTTTTATTGATATGATTTCTTCTTGATTTCTAACCTTATACGAAATCTAGGCTTTAATACCAAATGTAAGAATTTTATAAATACCATGCAGAAGATTAGAACACAAAAAAAACCATAAATCAAACTAAAAAAGATTGAAGCATACCTTTAAAGTCCTAAGCAACCATTGATGATTGTTGCGGCAATACATGTTGAAGGAGAAACATAAAGATAGGTTTAGTCTTCCTCTTTATCTCCTTCTTGATGTCTGTCTTCTTAACGGGGTAGGTGCCTCTTAGGAATGTAGAGATCTTGATGCCCTTTAGAATTTCTCTATAGGCAGATATATAGAAGTGGAGTGGAGACCAAGCTCAGTTAGCAATGCTAATGGGTCCATCCATTATAGAGCCCATTAACCAAATCAGACCTACACCAATACTCGCTACACCTCATAACTAAGATAACAGAGCCCAAAATCACCATTCGATCACAAATTAATTATGGACTTCTTAATATTCATTCAGATGACAACCTAGCTTGTATCACATAACAAATCAAATTAAAATCAATCCATAATCGATGGAAGCCCGATAAATTCCAACAGAAAGCACATCTGCAGCAAATTATTGTCAAATATCTCAGTTAGGATAGTGCTGTAGGCTTTATGGGATGAGTTGGCGGGCATAGAGGACGAGCTCTTCTTGGTGCAAGTTTCACTCCAACCCCCGCAGCTCCATGGTACGTCGGAAGAAATCATCACTCCCAAGCGTCCGAGGAGAAGTGTTCGCAATGATCTTTCGGATAGTATTGCTTCGATAATCGATATTATAACTTTCTTCATATACTTAATCAAGGAGAAGTTAAAAGCTGTGCATCATGTGTGAGGTTGATTTGTATCCTCGTTCTTTGTCGACATTGGAAGAATCTCTCTCTGATGCCGAGGTAGAGAAAGCAGCAAACTCCCTCATGGTATGTGCAGCATGGCTGATGCGGATGGCTCGTGATGATAGGCTATTTCAACATATGACAACTCCCCCTGCTCAACTGGCAAGAAAATCTGCATTCATGCTTCCTAATGCTCTCAAGCAGAGGCCACAGGTAGGCCTGACCACGGTTCGGTTCTAACCGAAGAACCGGACCGGAACCAAATCGGACCGGAACTGGAACCGTGTCTCACGGTTCTTAACCGAACCGCAACCTTGAGGAATACAGTTCTGTTAAGGTTCCAGGTTTGATGGAACCGGAACCGGAACCGGCGGTTCGATTCCGGTTCGAACCGAAAAAAACGACTATTTTACCTCTTCTAACAACTAAAAAACGGCTAGTTTGAGGGGCATTTTGGGAAACGAAAATTATCCCCAACACTATATATACCTCTCCAAATCAATTTTTTCACCACACCACTCAATGACTCAATCTTCCAATCTCTCTCTCAATTTTTCACTCTCATTTATTTAATCTATTCCAATTCTCTACACATTTCATAACCTCCCCGTATTTTTATTTTTCTCAATCTAATTATCAAAAATGTCTTCCTCCCGCTCAAATAAAGGCAACGAAATATTGTTCCAAATCCAAATTCTTGGGATTCAAATTACCGACCCCCCTCTATTGATGAGTAAATAATAAAATGAGGTACAAATTATCATTTTTATTAATTACACAATCTATTTGTATTTAAAATTTTTTTCCAAATTAATTACACAATTTATTTTTTTTCAAAATTTTATAACCGGAACCGAAACCGCCTAGAACCGGAACCGGAACCGGCGGTTCTAGAACCGAAACCGAACCGACTATTTTCGGTTCCAGTTAAGGTTGTAGGTTTTTGTGGAACCGGAACTAACGGTTCCATAACCAGAATCGGCGGTTCCGGAACCGTGGTCAGATCTAGCTGCAGGCATCTATTTTGATGGCATAAATAACTTTCGGAGTAGTAAAGATTTCACATACTTTACTTGAGGTAACCGCTTGGTAAAAGGTATGTGTTAGGATGGGGTTGTATCTTACACCCATTCTTCGCTTGAATCCATCATTGGATCACCCACAGAGGCTGCAATAATGGCAAGGGATAACATATTGCCCCCTGTTTTTTTATCCAATTTTTGGAGAGTGCAGATCCAGTTGGTTCTTCAATTTGCGACCAACCAGCTATAGCCAACCATATTCTTTTTTTTCTTTTTTTTAGTGTGAAAGCGGCCGACAAAATCAGAAAACAGATGGCTACAGAGAGAGGTGCCGACGCAGATACGTGGTTCACTCAAACAAAACTTTCTGAGTGATGTGCAGCAAAGAAAACAATCCAATCAACCATATTTTTTGGTAGGGAACATTTGACCAATCTTTTGCATATTGTTCCCGTAGGCTGAAAGCAACCTTGGCATCTAAAATACGATGAGGTTTAATATTCTATCCTACCCTCGAAGCAATCCCTGCAACGAAAGCTTGTCAAAGATGTTATAACTTCATATTGGATGAATTTTGCTTATCCTTATATACTTTCAATTGTCTTGACAATAGAATAAGAAGAAAGAATAAAAATAGATTTGAGATAAGACATACAAAAGATGTTGGAGATGGCTCAGTAAATACCTGAGGGTTTTTCTTCAAACCATCAGTTTCTTAACAAAATCTTATTTTTATTGGAAATTATAGGATCTTCTTGGTTGGGCCATTGTATTCGATCCATTTACTTTCTCGTAGCCACCACACTTTGGTTAGTGGAGGACCTGACTTGGCACAGTATATGCCATATTGGGCTATCCTCACAAGAGGAATATATTTCTTTTACCAAAAAATATTTTTTAATAAAATATAAGATTATAATAGGTATAAGATTATAATACATTTTTTACATTGTAGATATCCTTAGAAATTTACTTAGATGGGAGTCCATCTACGGGCTCGTTTGGTTCGCGGAAAGCATTTTTTCTCTTAGGAATATGATTCCTGAGAAGAAGATTCTTAGGAAGAGAATGCTTAGGAATGTACTTTTGGCATGTTTGGTTAAACATAAAAAAGTGACGAGTGCTTATGTTTGGTTGACCATCCACTTTTCTGGAAAAGTTATTTGTAATTCCTATTACACCCTTAATAATGATTAGGTTTTTAATGCATCTTTAATGCCGAAGGATCTTTTTGGAAAAAAAATAAAACTTGAGTGATTTTCACCTCATGAGAAAGTAACTTTCCCATATGTCTCATGGAAAATTTTTTTTCATGAAATATGGGAATCATATTTCTATAAAAATACAACTTTTTCATCTCTCTTCTTTGAAAACTTTAATTAAATAAGAGTCATTTCATTACTTTTTCGTTGACTACATTTTTTTTTTTTTTCTCGTCTTTTCTCGCGAACCAACTGAGCCCTACATATTTTTTTTAACTTGATCATGTGATAAATACGGGAAGGGCTACTGAAGTCCATGCATGGATTGGAGACCGTGGAAGACAAGGGTCCAGGTCCGAAAGTCTTGACGTATTCTAATAAATACGCGACGCTAGATTATTCTAGTTCCAATACCGGGTTGGCTGAGACGTCAATGATGACTCGTTGAATTCCGAGTCAAGTAATTCAACAACTCAGCCTATGGCTCCGGAGAGTTAAATTTCAAAGCCGAAAGCTTATTTGATGTGGTTGTTGGCAGCATAGCTTTAGTAGAATTTTTTAAAATAAAATTTTTATTAAAAATTATTTACTGTTTGATAATTATATTTCTAAGTTACTATAAAATTTTAATATATATTTGATATACAAACTGAAAAAATAATTTTAGTATAACAAAATGATCAAAAAAAATATTGTACAGTATTATATAACAGTGCATAATAAAATATAATATATATTAATATATGAATATATAATATAATATAATATTACTGTAATATAATATAATATTATTATAATATAGTAATATAATATTGTATACTATAACATAATAATATAACATAATTTGATATTATACAATATAACATATCAATATATTATGATACATATCAATATAGTATAATACAATAATAAAAATATAAAGTATTATAATTATTAGCATAAATTAATATAGTCCGACACATAATTAAGTCTTTCTATAATTATAATATTTTATTATAGATATTTTGGTCCAAAAAGAAAAAATCTTATAAATCAAAATAACTTTCCGACGCATACTAAATATGCTTTTCTGAAGAAGCTTCATTTTGGAGCTTCTCCCCAAAAGCTGTTTTAATTTTCTGGCAAAGTTAAAATAACTTCCCAATTTTTTTTTATAAACACTTTAATTTCATCCAAAAGTACTTTTGAAGGGTTAGAAAAAACTTTTTGGCACTCCAAAAGTTCTAATAAATGGGGCGTAAAACGAGTTATGCCAATGATTAAGTTGAGCAACACCTAAATCAAAAACCTATAGGAAGTTTCTCAAGGATTTCATTTTCATTATATTATTAAAGTATGTAGAGAATATTGAAACCAAACAGCAAGTCCTTTCTTGATCCTGATTCATGAAGTTCAATGGAAAGAAAGAAAATGAAGCATATGCACCAAATAGGAACATCAACCCATCTTACTTGTTTAACTCAATCTACTTAAACTGTTTAACCTGTTTAAAACTATTTAACCCATTAAAAACCTGTCTAATCCATTTAAACTGACTTGATTTGTTTAATAAATAGGTTATATCGGTCAAGCCGAGTTACCTATTTAATAAAGATTTTGGATTTAGATTTGAAATTTTGACCTATTTAATAAACATATCAGATTTGAGTTGATCAATTTTTGACCAAATCTGCATCCAACCTGTATCTAACTCGATTGCCATCCCTAGCATCAAAACACTAGCATATTATAACCAGAGGCTTTTTTTTTGGGTGATTATTTGCTTAAATTTCATCGGAGTAGCAAAATCTTCCTTTTCTTTTTTTTAAGTATTTCTTGAAAACAAACTAAATGCCATGGCATGCGCATTGAAAGCAAATTAATTGAAAGTTGCAATATGCACTATTCAAGGTCACAAGTACTTGTGAAATTAAAATTTTCTTTGAGCTAAAATATTAATATATTTTATAGAAGTACGTTTTTTAAGAGATTAGTGCTGTGGGCCAACTTTCCATAGGAAAAATTTGCTGTGAACCGCTAGCATACCATATGGTACAAGGGATTTGGTGTAATTCCAAAGTTGGCGTGAGGAGTTATATTGTAAAGCGCCAACCTAGCCTGGATTGTGTAGTGATGAGGGAAAATCTTTGGAAAAACAGTAAGAACTTGCTTTCCTTTCATTTGTTATCTTAATACACTAAATTATGCCATTATATTTTTCCTCTCGTCAGATTTGCACTATAGAAAGCCTCCTAGAATCAGTCCATCTCAATTAGTATGTCAACAGTGCAATGTGCTCATTCCTTTTCTACCACCATTTGACTTTTTTCAGATTTCTTTCAATGAAGACTGTATAGTAGATTTGAAGCTTTTAGTATTAGAAAGTAAATACCTCGGGTGACTTATATTAAGAGTTTTAACATCTATTCAAATATTAACACATCATTTAAACTAATACGATCATTAATTGAGGGGATGGTTTCTTTGTATCCTATTAATTGGTTGACCTTATTTGGAAGTTATTAACACCATCAGTCATATTTCATCCTTAGGAGAGCCTTTGACAGCTCGGAATATCTGGATTTCTATTCTGCTTAGACAGTACTCTGTATGGTATTCTTCACCTGCGAGCCTACACCTCCGAGTTTTTTCAAGGTCAATTTTGATGGATTCATCTCCGACAGAGGTACGAGGGGAGGCGTAAATTTTGTTATTAGAGATCCGGATGCTAGGATGGGGGCAACAGGCGGTTGTCGGCTATTCGACATCTCGGTGCCCGGTGCAGAGCTGAGGGCTACCTGGTCAGGTTTTGACATACCCGACTTGAGTTATGAGCCAACTCAGTTATCCTGAAGGGTAACTCGGCCGTGATTATCAGTTGAATCTAGAAAGGTCCGAGGGGTGCCGATGGTAACTATCCGTTGTTTCGAGACATCTGGGCAATGACGAGAGAGGGAGGGGCTTTTCAGATCAAACATGTATTTCGTGAAGCTAATGGGGCTGCGAATTGGGTGGCCGCCTATATGGCCAGCCATGCGAGTAGCACCTTATGGATTAAGGATGGAGAACTGCCTCAGGCACTCCGAGATATTCTGTTTTTTGATTTTATTGGGTGCATTCGTACTCGTCATGTATAAGTCACCCATCCTAGCAAAAAAGAAAAAAGAAAAAAAAAACTTATGAAGTTAAACTAGACACTCTCTCCAATATATAAACTAAACGTGATACCTGCAATTGGAATTCTATTGCACATTCTTTTAGTAGCCCTAGAAGTATGTTGCAAACTCTTTCATCAATTATAAAATAAGAATTCATGGTAAAAAATGGTACATGAGTTGCGCTGCATGGTATTGGTAACACTAGAACAAACAAATCAAACTCGGCCCGGTTCAAACCGGCCCGAGTCTCGACCCGGTTCAAACCGGCCCGAGTCTCGACCCGGTTCAACTCGTTTCTAGAACACATCAAGCAATCCCATCCCGCCTCCAATCCCGGCCACTTCCTCTGTGCACGCCATCCCGTAAAAGCGACTGCCGCGTGACGCGGTAATTACACCTCCCTCTCTACCCCTCACATGCATTCACGTGAATCTCCACCGACGCCAGCTATCATAATGCATCGCCTCTCGGTTCCCTCGCCTCCCCGTAACTTACCAACCCACTACCAAGGCCGAAAGCATATCCTCACCTGTAGTGACCGTAACCACAATATAGTTATAAGTAGGCACCACTCGTGACTGCTTTGCTCTCACGTCACTCTTTCTTTCCCTTTTCGCGTTCCCTCACCGACTCTCTGTTCGTTGTTCTGATCTCCATTTCCGGCGATGGCGAAGCAGCAGGTCCCGGGTTTCGCCGCATGGGCCGTGGCGGCGGCGGCGGTGGTAGTCTTCCTCCCGGCGGCGGTGAGCGGTGCGCGCGACGTGAAGGCGGCGGCGGCTAACACGGGGTTCGTCGTCGAGGGCCGCATTTTCTGCGACACTTGCCAGGCCGGCTTCGAGACCCCCAAGACCACCTACATCGCCGGTAAGATCTCACCGCCACCGCTTTTACCTACTGCTTCCGCTTGGTTTCGGACTCCAGCCGTCCGATATCGGCGGGCTGCCGGCCGTATCCGAGGGGAAACGCATTCATATCGTAATGTGGAAGTGCTTTTTTCTTTTTTATGGGAAACGCAGGGGGAAGGGATTAGGGTCCTCTTAGAGATAGATCTTTTCTTTCCGGGGCGATTTATCTTGTCGTTTCCCTTCTTTTTCGGCGATTTTCCGCATTTGAGTGCCTAAATTTAAAGATTTATCCGGAATAAAGGAGAGTAAGAAACTGGAGGATTATCGTATTCTACAATCTTCTTGTAATTATTTTATCCAGGTTTGATAAAATATGTGCTCCACTGGCGGCATCCTATCCCCGATAAAGTTGGTGTTTTGCAGAACAAAGCGGAATAAACTGGAACAAGCGTGGATTTGTTGAGGACAAATCCACGTTATTCTTCAACTAAACGAGACTGTAGAAAACATAATCGAGTTTCTATTCTGAATCCAGAACCCGGAAGCTTATCGGTAGGGTTTGAATTTGACATTATCCAGACTCATAGCCTTAATAGCTCATTGGTAATATATATATATATATATATATATATATATATATATATATATATATATATATATATATATATATATATATATATATATATATATATATATATATATATATTATGATGAAAATGAAGATAGTAGCGAAGAATATTTTGATGGAAAAATAATGTTTAAATTATATTCTAGTGCTGCTGAATCTCTAATTACAGTTTTGTAGACAAACTGAGTTTAATGTTTTGTTTGAAGCTTAATCCCTTGAAACAGGTCCAATAGGCATATGCGCAGTCTTCAGTGCAATGAGGCTGGATTAATTTGGGCTTACAAGTTAAAAGCCAGGCTTGTTTAGATTAAAGTCAACTTAATAAATAGTTATGAGTTATTTAATGATCATATAATGGTATCTAGATCATATTGTATAGAGGGTTTTGCAAGAGAAATACACTTTTTTACTTTACAAATTCAGCATCATTTTATTTTTTTTGCAGATTCCATACATTTTTTTTGAAATTTGGACAATACTGTTCCCTACTCCTCGAGGTCGAATCTTTTGAAAAGTTTCACAAGTTTTTACTATCTTTTATGCAGGTTTTGAACGTTGTTTATAAAGGGATAGAATTCAAAACACACCAAAAATGACAACAAGTTTATAAAATTGATCGATAATAAATATATAGATAAAAAAACTAACATTGCAACTTGTTAGAGCACAAAAAATAAGGAGAACATAAATCTAACAAATTGACAAACTTGCTCAGGATCAATACAAGTTTTCTATTATGTTGATTATATTCTAAAATCAGCTATTTATAACTTTGTGCAAATTCCATTCATAATTTGGTGCTTTGACTGCCCTAAACATATGGAGGTTTCGATTTGCCTGTAACCTGAACCAACATTGTGGGTTGGCGAGGTAGTGTGGAAGGTTGTCCTAGCCTTTCGAGGTTGGATTGTCTTGCACTGGCATGCTGGCATTTTTGAGAACATGCACAAGTTTTTAATACCTCCTTCCCAAGTTTTAAATAGGGTTTTCATAAAAGAATATCATTACAAAACACATTATAAAATCATCAATAGTAAATATATAGAATAAACAATTAATGGAAGAACTTGTTAGAGCACAATAACAAGTAGAGTATAAAGATAACAGATTTGCACATGATCCATGTAAGTGTTCTATTACTATCTCTATTCTAAAATCTATCGCAATTTGTGCAACTTTCATTGTGAACTTGTGCAACTTAGACTAACTTTGTGGGTCGGTGAGCTAGCGACGGTGTTGGAGGCAATTTTGTCCTAGCCTCAAAACTTTGTAGCAAATCTGCAAAAATAAGGAAAACATATCAAAAATCTGCAAATTGAAAAGTGACTACATCTTCTTGCAAAATCCTCTAATATATATACTCCAGCGTCTTGATCTATAAAAATGTTCTAAGCTGTTTGTAATCTTTTGGACATCTTCTGAGTGGAGGTATATTACATTAACAGAGGTGCAAATTATGTTCATATGTTGTCCACATTGAGTTAAATTCGGTCAGAATTAGATCCCTTGTCTGTTTCATAGCAATTGCTGGAATCTGGATGGCATGCCCGTGTTGAAGAAGTTGTGCAAAATTTCAATTTAATGTTAATCATTGGATGGATATAATAGCCTTAGGTGTATGACATGTAAGCAGGCAAGCATAGGGGCGTGAATTAGGATAAGATTTTTGCTAGTTGGTTTATGTGGGACATAGATAAGATGTGGGCATCATCTCAATTTATCTTTTATTTGGAAGTAGATAAACAGGAAAAAGTGGAGATATCAATACATTGTATTTTAAAGCAGCAAAAGAGTACAACCGAGTTTAGGCGCACACTTCATGAATTTTTATGTACAACATTAATCTTGAGCAATTTGAAGGTTTGGGTGACCTGAACTTGCTCTAGTAGTAATGGAGCTTTCAGAATTCTGCTCATATTCTGGGATAAAAGCACACCTCAGATGAATGGTTACTTTTCTCTTAAATAAACTACAGTAATTCTGTTGGTGTGAAAAAAAATTGCATTTTTCATAGGTGGTTTTCTTTTTATGTTTTCAAAGTTTCATAGGTGCTTTGCAGGTGCAAAGGTGAGAGTAGAATGCCAATCAAGGACGACGGGTGCAAAGACATGCAGCTTTGATGGTGTGACCGACCGCTCCGGCACCTATAATATCCTTGTTGCAGATGAGCATGAACATGAGACCTGTGAGTCTGTGCTTGTTAGCAGTCCGGTGAAGGGTTGTGATAAGATCCTTAAAGGCCGGGAGAGGTCTCCTGTGTTCCTCACCCACAACAATGGCATTGCATCGGACAAAAGATTTGCAAACTCCCTAGGCTTCCAAAACGACATCCCCTTGGAAGGCTGTGCTCAGCTGATGGAGATGTATCGGCAATACGAAAATGAAGTTTAATGAAAAAAGAAGAAGAAAGAAAGAAAATGGGGTCTCCATTATATGTAGTAGGCTATATGTCCAGTGCTCTCTTTGCTGCTGTTATTGCTCTGGTACTTTATTTGTTTCCTTTGTTTGACAATTGGTTAATCTTCTATCCAGCCCACTCTTTTGTATTTGTTATTGCATTTACTGTTGTCTGACTACTTTCATTGAGCATTGGAGTGATGGGCTTTAGTTTCAGATTCTAAGAGCAATCCGGTGCTTATTTGGTGCAACTGTGGCTCACACTCTGTGGATGCGGCTAACAAAATCAGAAAACAAAAAATTAAATAAAAAATTCAACACTATGTCGCAATCCATCTATACGAAGTCTTCAGAATAGTGAGCCGTATAAAAAGTCACTCAGTCAACTGCACTGTTTGCTTCTCTGTAGACGTATGTGGTCTGACGCATATTATTGCAGTTTAGGATACCACTTTGGGTTAAAACCTGTGACACATTAAATTGCGTTGCTCGCATGAATGTTTGGCACTGGCCTGGTATTTTTTTGGGGTCCAATGTACAACAAGTGAGTAGATCCGTCAATTTGGTAAGGTCTGACCTAACCTGATTCGGTATTTGAGTCCGATTTACCCCCGTTTCCTCACTGGCAAGCTAGTGGAAACCTTGGCCCTCAGACTCGACCACCACCCAGAGGCCCTCCCCCATGCCATGCTCCTCTTTCTCCCACTGCAACCCCTTCACATGGAACACCCTCATCAGAGTCCTCTCTCTCTTAGCCCCACACCTCATCATGCCCTCCTCCTCTTTGCCTTCCAAACACCTTTTGTAACGCCTGATGCCTTCAATCATGCCACCGAGCTCCAGGCTTGCTCTTGCTTCCATGCTCACAGGTTAAACAAAGCCCTTTCCATGGCCTTGTAGGCTTGTAGCAGGGAATGGAAAACCAATCCAACATTGTCGGTTTGGTCGAGGAAGGCCTGCACTACTTTAAGGTCCAGGAAGAAAGACAATGGCATTGCTCCCAGAGTTGAGAACTATGGACGCCTGATCGATCCTTTTTGCAGGGCTGGCCGGTTAAGGGAACCTTCTGAGCTGGTAGACTCAAATGGAAATCCAAGCGAATGCCATCGCTCGGAGGAGCCTTCTAAGTGCTTGCAGGATGAATTTGGACGTTGAATTGGCTGGGATCGCAGTGAAAGAATTCCGAATCGCATCCCTACGGAAACCAGAGGCAACGTTCTTTTTTTTAGATGTTAAAAATCGTACCTCTTCTGAAAGAAGCGTCTTAAAGAAAAGGATAAGAGCTTTATCCTATATTTTAAACATCTAGAATTTACAGGATAAAACTGATATATTTATTTTTAATTTTTTTTTTAAGTTAAAACTCCAACAGAATTGGCTGAGATCGGAGCGAAGAATTTGATGAGGCTGAAGTACGGCCATTGGGGGACTTAACGTGCTCTTGTTGGAGTATTTCAAAATTCCAGCCTACCTTTTTTTTTTTTTTTTTTTTT
Organism: Phoenix dactylifera; assembly: GCF_009389715.1. Classification (NCBI taxonomy): domain Eukaryota; kingdom Viridiplantae; phylum Streptophyta; class Magnoliopsida; order Arecales; family Arecaceae; genus Phoenix; species Phoenix dactylifera. The sequence goes on from NC_052399.1 coordinate 9,587,421, forward strand.
TGTCTTGTGTATTTTATTTAGTTCCATATTAGAAAGAGGTGAAACTCAAATGATTTTTATATAGTCTTCAACCTTTTTACCTAGTGAAGTAAAGAAAGTAAGTAGCTTACATGCACACGAGCCCAGTGAAAGTCCAAGGCAAAATTGGCATATCCAATCCGAAAATGGGTTAACCGATAACTGTTTTGGTTTTGTCTCTCGGTAAACATCATGTCCTTTTAAAAACGTCTCTTCCTTCTCTTTTTAAACCTTATCAAATCCGATGATTAATATAATAAAAATCTGATCCATATCTTCCTCTTCTTCATACTCTTTTCTGTTTCCTGAGCGATTCCTGAGCGATTCTGGGTGTACGTTTGGAGCGATCTAGTTGTTGTATCCTGGAGGATAGGTCATCATTATCTGCTACACCAAGATTCATTCTTCAAAGGGTACGATCTATTTTTATGGACAGTGACAACACGCTTCAACTGATAAGTTCTTTCTTACCATCTATTCTTTTCCTAACACTCCTTTCAAACATACATATGCGGCAAAAGGGAGGTTGTGGGATGATGCAAGGAGGGCAAGGGAGCAGATGAAGGAAGGGCAGATAAAGAAGCAGCCTGCTTTTAGCTAGCTTGATTGAATCAAATGATCGGTTGGCTGAAGGGAGGCCCTGCTGACCACTCTGCTTGGATTCAGTATAAGTACACCAGATTATATCCATTAGAACAACGAACATGCAACTCAGTTTTCAGTGGTTCAGCTGCCATTATGGATCAACAGGCTTAGAACAGATGTGTACCCATGCTCAGGAGTTCAAAGAGCTCAAGGAGGATTGATGAAAGACCAGCACTTTCAAGAATAATTATTTGTTAAGGGAGCTATCGGCCAGCCGTTCAGTGATTATAGCTGCCAATGTACATCAAATACTCTTTCAACTCCTGCATAGACATCTAACTAATGATCTTAATTGTCTGCATTCTTAGTCTTCATATCAACCAACTTGCCCACATATAAAGAATAGATATTGCTTCTCAGAAAACAAAGTAGATGTTATTGGAGGTTGGATAGGGAGGCCGGGATCCCAGTTTCAACATATAGATCAGTCTCAAATAGGTGCTATCATAGATTTTATGATCTGCCATTGTGATTTTTTTTTTTCGATATGAATTGCCTCCATTGATGCACAATGTATGCATAATATATTTAGTTACTTCCATCCACATAACTACAATAGCATATGATTTGAGGATGCTGTCACTTTGCAGCATTCCATTGCAAAAAGATACCAAGTTGATGGTAACAAGGAAATGATGGCAATGGGCTTTGTGGGGATTACTTGACTAGCTATGTGGCAAATGATCCTAAGAATGTTCAGAAAATTTAAATTGTGTGAGAAATTATGAGAGAATTTGGTCAAATTGAAAAGTGTAGTTTTAATCATGACGATTGGTTGAACGAATTGCAAGTGAAGCTGACGGTGGCTGCTATATGTGATAATTTACCGAACCTAAACTATAAACCTTAAGACTTATTAAAGAAAATGGTAGGCACAAGCTGTTAAGTTGTATAGGACTCACAGATTAGGAATATATAGAAATTAGGGCACGGATTGTTTTATCCCTTCGTCCTTCGTCCTTCGTCCAAAGTTCCGTGCATTATAATGGGGGCGGAAGAGGAGCAGCAGAGAGAGAATGGCGAGGGCGGGGTTGGGGAGAGGCCCAAACCGATCTCAGAAGCCCAGTTCCTCGCCTGGAAACGCCAAAAGGTGCGACCTTTATCATCAATTCTAGGGTTTCAATTGTTGGATTCCTTTATTTCTTTCCAACATGAGGAAAATTCCACTTATCTATGAGCTAATTCGAGTATTTCGGGTAGAAGTCTCGGAATTTTAGGGATTTGGTTATGTTTTCTGATATAATTTAGGAGAAAAAAGCCCTGTAATATCTTATATCTCTTCTTTGTTGGGAGAATCCTATGATTTGTGACTTGCGGTTTTTTTTTCTTTTTTTTTTTTTTTTGCATTGGTGGACCTTTGATGTTTTGTGATGCTTGGCCTGGATGGTAGCTTATGGCAATTTGTAGTGTTCATGCATTAAATATATAAGATTTGTGGTAATAATTGTTTAGTAGGAGTCGTAGTAGTTCCTGATTCTTTATATTCCATTGTGGTCATTTAGAAGTGTGGAGGCATTGTGTTTGTGTCGAACTTTAATGACAATTTTATGCATGATATGGAATGATACAGTTCTCCCTCAAGGCTGGTTTATAACTTCATATTGACAGTCGAGGAACACTCAAATATGAGGGAACAGAATAAAAAGAATCAAGTTGCATGCATTTCGAAATAAACATGAGCCAGGATTGAAATAGGTAGGTGAAGGCAGTTGAGGGAAAGGGAAGCAAACGAATTTTTGATTCTAGTATCTAAGTATGATTTGCAGAAACCAAAATTCAGATATGACTGCACATAATATATGTCAATGTAACAAAATAAAACAGGTAGTTTTTAACATAAGCCATATGAATACTTCCAAACCTGCTTGTAAAAGGTTCTACCTAGTAAAGCCTGGAAAATCGTCTTCAAAGCAGTGTTGCATGGATAAGGAAAAATTACTTACTAATATATATTTAGTATTGTGTAAAAGGAAAAAATAAAAGATGTTATTTGCTGGGGTATTCCAATATGCATATTTCTCATCCAAACTTTCCAATTTGCTTAAGAATTTTAAACAAAGGACATTCGATAAAGTTATTTTAATACCTATATTGTCAATCAATCTCTAAAAAGAATCAAAGCTAGCTTTTAGATCTTTTGCAGTGGGTCAAACTTGTTGTTGGAGTCCAAGTCTCTGTCAATTCATAAAAGTTCAATTAGAAATTGATAATTATCCAAGTGTCTAATTCTTAACCGATTTGGCTACATATTTGACATGGATTCCAGGATTTGGACATGAGTGTCCAGGTAAGACATCTCGAAAGCTGCTCTTTGAATATTAGAATCAAAAGTAATTGCTTGTCAGTCTCCGATGTCCTTTTCCTTTCTTGTAATGATAGAAAAAAATGTGCTATTAACAATCTTTTCACCCTTCTAGTGTAATTTTTTAAAATTGTTCATAAGGTTGCTCTTCACTGTAGGCAAAAATTGTTTGAAGAATGAGAGTTAGATTATGATGACTCAAATATTGAAATACTGGGGCATAATTTTTCTTTCATTGGAAAAAATTTAAGCTCTGACTATGTCCTTCAGCCTTACAGCTGACAGGTGTCTGCATCACATTTATGTTGAAACTTATTACATCCAAGACATTGAAAGTAAGTGATCAACATACATATTCCCAGCTGAGTCAATGATTAGATTTATAGTTATCTAGGAATACTTGGTGGACTGAGTGTGCAGGATGGATTAGGCTGAATCTGAGCATCCAAAGGTCACTTCAGGCATGGGTTGGACACTGCTGTTTTTGGTTAAGATAAGTGTACAATTGTATAATCATTTCTGTAAATGTCGCTCTTGCCTTGCTATCCTTCAGCCTGAGATGTGGTCCCTTGCCTGGTCCATTTTGATTTCTGTTCAAATGCAGTTCCATTGATATATTTGACTGCATATATTTTTTACTAGACATTGTTTTTGATAAATATGAGCATGAAACACTTTTTCTTTGGACTTTCTTTGCCATGGGGATTTGGCAAGTTAGTTTCTTACACGCACACATATGTGTGTGAGTACGTATATAGATATATAGATATAGATATGGATATAGTTGTATATGGATGTTAAAAGAATTTCAATCCCTGCCAAGGAAGCTATTTATCCATGCCTTTGGACTCGAGTTTTAGTCTGATATCTGTTTTGCCCGTGAGGGGTGAATGACCTAAGCTTCTTATGCTGTCTTTCTTTCCTCTAGCCTAATAAATCCATACCACTTAGGAGGGGAAAAAATGCCGTTCCTCTTACTTTGATTTTAGAAGGGCCATCCTCTAATATGTGTTGTTGTCTACATGCATCAAATGGCATACAATGCTGCTATTAAACTATGTTCTTTCTCCCTGCTGCAGTCATGAGTAGCTTGATGTATTAAAATAGTCACAAGTAGTTGTTCAAGAAAATTTCCTTAAAATGCAGGATGCTGAAACATCAGCAAGAAGAGCTGAAGCAGTTTGTAAACGTGCAGAAGATATAGCTGCAGGAACAGTACAGATGAATGGCCGTGAGCTTTTCCTCCATGAGCCTGGGGTCTTTGATAATGTTCTTTATTGAGATTCTTGAGATGAGTTGTAGTGATAGAACACAATTTATAAACAATTTCTGCTGCGAAATTTTTATTTCTTGATATATTGTGTTTTTATTTTCTTGATATGTGCAAATTATAGTAAGGTCTAATTCAAGAAACCAAATTTGACTTTCAATAAAGAGCCAAGTATTTGGAGCCTTTTGAGCCTGCATAACTAAATTGCTATGAATATCTTCAGCCTGAAGCCCAAGCCTGTGCGGCAAGTGAACTGATAAAAATCCTTTTCCCAAGGATTGGGTTTTATGGAAGATGCCATTAGTACAGCAAGTGATTTTCTCTCATATATGTTTTTTAACATACCAGGGGTCTCTAAGCACCTATTCTTGTAAGATCATGTCTTTTTTATTTGTTTCATTCTTCAATATGGTTATGCATATCTAAAAAATCAATCAGTTCTCCTTTTTCATGTAATATCTTGATGTTCTTGCTATTGTCCAAACAGTGATAAATCATAAAAAAAATGACCACGACAGAAATAAAATTCTGTTAGAAACAAGGCAAGCTTCCTCTAATTTCTGGGGATTCTTCATAGCCTTTTTCTTTTTGGAGGAGGAGCTAGGGCAAGTTAAGTAGCAATGAAGGAGGTGAAGATGCAAGTGATAATAGCTTGATTGCTTAGGTTGGGCTGGGATAAAATTTTTAATGAAAACACCCAATCATGGAAATCATCGAGCCCTTTCTTTTGATGCAACACTCACCTTTCTTTTGATGCAACACTCACCTTTCTTTTGAGGAGAAATATGACACAGCACATAGAAATGTTCCTCACAGACAAAATAAACATCAGATCCGATGCCAAGACAGAATGTATTTATGAGCCAATCCCAACCTGATTTTGCCTGCAATTATGAATTCTAAAGGATAGTAAATTTCTGGTCAATTATCCTAAGTTAAATTTGACAGGCATCATAGAGGGAGCATAAGTTGTTTAACAATTAAATCCTTTTGTGTAAATATGCTTTAAAATATTTAAGCCTACCAAACAATCTGTCTTCCCGGAATATTCTCATTTAGTGTTGCTTAGCTGCCAATCTCCAAATATTCATGATCAAATAACCCCACCACCCCAGCATAATAAAATGGTCACCTGAATGCGAACATATCCTCCATCTTTTAATGGGGGATGTGTTTATTGGATGAGTTGATCTAAGTATATGCAGAGTTGAGGTGAAATTTTGATTTGGATTTGGTCTAAAACACAACAAACAGTAAAAAAAGTTAATAGCAGTGGAAAGATAAAGTAAAAGGTAGATCCACTCTCCATTTATTATAGCAGGAAAGGTATCAGAGTGAAAGGAGAAATAGGGATAAAGAAGACCTTAAAGAAGAAGAGGTGAGGAAGAGAACGGAAGGACCAAAATAGGCTCCCTCTGGAGTTTTCTGCACTCCCAGAAAATGAGTTGACCATATTCACCTTACATTAGCTAACAGGTCCCTTCTTTTGCTAAGCTATTAAAGTCTAAATAGATCTCTAGTTACAGGATCAGTATACAAACTCTCAACAATATTTAGGTATATGTTTTAGCTTACAGCATCGGCAATCCCCATTTGGAAGCCTTGAAATCTACATGAAATACTATATTGTGAGGCTGGAGGGAAGGTTTGAATTAGAAGCAACCTGTTCCATAAGATGGCGTTCTAAAGGTTGACTAGATCATATTTTAGTTAATGGAAATGGGGACTTAACAGCAAGCAGAAACCAGAAAAAAAGGGTGACATAAATCTCTGAAGTAATGCTGCAATAAAAAATTATTTCCCACAAGATGTTGCATGAATGGCTTATTTCTTGCATCAAACCATCACTTGGTTGCCAGAAGGAGAGATGTGGTGGATTGAGTATTTCCAAAAACACTTGGAAGGGAATGCTCAGAAAGCAGGTGCAGGTTTGAGTGTCTTTGAAGATTCTGAAGTAGATGCAGTACTCGAGGTAAAAGATTCCTGTTACTAAGGTCTCTATCGTTGAAGGCATTCTGTTATGTCAGAATAAATTAAATTCTGTCAATACATGAGCCTGCGTAAAAACAAATTATTCTTATTGTTAACAGAACACAAAACTTTTGCAATCATTTGAAGAAAAAAATCATTTTTTAATGTGCACGAGTTTTTTTTTTTTCTTGTTCTTGGAGATTCATTAGGGCCATACCTGATCCAAAAAAGGAATTGTGAAAGAATTACATGGCTGAATAAAAAACCTACACAAATATCCCAAACAATTAAAATGAATTAATGATAAGAAAACGTTAGACCATGCGCATTTGGTGCGCTCAAATATCTCGTTGCAACCAAAGCATTATTTTGGTTTCTAGATTTCAAATAAGGATCAATTCTCCAAATATGCATCTCTCATCTCTCTTGATCCTCCATGAGCAGATGAGTCTCTGATATATTTTATGGAACACAACATTTGTTTTTCTCCATTTCAAGCACTTATTTATGAATACTTAGGAACTCGAACACTGCTGTTACCTATTTTGAGTTCCAAAACATCTATCAGTCGCCTGGAACTTGTTTGCTCATCTCTACTTTGGGCTGTTTGGAAAGATTGCGTTGCTAGAATCTTCAAGGATGTTAGGGAGGAAACTGAATCTATTAGCAACTTACTTTTATATGGACAAGTTCTTTTTAGATGGTTTTAAATGCAAGAATTCTTGGACAAATTTTAAGGCCTGCAGGCATTGGTGATGCTGGCAATGGACAAATGAAGGACCTGAAAATTCAAGTTTGGAGGAATGCTTTGCATGGCTTGTTGTATTTATCTATGCATAACTTTATATTATTGATATTTCTTCAGTCTTGCAGGAAAAATAAAAGGCAACTCTTTTGTATGGAGGGGCCTGTCTTCAACTTTTATTTATTTATATTATTATTATCTTTTTGATGGGATTCTTGAGTTAATGACCACCTCTACTGTGGTAAGATTGATTTCACTTCATGATGAATGAAGCACATTCACATTTTCGCCAAACCACTAAGGCTGGTGGCACGCCCCCTTCCAAGGGCTCTGAATTTGTTACTCTTACCAAGGAGAGGTGATGGTATTGCCTGGCTTTGGCAGAAGCCCTCGACTTGTTTAATGAGACAAAATTAGTGGAACTTATTATCTGAAGTTGATCAAACTGCTGTTAGAGTTAACCCTGATAGGTAGGTTTATGTAAACAATGGAACTTTAGATATTAGTTATCATCATGCTCATTGCAAATTTTGCTGTAACCTTCTATCACATTGTTTGGAAACAGATATCGACTATAGGTATTCCTGGATATAGAGTAACTCAAAATGAAATTAGGGTACTGCAGTTATGCTTTCTTCCGTTTTTCCAGATATTTTTTTATTTGTTTATTTTAGCTCCAAAAGGCTATCAGTTTAAAAGAACTCGATGCATCAGAAGGTAAAGGAGAATATAGTTCTGTCCCCACAGCCTCTTCAGAGGTCTTCCAAACAATGACAGCGTTCTTCTTGCAAGGTTTTTGAGGAAGGAGATTGTCCGGAGATGGTGTGCAAGTAATTAAGGACTTGTTTGGCAACATCCACAGTTCGGCAGGATCCGTGAGAAGGCATGGAAGAAGGAGAGAGCGAAGAGAATAAGAAGACTAAAGGGTCACGAGCCGGCTCCAACTAGATTGGAAAAGATCTTTAAGACCCAACCTGTTAAAGGGTCTCTATCTTTTGTTTTTTTTCCGAAAAGTCACAATTCTTTGGGAAAAAAAATCAAAAAAATATTTTTTAAATATTTAAAATAACTAAATTTTAATATATATATATATTAAAACTTCAACACAAGTCCGACGAGGCATACATGTTATTACCATGACATGCATCTTATTATCATGGCGCCGCATGCGCCACACGTAGGATAGGTATGAGGAAGGACGGGATGCAGTGATATGCCTCGACATCATATGTATCATATCAATGTTAGATTAGTACAACAATGCAACATTGACGATTAAATTTATGATACAGATTATAAAGAATTATTACAGATTTTTTTTTTTTTGTCAATGCCTATTCTTTTGCTGCCATGGCCTTTTATGGTGACTTGTTGCTCATGATGTGATTAGCCCATACGGGGCTGGCCGGGCCATGGGAGACGTGAGACGTGTCACTGCGCGGCTGAAGTGACTCCCACGGGTTTGCAGCTTGGAGTACGGAGAATCCTCTGTCCCCTTTGACGCATAAAAAAAACAAAGATTCCGAAAATCAAAATGACCAATCCGCCCCTGCCTCGAGTGGACCAAGACCAACCCTCTTCCCCCTGTCACGAGATTGGGGAGGCCCAATTCCCCAAAAACCTATGGAAATTTGCACCGCTAATGCATGCCTGAAACTTTGCGGACTGCCCATTCCTGGAGGGCAATTTAGTCATAAAAGCCTTCAAGTTTATTAAGCCGGGATTTTAATCTCGAAAAATGGTATACTTTCGATATGATCGTTATTGGGGTAGAGCTTGGATCCGTTTGAAAAAGCATCATATTCTGAAAAAGCATCACATTCGCAAAGCATATCCTTGCTGCTTGTAGCGTGTGCCTTGAAGAATCAACTGAATAGGAAATGAGGACAGTCATAGGAGTGGGCACTCGTCATGTGATATTCAGGGATTGACAAGAGATTTGGACTCTTTTAGGCTGTTTATGTGTTTCAGAAGGTAAAAAAAATTACGGACTGAATTATCTCGTTTGTTGCTTCTCACTCCAGAACAGTCATCGGTGGTGCTACTATTCCTCTTTCTACATTTTTTTTTTTTTCTAGATTTATCTGGCTGTAAAGCAGCATGAGCTATCGTTGTAAAAAGAAAAAAAAAATCTCCCAGAAAAATAATAATCGCTCGAAGCGCAAAAGAGGAAACAAGAAACCTCCAAAACGAAAAAGGCCATTAAAGAAAGCAAGAAAATGCCGCAGAGTAGGGCAGAGAGGGAGGAGGAGAGAGAAAGAGAGCATCGAGTCATGTGAAGTCTAAAAAGTCGAAGGAACAGAGGGTGAAAACAAAGAGAGATTTCCTCTCTCTTTCTTGGTGGGTACTCTCTTTCACCGTTGCGTTGCTCTCTCCTGGATGCCTTCCAACGGCTAATTTTTCCATTTCACTCTCGTTCTCTTCGCCTCCCGGAATCTTCTGGTCCCAAATCGCCTGAGAAAGAGAAGGGGGAAGGGATTTTCTTAGTGAAGCTAGCTTTTTGCGCGACTTCGTCATAAGTGGAAGGTGGTTTTGTCAAGTGGGCCGCTGGAATTCGTTGGTAGAGTTGGGGTTTCGAGAAGAAAGATCGGAACATGGCTATGGGGAAGTGGAGTTTGGGGGAACGAATTGATCCGTCGATGCCTTCTTGGACGTAGTTGTTGGGTTTGTAGCAGATTTGTGCTGTCTTCTGGCCTTGCGCTGCCTAAAGGTCAGAGCTTGAGAGAAAATCCGGAATAGGTGTGCTTTCGGAGGCGCTTAGACTGCAGGATTTTGAAATTCTGAAGGATTAATCCCTTTCGAGGTCTTTGGAGATTTTGAAGAGCTCTCGGGTGGAAAAAAGGTAAACTTTGTTCTTTATCTATGACTTAGGTTATGAAAGTAGGTATTTTGGTACTTCCCTCAATAGACCTTTCGTTTTCCCCAAGCCAAAGTTCTCTTGGGCTCAGAAAGAAAGCAGGCCATTTGAGAAATAGACTGAGAGAAGGGCAAAAATAGCTCCTTTGGGATCTTTGACTCCTTGGAGAGAAAGAGGACAAAGTGCTGCTCTTTTTTTTTCTTTTTTGGTAGAAAAGTGCTTCTCTTTGATATTTGGACTGAGGGTTTAGAATTTAAGAATTGAGCTTTAAATGGAAGCGTGGCTTTGAAATATAGAAAAAATGAGCTTTTTTTTAAAAAAAATTTGGAGGTGCTTCAAGAATCTTCCATTGAGAGAATTTTGTATGCTGACTTGCATGGATTGAGAGTTGATCAGCAAAGGAAAATCCAATTCCAAGTAGGCCTTTTGAATTTCAAAGAGGAATGAATGTTTAGTGAAGTTATTTTCCTCTATACTGTAGAGAAGCGGTAGAGTCTATGAGCTAAATGGGTTCTTCAGGTTCCAAACCTCGTAAAAATGAAGCTTTGATCCTCTGCAAGGAGCGCACACGATACATTAAAGAGGTTATCGATTCATGGTATGCTCTATCAGCAGCTCATCTTTCCTATAGCCAATCCCTTCGTACTGTCGGTACTGCTCTAAGGCGATTTGTGGAGGCTGAAATTGTGGCAGAGTCATCTCTATCCACTTCAGAAGTGGACAAATCTCCAACTCATTCCTCGTATGCCTCACCATCGCCTTCTCGCTTTCCTGAGCATGTTGGCTCCCTATCACTCAGTGAAAGTCCATTGTCACCTCGACTCTCCAATATGAGTTACATGATGACAACTGACAGTGCTGCTGTGACAGTTACAATCAATTCCTCAGCAGCAGATTTTGTCGAAGAAGAGTCTCTTACCTTTTCCCTGCCTCCAGCTGCCCCTCCAGAAATAAGTTCCTCATGGGACTTCTTCGATCCTGCTGATGCAGTGGACAGTGCTGGGGTACAGAATGGTGAAAACACTCCCAGCTTAAACTTTAGTAGGTTGATGGGTTTGAGACAGTTAAAAGAAGCAGAAGTGGTTCCTTTATTGGAAGAGGAAGCACGAAATTCCTATAGGAAGAAAGAGCAATTGAAATGGGGTAAGGCTGATTTGGAGGGAATAAATGAGAATGCTAGGTCTGTTGATTTGATTCAGGCAAAAAGAGATGAAGGAAGAGAAGTGAAGATCGGATGCAATAGTGTTAATAGGTCAGTTGAAGCTTTAACTAAAATTGCCTCATCTGAGCTGGATGTGTCGAAGATGGAAAAAGAACTTCATGCGGAGAGGGAGGATGCTTCAGAGTTCATCACTCACAGGGCCAAAGATTTCCTGCCCAGTATGAGGGACATTGAGCACCGTTTCCTTAGGGCAGCAGAAGCTGGCAATGAGGTATCTAGAATGCTCGAGACAAACAAGATTCGGCTTGGCATCTTCTTGGAGACAACGGGTAATCTGCAATGTAACAATACTTTGCTTTGTTTAAATTTTTACTGCCTCAGGATTAAATCTTTTAACAGAGTTTCTTGATCAAACTCTTGGTTCTACAGGCCAGCCACCTGCTTCTCAATTGCTTTCAGCCTTTCATCATGTCTGTTGCAAGGGGGAGACAATACCCAAGCTTGGTAAGTTTGTTTCAGTAACTAAAGATGATTATTCAAAACTCAGAAGAAAAAGCAGTTAAAGAATGACAAATTTCAGCTGATGCTGTTTTGTTATTTTGGTTACTAATGTGATATTTTTGCTACATAAAACTAATACTTTACAATTCTATGTAGAATCCACCCAGCATGTGGCAAAGGTCATCACTTGGAATCGCTCAATCTCTTCTCTGTCATCATCATCTAGGACTCCTCTTGCATCAGCAGCAAAAGATGGTGGTGACAGCAGTAGTGATTTTATTGAAGAGTTCTCCATGATTTCAGGAAGTCATTCATCCACGCTGGACAGGCTCTATGCATGGGAGAGAAAACTTTATGATGAAGTAAAGGTATTTTAATTTATCATTCTTTAATGATGTTCAGGTTGCTATACCTGTTTTGTTCAAATTGTCATAAAATGTTGTCTGCATTTATCCTTGATTCATTTGATAATAGAAGGCTTGACCATTTATTGAACTCAATCATGCTTTGAAATCATTTTGTATGTGCTTAAGTTCAATTTTGAGTTCAAAGGGAGGATCATCTTTTAGATGCAATCTAATTCTTACTATGTAAGCTTATTTATTTACAGCCAACAGGGAGTGGAAGATAGTATATATGGCTCAATAGGAAAGAAAAATCTACCTTTACATCAATGTCGCTTAATTTTTATGACCTTGTAATTATATCTTGAAAAGGCATTCTGATTGAATTCTTGCAGAGGCTGTTTTGTTCTGTCTCCTCACCTTATGGACTATGTAGGCTCTATCCCTTTTTACCTATAGGGCCCAGAGCGAGCTTGAGTCAGAAATGTATTATAGCTCCCATCCTTCATTTATTGCATTTTGAATACAGATGCTTTTTAGAAGTAATCTATATAACAGGTCTCATTATTAAGAGTTTATTATATCCCTGTCAAACAATGTTCTACAAGGGAATTTGGGGATTCATTTCTCCGAGGTTTCTCAAATGCAGTATTCCACTGAGATGATGTCAGACAGAGCAAGTTATATTCGAACCAGATGTATTTTGCTTTTGTGAACTCTGTGATTGTCCTTGCATCAAGATCTACCAAGCTAGAGAACAGAAACTTCCTCACTTGTGGACTTATCTCTGGTACATTTCTCATGACGTGATGAGGTGATGTTTTGGTTCTTCAGCCAAGTAATAGTGGGATATTTTTCGTGACCTGCAGATCCAAGTGTTGCAGTCCCAGTGCAAAGACTTCAAACAAAAAAAAATGGAGTGTACTTCAGGGATCCATCCAATGAGACCCTAGTTCATCCTATAAGATTGGAGGCATAATAGACTGAGGCTGATGGTGTTGATGATTTAATACATGACAGAATCATATCAAAATTATCATGGATATACTGTTTAGGAAGGAGACAAGATGGGATTCTGTAGTTATTTGAAAGAGAACAGGGGAAATAGGAGATCGGTTTATTTATTTGTCATCTAGTTTTAAGGTTACCTAGTTTGACTCATAAGTTTATTTCGTGGCTTAAGTTGTCATGTTAATTTTAGGTGAGTCACATGGTGGTCCTCCAGGTTGTGAACATCTAACGTAGCCAATTTGTGTTAAATTAAATATATGCTTATGGCATGTTGATGATCTTTCATGTTGGTTCAATTAGAAATATCTGCTGAATTGCTTCCATGATCTGCATATACTGATGAAATGGGCACGATGAAGTTTAATGTAGATCAATCATTCCCAAGAGCAGTTCCCTTCACTTTCCCAATCCGTTTTCTGTCCCCACCTTTATTTCTGGAATTCCGAATTCTAGAAGGTGATGGTGCTATCTACCTTATGCTAAGCGCTAATTCCTGAAGTGATGACTTCACTAGGCAAATACTCTTAATTTTCTTTTACTATTAACTATTAAATCTCTCATATTACCCTGGAACTCAAGATTAGTTGTTAGAAAATCGATCCCTCACCTAATCAACAGATTTATCGTTCATTATTTTTTAATGAACATGACTTGAATTATTTAAATTATTGCTTTTATCCTCTAAACTCCCTGACAAACCTTTATGTTGTTGTTCAAGGTCTTTAGGACAGTGTGATCTATGCCAAACCCTTGTCTTTACTCGCATTCTGGTTCACATTAGCTAGTTCCCTAAAATCAACTTGTTAATGGATTTTTTTATTATCACTTTTTTTTGGTTATCTTCCCTATTTAAAGTGTGGCGACAGTTAATAATCAGCTTCCTTTCTATGTTATTTCTTTGATGATCACGTGAAGCAGAAAGATCTTGTGTGCTTACAAATAGCTGATGAGCCCTTGCAGGTTGCACAGGAGCTAGGTAATTTCGACCATTATGTTACTACTTACTACTCTGTTGGGCAGAAGAAGAAAAACTGTACACCTCTTATTCTCAAGTAACATATGGGGAGAAAGTGTTAATGTTTTACATGAAGCTAGCATATAAAGACAGGCTGGATGAGTTCCACTAGTTTATTAAGACACAGTTACTCCTATTTGAGTTTGCATTTGAGAATATCATAATCCCTTCTATTGTAAAAGTGATGATGGGTTGCTTATAGAATTGGCAGATGAGGGTTTTTCTTGATCTGATTTTGATGAACATCAAATGTATTTTCTTGGTCATCCTTGGGTAAACAATGCAGGAGGTTTAGCATAATGGAAAAGGCCAAGACCTCTGCATTTTATGTCTAAAGGATGCTTAAGTTGAAGAAATATGTCATTTCTATAGAGACAATTGAAATAGAAAATCCTTGTTCATTTCTTATTGCAATATCATGCCTAAGCGACTAGAAAGATCAAAGCAACAAAGAGAAAAAGAATTCGTGTTCAAAAACAGGAGTCACAATGCAACTACCAAACAAAGCTGCAAGGATATTTCTAGAATTGTTATGAGCAGGACTTGTGTACTATGGATTCATTGACATACCTCCAAATTTCATACTGATGTGGAATAGTTGCAACTTGCAAGATCAAGAAGATCAAGGAGCTGGATTTTCTAGGAAATGCAAGGGTGAATCCACTCATAGTGTAGAGATTAGATTTCATGCCAGGAATGCTCTCCAGGGACTGTGACATGCACCTAGGAAGGCTAAAGGTCAATTATGGATCGATGAGCTGAAAACAGAAGCAGCTAAGACCTCAGATGTTCATATGAATGTCAAGAGGAGACCGTCTAGAGATTTTTTATTATTGGAATGGGATACAAGTGAGATGGTGCTGGAGGATTGAAGAGCAGCACAACTTCTGAGGATTGGTAAGGAGAATTTTAGGGAAGTCTTAAACTCCTGGATCTCTAGAGCTTTCGCATATGTTGGATATACTGTAGAGGACAGAAATTTATAGGAGCTTCTAATGTTCTGTTGGTGATGGGGTTACTGATTGTTGAGTGCCACTTTGGCATGATCCTAAGGCCTTAGGAGTGGGAAGATATGTATGGAGTGCCAAAAAATATACCGAATTTGCTACAATCGTGGAAATAAGGCTTTATGTCGTGTCTTATGGGGTTGAAGTGTTGTACAAGCTTGAGACATTTTCTCTTGGTCTGGTTGTCATTAGAGAAAATTTGCACTATCTTGATTGCTGATCAATGCCATGAGAAAAAGAATATGACACTGAGCCTACAATAGAAATATGTAAAGTAATCAAGATACATCTAATTCTATTGTATCATATATCTAATGTTGTGCTCATCCGATCAACAGGAATGCTTTTTGTTTTTTGGATTTTCCAACGAGAGATCAATTGAGTAGGGAGAGAAGGATCTATCAAGATAGAGGATAGAGAGAGAGCAATAGTTTACGATTCTCTATTGAATACTCACAGTTAGATCTATTTCCCTGAACATATTGTACATATACAATCTTATCTTTATTCCATTCGGTCAGCTAGTAAGGTTGTAGGCTGAAAGCTTTTACATCTAAACATGATACTCGCATCACTAGGTTATTTTCATATAGAGCAATGCTTGTGCTGAATTTGTTGAGGAAAAATGAGAAAGATCTCCCTTGCATGTGTTCTGCTGCCTCTTAAACTAATTGTTCATCCAATATACTTAACCTGTCTCATAGCTATTTGTTTGCATAAATCTTAATTATTTTCTCTTTCTTAATTATTTTAGGGTAGTGAGTGTATCCGAAAGGCATACGATCAGAAATGCAGTCAGCTAAGACACCAATCTGCAAGGGATCTCAATGCAAAACTGATTGACAGAACTCGAGCAGTTGTGAAGGATCTGCATTCACGAATAAGGGTAGCCATTCAATCAGTTGATTCAATATCAAAAAGAATTGAGAGGTTAAGGGATGAGGAATTGCATCCGCAACTTGTAGAGCTGATACAAGGGTATGTATCCATACACTCCTCTTCATATCATCATTTTGTTTAGTAGATCTACCATATGTTGCTGATAGGAACTTAAACTAAATGTGATTTTATTACCATTTGATATGTTGTGAACATGGATTTTAAACCAAAACTGCCAAATGTTTCAAAATTAAATCTGTGATTCATGAACTGGCCTTATGGTTCCTGTTTGATCATTTCTCCTCTTTTTCAAAGGGCCATATGGTTCCTGTTCACAGCCCTCTCCCTTTATTATGATTTCATACATTACTGTTCATAGTTCCTTATTACCAGGGCAGAGTAATGACTCATAACCCGACTCAAATTCTTTCTGAGTGATCAAATTCAGGTATAAGTATTAACTCGTAGGATTAATATATTTAATGTGTTAACTTGCATGTGGTTAGAATATAAACCCAAACCCTGCTTCTTACGCCATGCACAACATCAAAGATATCTTGCTTGATTTTTCTTGCTCTCCTTTGCATGTGCTGGTTGTCATTTCAAAATTTTAAGGCAAGCAACAGGACCCTCTTCTTCCCACTTAGCCTCGATGAAGACAAGGTCCTATGCTTGATCGATTCCCTTTTTCTAGATGATCGTTCTTGTTAGATGGTGGTCTGACCTCCTCAAGTGTGACCATTGATTAATCCCACCATACATTGAGAACTTCACTCGATTGCTCTGCTAGAACACCTCCAGCTCTGGCCTCACTAATTGGCTCGCTATTGGCCTACCTACAATAGAACTGAGCATCAGTCAGGTTCGGCTGAGCCACAACTTTTAATATCATGACAGGAAATGCTGGGTTGAAACCAGCTATGCCTGATCTTTGGCCTAATTTCCATAATTTCCATGACCCAATTCTTACCCGACCATAAAATTTCAAGCCTATATCTATCCCTGCCTGACCCCCTAAAAGCTTTGGTGCCAAGCCAGAAAGAGGGAACAGGGGTTAGGAAGGGAACAGAAGGGAAGCGTTGGTGCCAAGCCAGAAAGAGGGAACAGGGGTTAGGAAGGGAACAGAAGGGGAGAGAGGGAAGGAGACTTGTTAGGCAATGAAGGTGACAGTGGTGGTGGTGGCAGGGGCAAAGATGGAGGGCTTGGGATAACATCGGCAATACGAGGCCCCCCCGCAGGGGGGAGGGGGTGGGGGGGTGGGGGAGCAAAAAAGAGAACCAGTGAAGGAGCAGGGAGGAGGCAGAAATGATTTCTCTCCCAGGAAGGGAGAGAATGGGATAACTAGAGATTCAATGTTTTGCATATTACTATATTTGGGCTGGAATGGGCCAAGTTTGGTTATTTTGGAGCAAAGTCATGCCTAGCCTGAAGTTGTCAGGCATCTGAAACACAAGCCTGGGCCAACTCATCAAGCCTGAAATCTCTGTCCAATCCAGACCAAATTTGGGCCAGGTGGGTTGGGTTAGAATTCTTTAGTTATAACTTGCATTACTGAATCTAGTAATTAGAACTTAAATATAAACGATCCTACAAACCAAAACTCAAATAAGCAAGAAGCAGACGGTTATCTGAGGCATTTTTTTTTTGACCTTAGTGTCTCTTGTCTGGCCCTCAAACTTGAGATGGCACCCATCTAGAGGAGGATGCTCTTTTGGTCATGGTCCTAGAGGTTTAGGGTTAGCCCACTTAGTGAGAGCATTCTAATTTTTGTTTATTCTATGTTTTGAACCACTTGCATATTAAATCAATGTTAAATTGGATCAATTGCTTGATTCTGGCTGCCAGCTATGAAGGGTCTCTGGAAGGTGGCTTGTTGATTGCCTCCAGGGGTGTGCTGGGTGTACATAAAACCGTGGAAAGGCTTGTAGTATCTTTTAAACAGAATCTTGCCAGAAATCATGCACAATGGAGGTGGATTCCTGTCTTATAGAATGTATGGTTACCCATACAATGTGAGCCATCTTTTTTTGGTAAGAGATCTTTTTAGTTTTAAATGGACCACCTTTTGGACTAACATTTTGTTCAAGTTGCAAATAGCGAAAACATTTGGCCAGTTCCATTTTCCACCCCAGCCAACAGGTGGAAAGCTTCTTTCTTATCATCTTCTTGTAACCTCCATTGCCACAAATTGAGCTCTACTCATGATATTTAAATCTTATAGTTTGTCACTCCTACTCTATATCCAAGTGCGTTTTATGTCCCAGCATATATGGAGGACCCGTCCTAGACCCTCTTTTCCGCATACATGTTCTATATATGGGCATATTATGTACATGTTATATGCGACAACATTGTTATAGACATAGTGATGTTGTTGCTTAGTGAGCTAGTTGTCCTTCTACTTTGCTTGGTGAAACTCCTACTTAATGCTGTCAACCTGATATAATGGGCATGGTATCCACAACATACTCTTTTTTCCCCTTCTTTTCTTGGTTGATGAAACCACCATAATCTACGTTCTACATTCTGGTGGCAAAATATATGTGAACAAAGGCTTGGTATAATATCTGTTCAAACCTCTCAAAATGTTTAAACACGGGTTGACTCAAGTTTATGCCTACATGCACAGAAAAAGCCAGCTAGAAGTGCTGATGATTTTGTGTCAAATGTAACAGGAAACCTTGCACATAATGAAGTGAAGTCCAAGTCTAATGAGGGATATAACTATTGTCGAAGTGTTTCTAGGTTCTCCTGACCTATTTTCAGATCCTTAAATTTCAAACTAAACCTTCTTTACTGTCAACTCTCTCTGATTTTTGTTATGGTTGTCAACAGGTTTCCTTTTATTTCCAACTTAATAGCTGGAGTGTGCCATTGAATTTCAGCATAATTGCAAGCTTGTTGTTGTATCAGATAATGTGCTTTATTTTAAATCCATCGCCAAATTTTGATAATACTTAATTCAACCTAAAATTCTTATCAGATGTTTATTCTGACTAGGATCCTACCAGAATTTAATCAGTTGACATTCCTAGAGATGGTCATATTCATTGTGGGATTTAACCATGGGAATATAAAAGCCTGAAATTACTCATGAGTGAATTCTGGATTTTGTAGACAACAACAAAGGATTGCAAGTTTACTAGTTAGACTGATGGTTGGAAGATATTATCAAAAGAATATTACTACAATTTACATTTAGATCAGAGCAAGGAACTAATACCATAATGTGAAACAAATTTGTTGCATCATCCTGTCAGAACTTGAGAAATTTATTGTTAATAGTCTTGTTACTCTACTGATCTTGTTACTCTACTGCATTAAAAAAAAAAAAAAACTCTGTATCTTGCTTCTGATAAAAATTCATTATGTATGGTCTCTGCAGAATGATCAGAATGTGGAAAGCTATGCTCGAATGCCATCATTCACAGTTCATTACAATCTCCTTAGCCTACCATATGAAAAACTCAGCAGCATCACCTCATAGTGAGCCCTACAGGCAGGCATTAACGCACCTTCAGAGCGAGTTGGTGTGCTTTTGTTCAAGCTTTGCAAATTGGGTAAATGCTCATAAATCCTATGTAGGAGCTCTAAACACCTGGCTTCAGAAGTGCATCTTGCAACCCAAAGAACGCCGAAAGGGAAGGAAGGTAGGCTTCCCCCCTCGTCAAGCCCTTTCTCCCCCTATATTTGTTCTCTGTCATGACCTGCTGGCTGGGCTCGCTTCGCTCCCCTCTGAGGAGCTATGTGATTCCATAAAGGGCATTGTTTCCGTCCTACATGACTCCTTTGAGCAGCAAATGGAAGGGAAGCAAACAGGAAAAAACCTTGAAAATCCAGAAAATGATGGAGAATTTGAGAACAATGAAGATGAGAAATTTAGGAGAGCTTCGAGCTTAGACAACTTGCAGTCGAGCTTAACAAGGTTATTTGATTGGTTCACGAAGTTCTCAGAGGCCTCACTTAAAGTTTATGAAGATGTCAAGCAGGGAAATGAGATAGCTCGTATTGCTTATACAAACGGTGGATTAAGGTAGTTGACATATAGTTAAGCATTGCTCGTGTAAATTTATCATCAGCAGAATTCTCTTTCCAGACTGAAATAAATTTTGAGTACAAATTTCAAGCTGGAAAATGCAGACAGTGGAATCCAATGAACTTCTAAACTCTCTGATCCATGTCTTTTAATGGCATGTGCTGTTCAGTACAGTGCCCATTGGTTGGTGAAGCCTTCAGCGATCAAGATCATGTAAGGTTTATATTCTCTAGCTGAGGTAACAGAAGAATTTTGATATGTTGACATAGGTTGTCTGCATCTGAAATTTGTTTGATATCCAGAAATTTATTTATTTCTATTAACTGATAAAATTACCTTGGATGCAAACCTTGTCGAAGCCTTTTGCAAAAATGTCTTAGTTCCCTTAAAACTTTGCCTTGTAAACAGGGTTACAAATAAGAATTTTCCACTTACCTTGATTATAAGAGCTTCTTACAACTAGGTTTGCAAGGATTCGCACTTCCATAAAGTGATTTTGAAAACGTTTAGGGTGATGGCCTTCAAAAATTTGCTAATCAGGATAAACTACTGAATTGATAGGCGAAGTCATTATATGCCATGTTTATAGCACAACCTGGATTCACTAATGGGCTCAAATAAGTCCCTTATTAATGGTTGCATCTTGAAGTCCAACCATGTAATGGCTCTGGTGGCAAAGGTTTGAGAAAGACCATAAGCGCACCCAAAAAAAAGGAAAGAAATTGTGGTGTAAAGAATTAACCAATGTCTCTTGATGGACCTTTAAAACGCTGCTCTAGAGTAAAATATCGTTTTGTTGTTCAGACTTAAAAAGGTTAGAAGAGAGGCCCCTGGCCTACACTGAAAGGAAGCCTCATGGACTTCCGCGGTGAATGTCCTAACAAACCCCAAAAGACTTACGGCCAGCCCCCATAATGTCAGAACCTCTGCTTACGGCCCTCATCCATCTTCCTTTTTCTCTCAGGCCTATCAAAAGTTTGGTGTTGAATCCCTTTCAGGCTTTAACAGCATCAACCACTAATAATTTGAAAATCCTAAAACACCTCAGTACGGTCAACAGAGAATTATTAAGTCCTCTGAGTCGAACATTTTAAGCTCTTTTGTTTTTGTATGATTTTAGCACACCTCAGCATAACAAAAGGATTGCATGTAATGAACTATTAAATCTTATCATTTACCATTTGACGCTTCTGTTTTTTTTTTTTTTGGTAAAAATTTTTTTTTTTTTGGGGGGGGGGGGGGTTCCACCAGGAAATGTTCGATACAGACCACAAATTTTTACGTACCTTCTCCAACCCGTAAGCTCCTCCCACTGGGATCAACACCCATATGTGAGTACGCATCCCAGCGCCATCTTGGTACCAGCGGACCAGTAGCGCTTCCACCAGCAATGTCCAGGCATAGGGCATCCGGTCCCCGAATTTAATCGACGTCCGCGCATTTTGAACCTAGGCCACCCTGATGGAAGCTAACATTCCGTTCCATATGTGCTACCACTTAGCACCTTGCCTGCTTAAGGAGCGTTACAGTTGAGAATTATGGATGAGCTTATGCATTGTAGTATTCTTTCAACCTGTAATTATGGATGGGATTCCACAAGGCTATGAACTCAGGATCAGATTCACTAGTGGGAAAGCCTAGGAACAAGGAACGTAGGTCTCACAGTAACTGTTCAACTAGAGCCCTTAAGTCAACAGCTCAGCAGCAACTTCTTGCTAAGCTACTATTCTTGTAGAATCCTCTTCATTAGTTACTAGTCTGGAAGCTCCAGATATCCTCGTTTCTAGATATTGTCTGAACAGAAAGTGAGTCAGGAAAAGATAAAAGAATTTCCATTCGCTATGTTGATGAACCTTTAGATTTACACTGTATTCAAAAATATATCATACATGATTGATTGGAAAGTCAGCCAATCACTTTATCCACGAGTGTTTTAAGTATATAAAAACCACTGAAACCATATTAGTTTAACTAGTGATCTGATGCGTGGTTTTTATTCAGCAAGAGATAACGGAGCTTCTTCAGACAGTACCCTTATACATATGGCTTGCTTTGTGGCGTGCTGCCATTCCCAACTAGAAGCCCGCGTACTGTGTGTAGTGAGCATATGCTTCCGATGACATGCCAATAGGAGCACGGGTGACATAATCGGGAAGATCAAATGCATCAACAAGTTCTCTAGCAACCCCTCTCACCTGGAAACTCAGGTACTCTGTCAGCTTGTGAATTGCCTGAGAGATGAAACAGCCCAGTATAAGACAATCATACATACCTTTGACCAACTAGCATAAACCAGATGACAATCAAATATCATGGCACAAAACATACCTTTGCTTTGTTTGGGGCCACGTAGTCGTCATTACGATATGTTCCATTATAGTGCCATATACGATCCAATGCATATAAGTCACAGACTAGCTTCAGAACATGACGTGTATTCTTATCAGGACAGCTGCAAAAGTACCCACTGGTAAAACATATGCATGAAAAGGGGAAATGATCGAAAAATAAGAAAAGTTTACCTTTGTACAGAGTTGATGAACTTTGCCAGGATGATTGACTCGATGTGTGACTCTGCAAGTGTCAGCAGGTGATTTAAACATCTGTTCCATGCTCCAAAGCCTCCAAGTCTCGTGGAATGTTTTTGCAGCCGTACGGCAACAGTTTGAAGTAATCGTGATGTTCGGTACTGTGTAAATAAGTTTGTATAAACCATCGATACAGAACACCGTCGAAACATAGAAACTCAGTTATAATGACAAAAGTGAAAAAAGTTGCAGCTCACTCTAAATGCATCCAGCTGGAACTTAGGATCTCGCAAATGGTCTTCTCTTTCCCAGCGAGCAGTCAGAGGATTTGGTTGGGATAAATATGAAGCCATGGACTCTCTCAAGTAACTCCATGTAGCTGTGAGAGTCCCTCCTTGAAATTTTTCCTTGTACTGCTTCAAGAGGTCTATGGCAACCTACACAGGAAAAAGGAAATGATTAAATCACAACCTATCATTTAAGTAATAAGAGTGAGTTACAGCTTTACCTGCTGCAGAAGAACTGTGTTGTCCCCTTCAAATGTCTGAAATATGTCATGGTCATTCCGCAAGGTACCAAAACGGTTCACAGCTGCATAACCATGACCACCACAGGCTTCTCGACATGTGCTCAGTGACTTAGCAGTATATGATGTGATATAAGCTTTGAGGCCTGCTGAAAGAGTATGAACATCACTAACAGCTTCATCCTCATGTGATTTCTTCATCTCAGAGTACTTATCCACCAAATACAGAGTAGCGAAGTGGAAGGCATATGTTGATGCCAACATTGGCATGAGTTTGTGCTGCTGAGACTGGTAATCCAATATACTGACCTCTGGCTTCTTGGGAGGACCAAATTGCTGGCGAAGCAAAGAATATCTCACAGCAATAGTAACTGCTATTTTCAGAACACCCACAGAGGAGTATGCAAGGCCAACCCTCCCTCCAACAAGTTCTCCTAGGGTAGCCGCAAACCTTTTATTGATGGATGGGAGGCTGCTAGTGTACTTCCCATCACGTGAAACATCTCCAAATCGGTTAAGAAGATTATCTCGAGGAATCCTCACAGAGTGGAACCGCAATGCACCATTGTCTACACCATTTAGGCCAATTTTGTGGCCACAATCATTTATTTCAATCCCAGGAAGAACAGAATGGGTTTCAAGGTCTCTTATGGGAATAATGAAAGCATGAACACCCATATCAGCAGAACCTCCTCCCATTCCTTGGAGAGGCAAAATCAACTTTGCAAAAACAGTTGCAAATTTTCCATGGACTGCAGCATTTCCAATCCACCACTTGATGGCTCCATCATTTGGTGTGTTGATTACAAACTCATCAGTGACAGGATCAAAGGTGGCAGTTGTTTGAAGGCCTTGAACATTGGAGCCTACAAGAACAAGAAAGTTAGGCCAACCCAAGGTGTTATGCTTGGTACAATAACAGGAATAGGCATGATATTTAAGTCAGATCAGATGATTCATTTGTGGCACAGACACATGCAAATGGTGCACAATGTCATTGCAACAGCAGGTCAAGAGAAGGACTAACCATGATGAAGTTCTGTCATAGCAAAGCAACCAGGATAGTCCAAATTGTCAATTCCATCAAAGTATTTATCCCTGTGTTTTTTGGTTCCTAGGTTGATCACTGAGCCTCCCCAAAGGCTACATGATAAGTAGCTTAAAGTTACTACACAATAAATATCAGTAAAATACAAATAACTATTTGTTGATAAATGATTATAACATTCATTCGAGAAAAAGACATTCTAGCATATCCCATCAGTCCAGAAGCACCAAATGAAGCTTAAATTCTCTCCTTATGGTCAGGCGATGCTTTCTTACTGCTGAAACTAGCATAAAAATATCCCTTCAGACTTTTTGTCCACAAGGGATGTTGATTCAATTAGAATATTTTCACTTTTTTTTCTAATGATTAAAAATAAGGATAAGAAGTTTAGAGTAGGGTTCCAAAGATGTCAACAAAGAAACGGGATATATAGCTCCCTCAAATATATCAACTCCATCCATGTCACTGCGAGCAAGGGAATTGGCTGCATTATTAGATCCCATTAGAATGTGAGTCATTATTGAAATAAAAGTAAAGGTAATCTCCCTCTATAATAATGTGCACACCATGTTGAAAAGGAAATAAGCTTCATATGCAGCATTCCACCTCTCACCTAAGAGGTGCTGTTTATGTCACGAAAGGTGAAAAGGGAAAGTCAAAGTGCTTTTAACGATGTAGACATCTTTCACCCTCTCTTTTTAATCTTGCCACAAGGCCACCGTGGATCTCCTCTTGGAAACTAAATTTCTTCAGCAATACGTAACCAACATTTCCACCACACATGTATAACATCAACCTCTTGCAGCTTGCTTGCTAGTTGAAATTAGTGATGGTTTGACCATAAGTTAACTTCTACCAATCATCATCCATTACCTGCCAGCTGTGTTACCTGAATACTCGTGTTCCACTCCAAAAATCCGTGCCAGATACTTATCAAATCCTTCAACTGCAGCTCATAGGGATTGGTGGACTTGTATTCTTCTAACAATGAATTTGACCCGCTGATCCGGCATTAGAAGTGAGCATTCGTTCTTTCTAAATTTGGACAATTAAGGATTCAAATATTAGCATTAGAGTTGGATTCTCCTTACCATATGGGTCACATGCTATGTGCAATTATCCATTTGTAAACAGGCTAATAGTACTAAATTTTCAACCCAATTGCATGCATATGCTACCATAGATTCATAATTGATTTGCTGATCCATATAGTTCATTTCAAGCAAGGGATCAACAATTGAAAGAAAAAAGGCTTAGAACTTGATTCTCTGAAAGAGTCACCTATAGGAAGCTCAATATACCTGACACCAAAACATAGTGCTTAACCCACATTAATAATTCACCATACTATGAGCCTTGTGCTGTCTCTGTAGTGCATATTTTCATAGTTAAAAAAGCCATTAAGCAGGGAAAAGGCTGTAATTTGCTGCTTCTATTTCAGAGTTTTGACCTCCAATAGAAGGTATGGTATACAAAGCTTCTGCGAAATGATATCTTCACAATAGCCCTTCAACTGCTTGAATTTGCTTATAGTTTCTCTAAGAATGATACGTTAATACCAAATAATCAAAATAATTATGAGCAAATAATAGGTATAATTATCATTCCCTTGGTTAAAAAACTTAAAAAGAACAAAACTCTAAGCATTTAAAGCTCATCTTAGCTAGAATCAACTGCTAAGCCCGTGAGGTTGCATATCATTCTCTAATTGAATCGGATCAATCAAAACCTATGTATTATTTCAGGCCTATCCATCACCCTAAAATATTCCCAAAAGGAATTTTATCCGGAGAACCCAAACAGAGCAATACTTTAATATACCAACTACGAAATTCTGCTGCTTTCCGATTCCTAAGATTCAAACCTCTAAGAAAATATAGCAGCCTCCAAATCAAACCCGTCTTCCAATACCTCAACTTGAGAGTTAAAAACAACCTCTAAACCAAACCCCTGGTCAGAAACACTTGAGATACCCAAACCCCATCAAAGGAAAAGGTAAATCCCCACCGACAAAACGCATCGACAGAGAAAGCCATCATCAAAAACCAAGTCCACCAATTCTCAACAAACAAATCGAAAGAGAGATTGCAAACCCGACGAAATGGAAGGGGAGATTCACCTGTACTGGACGCCCATCTTGATCCCGAGAGAGATGTCGATCCCGCCGGCGGCCTCGGAGATGGCGAAATAGAGGGAGGGATCCTCAAGGACGTAGCGGAAGGGGCGGATTCCGGCGTCCCGGACGAGGGCGGTGAGCTGGCGCATGCAGAGCTCGCGGTGGTCGGCAGTGGAGATCTCCACCGGCGTCTGGAGGTCCGGCCGGGACCGGAAGAACTCGAATACCCTTTCCTGGATCTCCCGGTGCCTCCCCCTCATGTACTGCGCCAGCTCCGCCACGCTCACCGCCGCCACCTTGTTCTCCCGGCTGCCGCAGGGGAGCGCCGCCAGCTGTCCCTCGCCAGCGACGGATGAAGGGGAGGGAGCAGAGGGGTGGCGGATGTGGAGTAAGAGCTGCCGGATGCGGCGGACCGCCGGGGAGGAGTCGCCGTCGGGCGTCGGGTCGTCCATCGTGGTCGGGAAAGACAGAAGGAAGCGAGGAGGGTTCGGAGGAGGGGACGGGTCGGTTATTACGGCACGGGAGGCGACGTGGCAGGAGCGGTCCGGTGCACGTGGCGAGATAGTATTGGTTAATGTGGGCAATTTATGTTTTTTGGGCGCGCTTGCCGACGTCAGCAGATGAGGATTGCATGTGGGGCATTTCGCCTACTCTATCCGATGCGATAAGCGATGGTTCGGTTGAAATCCGAATACGAATAAAACTTTTAGTATTTATCTAATATTTATATCTAGGAAGAATTATTCTATCTGATTTTATATATAATTTTATTTTAATTTATATAGTACTTATAAATTTTTTTAAACAACATATAATCACATTAATATATTATTAATTTAATTTATCATTTAATTAATAATATTTTTGATGTGGTTATAAAATTTAATTATTTAATTTATATTTAGTTTTCAATTGTCTCATTATATTTATATTCGTTTAAAATGTATATAGCTATATATTTTTTATATCCGATTAATATCTCTATTTATATCTATATCTATTAAATAAATATAAATACAAATTAAATAATTAAATTTTAGCTTTAAGTTAGGGCCACCAAAAGTCTTATGAGCAGCATGTTTGAATGAGAATTTTTTGTTTAGGATTAAGTGGTTCAGGGGCCCTCTGTACGGAGATTCCTCCATCAAACAGCATAATAGAAGAAATGGCAAGCAAAGTTACTGTCTTAAAACAGTGGATGGTACAAACAAAGACACAAAGGACCATGGCACGTGCTAGCTATCATTCTCTGTGACCGTCAGAATTACTGACATCAGTGATACAAATCGCAACGCATTAACTTCTTCTGTGAAAAACACAACCCAAGTTGACGCAGCTGGCGAGGATACGCTTCAATCACTATCCAACAATGCAGTGCTGTTTGATGGAGTCAACAAAATTTATGAAGCGTGATTATGGATTTGGTATTTGAATATCGACGATGCTGAACTAATAACGCAGACCATGGTGACAAAAAAAATTAGAACACATAAAAGCTTAATCGACGATTGGAAATTGTCTTTCAAATGAATCAGGTAGCTAGTGACAACATAGAGTTCGACGTATGGGGCATGATTTATATGCATCAACATTTGGAATTCGAAAATAATCCATACTTTTCAACCTAACATTATTCAAAGATATGCAGAGAACATTCATGACACTCCACAACGAAGTCACACATCTCATGTGCAATCTTTCAATTGTTATAATCAAATTTAAAAACCTGGAGATGATTTACAACTCTCACCTTGCCTCCCTGTCAAGGAGTTGAGAACCTGTATGAAAATAAGTGCTCGTGGAGAATGACAAAATTACGAGGCAATACTGAAACATTTTACGTCATGAAAAAAATTAAAGATATCATCTACCCACTCCAATATCCGGTTAAGATCAAATGCACCCCACAGAACAATTCCAATGAACTATGAAGCCCAGATTCATACACCAAATCTAGAATATGATCACAACCAAAAAAACACGCTGATATCTTATAACAGACTAACAGCCCCTCTGGTCGCAACAGATAAGCATGATAACAGGCAACAAGAAGCCACCAAAACAGGTGCCAACATGCAATCATCACGAGATACTTGATGATCCATTGTCAAAACAATGAACTTAATAGCAGCACCATAGCAACAATGATTAAGAAACCACATCATATTGCTGCTAAACAACCTTGGAAGTATTGTAAACCGAATAACATAGAAGTTATAATTAGAATCACCCTTTCAAAACCAAAGCTCTTTCTCATTTAATAATATTCCAAGTCCACGGATAAGAAAACCTAAAAGAGACATTATCTCAAATTACCTACTAGCACAGAACAAAAATCAAGCCGTTGTCTTCGACAACACAACCATATGTAATATAAATAAATGATAAGCCAACACCTAGCATCGCCGCTCGCACACACAATGACCATAACTGACGATACCAAGGCGACTGGCGACTCCAAGCCCCACCAATGCAGAGCTCTTCTTGGTTCACTTTTTCTTTGCCGCCGGTTTGGTAACCTTGGCTCCAGTTGGATCCTTCTTCTCCACACTCTTGATGACACCAACTGCAACCGTCTTCCTCATGTCCCTGACAGCAAACCTCCCCAGAGGAGGATACTCAGAGAAAGTGTCAACCACCATAGGCTTAGTGGGAATCATTTTTACAAACCCAGCATCACCATTTTTTAAGAACTTTGGCTCCTTCTCCAGCTCCTTACCAGACCGCCTGTCAATCTTGGTTAAAATCTCAGCAAATTTGACAGCAATGTGAGGGGTGTGGCAGTCAAGGACTGGGGCATAGACATTCCCAATCTGCCCTGGGTGGTTCATTATAATAACTTGTGAGGTGAAGCTAGCAGCCTCTTTGGCCAGGCCATCCTTAGAGTTGGAGGCAACATCCCCTCGCTTCAGATCCTTAACTGCAACATTCTTAACATTAAAGCCCACGTTGTCACCGGGAAGGGCTTCCTGGAGAGCCTCATGGTGCATCTCCACAGACTTGACTTCAGTCGTGAGGCCAGAGGGCCCGAAGGTGACAGCCATTCCAGGCTTCAGGATTCCAGTCTCAACACGCCCCAGAGGGACAGTTCCAATGCCTCCAATCTTGTAGACATCCTGAAGGGGAAGGCGCAGGGGCTTGTCTGATGGACGCTTGGGCTCTTGGATCATGTCAAGAGCTTCCAGTAGGGTTGGGCCCTTGTACCAGCCAAGGTTGGTGGATCTCTCGATCATGTTATCACCTTCAAAACCAGAAATTGGGACAAAGGGAATCTCTTCAGGGTTGTAGCCGACCTTCTTGAGGTATGAAGAAACCTCCTTCACATTCTCATCATACCTTGCCTTGGAATATTTGGGTGTGGTTGCATCCATCTGTCAACAAATGATATATAAGCTTCATTATGAATGCACGACATGAAGTAAGAAATACTTCCTATCAGTCTTATTTGTGGATTGCATCCTTACCTTGTTGCAGCAGCAGATCATTTGCTTCACTCCAAGGGTGAAAGCAAGAAGGGCATGCCCACGAGTCTGAGGTGTTCCTGTAATCATATTCTTGATGAAGTCACGGGGAATTGACCAGCTTCAAACCCACGAGTAGTGGAGTCAATAATGAGGACAGCACAGTCAGCCTGAGATGTTCCTGTAATCATATTCTTGATGAAGTCACAATGCCCAGGAGCATCAATGACAGTACAGTAGTACTTGGTGGGCTCGAACTTCCACAGTGCAATATCAATGGTGATGCCACACTCCCATTCAGCCTTAAGCTTGTCAAGAACCCAGGCATGCTTGAATGACCTCTTGTTCATCTCAGCAGCTTCCTTCTCAAACCTCTCAATCACACGCTTGTCAATGCCTCCAAGCTTGTATATGAGATGTCCAGTGGACTTCCCAGAATCGACATGGCCAATGACCACAATGTTAATGTGAACCGTCTCCTTTCCCATTTACAAGTTCACGAAGGGCTAAGATCTGCAAAATGATTAGACCTTGATTACTAAACGATGTAGATGAGGTTGACAAAATCTGCAAATTTCCTTTAGTGCATAGATGAGTTGTGCAAACTGCAAAGTTCACAGACAAAAGGGGAAAAAGCAACAGTTCAACCTAGCAGGACAGACAATGTAACAGAACTCATATATTAAAAAGGTCAGACACCATTCCCATTAACAATGGTGTGAGCTACAATATCCATAGGTGCATGACCATGGCAATGAGTCAGATTATCTTAGATTAAATTTGACAGTGATAGTCAAAGGAAATGCTCAAAATAATCTTAAAACATCAAATTTCAAATAATTGAGTCCGGAGTTCAGCCATTAGTCACTTGATGGACTACTGGACTTTGTATCTTAATTCCACATATATTTCAGGACATCTGTAACAAAACACAATAAAGTTTTATGTATCTGAAGCTTAAGCTCCATTGTAAGTCAATAGGAACAACATTCTGATAAAGCTGGCAGCAGAGATGATCAGGCCTCTACTACTGTACAAGACTGGAAAATAATTGTATTAAATGTTAAAGGCTAAGAAATTGTAAGATCTCCAATAGAGTTTTCATTTTTAATTTCAGACACTACAACTTTGTCGTATGTATGATATGCTGGGATTCTTCAACCATACTGAAAGAAGGATATGAAAGTAGAAAACAAATCCAAAGAAAATCACACAATTTTCAGAAGCAAATGAAATTGCATATAAATAGTTGCAAGTATATCAGATAGCATAAATTCCCAGATGATAAACAATATTCTAACGTTAGACAAATAAGGTGGGAAGTGCTCGTAAAATCCATATGCAAAGAACTAAACTAATCCACTTGGCAATATGGTATTGAAGTCCTATCCATATTTCCTTTCCTTTCCTTCTTAGGTGTCTTTCGTTGCATTCTTAAATTATCAACATCCAAATTCAAATGCTTATGGCATGTGAGGTTATTGCATCTTTAAAGTTAACAGATTCATCAATCTCATCTAAGTTTATAAAGTTTTCTATTTCTTCACTTAAATAAGCATAATAATCATCTAATTATAATGGAGGTTCTCGAGATCTTTTCCTACCACAAAGTTGATCTAAAAAAGATTCGCCACTTTCATTGATGTTCTCACTGATAAATTCTAGTGGACTTCTTTGTTCAGTTACTTCTAGAGGGTCATTAGTTATTGATCGGTGGTTCTGATTAGGTTCTTCTAGGAATATTGCATCTCTACTTTTGACTAAACCCTTGTCTTCATTACAAAATCTATATCCTTTTGAAGCTTCTAGATAAGTAATATTTTTCAAAATAAGTATCCACCTTACTTCTAAGAGGTTGTGGTACTAATATATAAGCTAATAAACTCCATTTTCTTAAGTTGCTTAGGCGGGGTTTTCTACTCATCCATAATTTATATAAGGTAGACTCTATAACTTTATTGGGAACCCTATTTAATATGTACATTGCAATATTTAATGCTTCACGCCAGAAAACTTTAGGCAGAGAAACATATGCAACCACAAATCCAGTCATATTTAAAAGAGTTCTATTATACCTTCCAACAACACCATTTTGATGTGTAGAGTAAGGATGGTAGTTTAATGAATAATTCCATTTTCTTTACAAAATTGAGTAAACTCAACGGAATCAACCTCACCACCTATATCAGTCCTAAGGACTTTAATTTGTCTACCCAACTGGTTTTCTACCTCTGTTTTGTATTTTTTTAAAAAAAATTAAGGTTTCTAATTTTCTATTGATCAAATAGACATAACCATATCCAGAAAAATCGTCAATAAAATGAGAAAGTTTTCTTTATTTCTATGTATTTTTATATTCAAAGTTCTACCATATAATAGTAAATAACATCAAGCAATGATTGCCCTAATTCTTTTTGGAAAAGGAAATAGACATTTTACTAGATAAGCTATATTCACATGTTTAAATTCAACATTCTCTAAATTAGTTATTAAACTTTACTAATTAATCTCTTTGTTTTATCCTTACCTTAATGACCAAGTCTAAGAATGTCAAGTATAAGAATCAACAAACAAAGCATCACCAATAT
The DNA here is from genome assembly GCF_009389715.1 of Phoenix dactylifera. Lineage (NCBI taxonomy): Eukaryota > Viridiplantae > Streptophyta > Magnoliopsida > Arecales > Arecaceae > Phoenix > Phoenix dactylifera. Next base: position 9,619,451 of record NC_052399.1, read on the forward strand.
AAGCAAAAGAAGATGCATTACTATTGTTACCAGCACCATTAAGCATAAACAAATTATGACCATCAACAAGTCGGTCCCAAGCATCAATGCAACCATCTTTCCAGTGATTATTTTAACCAATAAGAAGAGTACATCAATGTCTTTTTGGAATAAGACAGAGATAGAAATAATATTATGCCTCACATTGAGCATAAAATACACAGATTAAAACAAAATCTTCTTGCCCAGCATTTAGACTGCAGGTTCCTGCATCTAAAACATTTGAACAGGTGCAACTTCCCATGTAGATCTTCTTTTCACTTGATCTGAACTCCTCAAAATTTTCAAAAAAATCTTTGGAGCAAGTGATGTGACGATTTGCCCCTGAATAAATCCACCAGCCATTGATATCTCGATCAACAAAGAGGTATTTAGAACAAACACAAACAAAATTCCTTCCACCATTTGTTTTATACTTGTCCATTTCTATTTTGATTCTGTGAGCAATTTGCTTTCAAATGGTCTAGACTTCCACAGGTGAAACAATATTTCTTTGATTGATCCACTCGAGTTTCTTAGAAAAAAGGGTTTTTACCCTTAATTTTGAACTATCCTCCATTTTTATTAAATTTACCCTTGAATCTATTACTATTAAAGATTTTTTTATCATTTTGTTTTGGGGCTTCTTGAACAATCAAGTATTCATTTTTTTAACTATATTCATGTGTTCTTGTTCAAGTTCCAGCTGCATAGGTAAGACCATTAAATTCAAAAATTTGGCATTCAATCTTAAAGCTACCATAATTGTTTTCCATAAAGGAGGCAAGCTATTCAAGATGGTCGAGACCTGCATTTTCTCATAAATTTTATTTCCAGCTATTGCAGGATCTTTAGCCATCACCAACATTTTATTAACATGTTTTACAATAATATTTCCTTCTTACATCTCATAAGACTTATATCTATCAAGAAGAAGTTGAACATGTATCTTTGAATATGTGTCATACTTTTTAGCTATTACCTCTATCATTGTTCTTCTCATTTCATATTCTTCAGACACTCTAATTAAATCCTCTTGCATGAAAGTTAACAAAGACAACTTAATAATCAAATCATCTTTTTTCAATTTTTTTCTAATTTCTTCTTCTCATCTTCAGTTGGTTTACCACTAAGTTTCTGATTGTAAATTTTTAGAATGTATAAAGTTTATCTTGAATCGACATATTCCACCTTATGTTTCCACATAGCAGAGTTAAATCCATTCAACTTCTCAATTTTAAATAACTCATTCAAGACAAACCTATTAGACATGATGATTAGCCAACTGATTTTTGCCTCAAGAATTCAATTTACAATAAGAAAAAATTGACCAGATAATGCTAAGAATACCCAATGAAGTAGCTGGATTTAGCTGATTGTTGTGATCAGTGTGTAGCTGTTGACCGGAGAAGTTTACTATCTCTAGATGCTCCTAATTGTCCTCAGGGTGCAGGTGCAAATGGCACACAAAACGGAGACAAATCAGTAAAATATTTGTTCTTCGAAGTTAGGATGGCTAGGAGTGTTGTGAGGCATTGGTTAACACATGTTGATTCTTAGGAGTAGAGGAACAAAAGTTATTTTCTTTTTAATCTACGACTTCTCAAACTCAAGAAGCCACGATGAAACAAGGAAGAAAGAGAACAAACCATGCTATCTTCTCTGTCAACAACTGCAGTGTAACTCATAAACAGCCACCCCCTTGACAACAACTTCCACACTCTCCTCTATAGGCTTGGTATAAGATGATCTAGGAAAGTTCCAAAATAAAACAGTGAAAGGAGTCCAGCAACAAAGCAGCTTTCTCCTCCTCGGTTTCCATGTAAGCTTGGCTCTCATACGAATGACAACAAAATGGGAAGGATAAGATCATCGCCGATGTCACAAGATAGGGAATCACTCAAGCTCGCCTAGCCAAAACGTGGATATGGAAGGATCTTTTGGGTTGATACCACATTCGCTCTCAAATTCCAGCTGTTAATTTCATAAACATTAGATCCTGAAAGATTAGATCTAAGCTGTTATTCCCCTTTTCTCTAACAGCTCCTTTTTCCCCTAACCGTTAACTCATATACATTAGATCCAAGATTTACGATCACAAACCTGGGGGTAAAAAACAGCCTCCAAAACAATTCTTAAACATTAGATCCAAGATTTACCATTACAAACCCAGAAAATCAAAAATCCTGATACCCACGCAAATTCCTGGGGCTCGTCGATCTTAAATCTAATGCACAATTATACCTACCATCAAATGAAAAAAAAACGAACCAAGAAAACGAGGATTTCAAACAGCAATCAACCAGAAAAAAATCAAAACAAAATAGAGAACTCAACGATTTGATCGAAACAAAAGGGATGCTGCAAGAAAGGTGATCTAACCGAGAGGGGGGATCGGATCGGCGGCCGCCTCCCTACTCGAGAGCTCTTAAAGAGTACGGGTGCGAGGCGAGAAACGCCTGCGGGCGTCTGCCGCGGTTTATCGTGGTGCGGATTACCAAAACGCCCATAGATTTCGGTGCACTGGGAGGGCAGTTTCGTCATTTAAATCGCCATTTTTAGAGGCTCCCGATCGGCGGACGCTAATGTGACGATCATGCGGGGGTATGTTTGGTACATACTGGTTATTCGCTGGATTATATTTTTTCCGAATGAAATTCTTTTAGAGGCTCCGGATCGGCGGACGCTCATGTGATGAACATGCGGGCGTATGTTTGGTCCATATTGGTTATTTGCCCGGATGAAATTCTGAATTGTTATAAATGGTATAGTACGGATATGAGTCATCTGACCGATAATCTATATGAACTAGAAGACACTATAATACAGATCACAAGTTGGACGTGGTGTTTATAATTAGATTTAAATAGATTTGAATTCTTAGTCTGACAAGGACGTTAGAGAGTATGTAATAACAGTCCTACACTAATTATCGCCGTTTTGGATAAAGTCAAAAAAATTCAAATAATATCTTTCGACTAACTTTTCAAATAAAGCCGTAAGCCTTTAGTATCATTGTTTTCCGTAAAATAATAAGATATGGGAATAGACTCGTGGGCCCGTGGTATGGGTATGATCTGATAGATCTTGGTCGTTTGTTAACATCGGATGGTTATGGGTTACTCTATATCATTTGGTTACCGCACATAATTAACGTTTTGGTAAGTTACAAAGTTACAACTACATTATTCTGCTAGGTTCAAATTCTACGGATTTGGAGAAGAATATTTGGGAGACGAAAATACTTATAAATCTGTTTCGATAACAAATGCGGGCATAGGTCTAAAGCTGGGACAGGTAATTGACGAAATCAGACATACGTCAAAGTGGTAGAAGCTAAGAAAAACTACATGCTCCAATCGGAAAATTGATAATTGTAACAAGAATTCAGCTGATCAAATTGTGAAAGTAAGTTTGGGAATGGTTATCTTGGTCAAAGAAAATATCACCTGAATTTTCAAAAAAATCTACTATTGTCAAAATTATCTAAAATAATGAAATGCAGAGGTTATGCCAGATTCATATGACCAATTTTATTTTAAGAAAATACAAAATATAAGCAATTCTTGTTACTCTATATGGCATAATCAACAGAAGTACAGCAAATATATATATATATATATATATATATATAGCGGGTCAGAAATGTATAACCAAAGCCTGACCCGTATTCAACCCATGAGCCACCAATCCATTTAAGGCCAAAGTCTATTGAGTCTTGAATTTTGTATTAAATAGGAAGGCTATTTTTTTAAGATTTTGGAATATATATATATATATATATATTTCATATATGAATATCCATATACATAGTGTTTTTATAAAAAAAAACATTACATAATCTAAAGTTGCTAGGTGGTCGAGATTCGCTGATCCATGCCCGACCTGCGAACGCGACAGATTGGGTTAGATTGATTGAGTTGGATCGAGAAGACGACGGAACGAATTGGGTCAGATGTTGCCGCCCTATTAAAAGGTCCTGTTTAAAGCTCGTCACGAGATCCCCTATAGATTCTCTCACGTGCACCGCACGTGCCAATACAGCGGCCCTATCTCAAGGCCATCCCTTTTCTACCCCTACCGCTGTAAACGCACCGTAGAGGGAGGGAGAGAGAGAGAGAGAGAGGCGGCGATGGGAGACCCCAAGAAGAAGAAACGGCGGGCAAAGAGCAAGAAGAAGGCGGCCGGCGAGCAGAGCCTTTTGTCGAGATACATCCGCGACTGGGTATTCCGCGACCCTCCCCCTACCGCCACCGATGACTTCGCGCCGCCACCGGTCGCCGCCCACAGGGCCGCCGACCGCGTGGTCTTCGAATTACACTCCCACTCCAAGTATAGCGACGGGTTCCTCTCGCCTTCGGCTCTGGTGGAGAGAGCCCACAGGAACGGGGTGGGTCCCAAAAGCTCTTCCTCTACTGTTCGATTTGATGTTGGCCGCGGTTTTTATGATTGGATTTCTTGGTTTCTGGGGATAAATTCTGTTATTCTTTTATCGATTTTAGAACTTTTTTTTTTATTATTAAAAATGTGATTTTTTTTTGCTTTGTTTTCTTTTTTGTGAATGTCGAGGATGATTCTTTGAGATTAATTGTTGTCTCGAGGGTTTTAGACATGATATCTTGGACGGCTTGCATTATGTTCGATGTTTGTTGCTTTATATGTTTCGTTTGTGAAGCTAATGCTATTTGTTTTGTTTCTTTTTTCATGTTTATTGTGCTGGAGGCTGATAATTCTGTCTGTATTTCATATTTTTGAGGAGAGAGTCTTACGTTTATCCTGTCTTATTTGTTTTATTTTGAAACGGTTCTGGCAGAAGTGGTTGGAAGAGCATGTCATTTTCTCTTGAGGCTCACATATAACTTGCTCCTTGGTTATATGTTCTAGAGGTTGTTATCTCTCATAGTTTAGTTGATTGTGAAATGTCAGTGTTTACTTATTTGTAGATTTGGATGAGGCTTACTTCTAGTACCTATAAGTAGGGCGTCCTCTTGTTAGCCAAGTGGTGGAGTTATGGACAGAGAAAAGGATGGGGAAGATGGAGCTGAATGAAGCACATTTTATCTCAGCAAGTTATTGGCTTATGCCGGCTAAATTTGCCCTCGAGGGAAAATTTTATCAAAGTGCAATAAGGCTTTTAATGCTGTATGTCTCACAATGTTTGAAAAACCAAGCTTGATGCAATAGAAATGAGAATGCTAAGATAATGCACAGTAACACTAGGGTGGATAAAGTGAGTATATTAGGGGGGAAAGGAGTTGCGCCCGTTGAGGATGAAGTGAGAGAGATTGAGATGTTATGGGCATATAAAGCAAGGATCCAGCAAGAGCTCTGGTAAGTAAAGGTTGTTGATTCTTATTTAGGAAGAAAAGGATAAGAACATGGCGACATGGATACATGATTTAGAAAAGCTGACAATAACATTAGATGTAGCCCTTAAGAGGAATTATTGGTGATTAAGGATCCCTAAAGTGGGCAATGATAGTTGAAACAATGCTTGGTGGCTGTGGTTATGGGAGTGTGATGAAAGAGATGCATTTGAGTGTGCACTCATGGAATGAAGACTGTCAGGATAGATGGAGTAAATCTGAAATTCAGGAGGCTTGAGCTTGAGCATGGTAATTTCATGGAGCCATGAATAGGTGTTGGCTGCCTTAATGAACTTTTTTAATTTTGGTTAGTTATAACCATTATTTTTTTATCTCATATAACTGGCCAGCTGGATACCTTTTCTGCTGTAGGTTCTATGATACAGGGTTACCTTCATGAGGCACATCTTTAAAGATGTTAAATCCCCTAAGTAATCATGGTTTGAAAGTGTTAGGGTGGGATTAGGTGCCATTTTATTTTCTTTTTTTGGTTATATGTTTTGACTTATGGGTTGATATTGGTTTAATTGGAGTGATGATTATATTGATTCTAGATTTGCAGGGTCTATCTATGTAAGAGTAAGACAATCCCAAGTGTTGGAAGAATGAACTCAAAATTTCTAGTTATCTTCACATTTGCTGTCTAGCATGGTGGATCTTTATGCTTTGCTGTAAAAATAAATATTTGACCCTTGAGGAGTTGTTTACCTTTAAATGTGGATTGTGGGGTTGACCAAAATCCCTACATTAATTTTCTTTTATCTGACAATAGAATCATATCTACACCTTTTTGAGAGTTGATAATCAATATTGATTATCATCGATTGGTTTAAGAGGCTTTGTAGTGAAGCTTCAAGAATGTCAGATCTATCAAGTTGTGGCAACCAGTCATATTTGGGTCAGACCTGGCAACATCAATAAATGGCACCATTTGGAAAGTCTGGGATCCTGTGATTCCAAATTCTAGGATGCCAGATTTCTTTTAAAAGTTGATTTCTGGCATCCTTGAATTTTTGGGTTTGGGCGTTTCCGGCCCTCCTGGTTGGGCTGATGGATTCCTCTTGCCAGATGTCTTGGTGTTAGGAAGTCTTTGTTAGTACTGATTAACACTTCAATGATTGTTTTATTTCATTGTCCAATATTGTATTTGCTATTCGAAGTTGGCTTCTATTCCACTTTCCAAATTATGCATTATAAAAATAATCTTTTTTTGATTTGTTTATTACTTTCATGGACCATATGTTAAGGGATATAAAAAAAATTAGATTTCATCATTATTATGAGTTCACAAATTTCTGCTGAGTATTTATGTTCCTCTTTTTATTAGAATTTGTTACATATAATTTTTTAATAAAATGTTTCTTGAATCAACATATAATAGAGGAAACATGGAACATGATTTGATAATCATGTGTTCAGAACAGGTGAAAGTTCTTGCTCTAACAGACCATGATACCATGGCTGGCATACCAGAGGCCATGGAAACAGCCCACAAATTTGGCATGAGGATAATACCTGGTGTTGAAATAAGTTCAGTATTTTCTCCAAGGTATTTTTCCCCTCTATGTTGTGCAGTACAAAGTTTATATTGCTTGGTTGTTTTCTGTTATAACCATAGTTGCCACTTTCAGAAAGGAGCACGATAGTGACATGCAAATGACAAATGAGAAATGGGCATTGCAAAAAGTTTCTAAGATGGACATGGAAAACATAAATATAATCATGAGAATATGCATGGGAAATTCACTTGAGACCATTGTGAAAGCTATCAAGAAATTGGTTGTAATGGTTTCCCTAGAATTATTTATTATTCCATCACATTTGCAGCAGGTTAGTTGTAAGTGTTCTGAGGGTTCTTTTGGCTTTTCTCACTCATTTGCTCGTTACAAATAAATGGAGTTCAGGAAAACCAGGTTTTTCATAGGAAATACATTTCTGTTATGATAAATTTAGCAATTTGGTTTTAATGCCAGCTCTCAAGTTTTCTAATCTTAGAGATGTTTAAGCTAGTAAGAGACTCTCTCTCGCCCCTTTTTCACTTTGGAGGTTATGTTAGTTAAAGTTTTCCAACTATGTATTTTTTTGCTTTTTCTTATTTGGAATTTGAAAATGTGGAAGGGAAGAACCTGGAACTGGTGAACCTGTTCACATCCTTGCATATTATGGAAGCTGTGGGCCTGCAAAGTATGAAGAACTGGATGAATTGCTATCCAGCATCAGAAATGGCCGTTATGTCCGTGCTAAGAATATGTTATTGAAGTTGAACAAATTAAAAATTCCTCTAAAGTGGGACCATGTTGCCAAGATAGCAGGGAATGGAGTGGCTCCTGGGCGGTTGCATGTGGCTCGGGCTATGGTTGAAGCCGGCTATGTAGAGAATCTCAGGCAGGCTTTTAATAGATATCTGTATGATGGTGGACCTGCTTATGCCATGTAAGAACACTAGCCCTGTAACAAAAGAATTTTAACCTGTTGAGTTCTGTGTTACTCTATAAAGCTGGCACTTGTTTTGCACAGGGGCAGTGAGCCATTTGCAGAGACAGTAGTGCAGCTGATTTGTCGCACTGGGGGTGTAGCAGCTTTGGCTCACCCATGGGCATTGAAGAATCCAATTCCTGTTATCAGGGGCTTGAAATCTGCTGGCCTTCATGCTATTGAGATCTACAGAAGTGATGGGAAGGTGGCTGGTATCATTTTGAACTTGAAATATTTTAAAGGATTTTTTCCCTAAAATAATGGGATCAATGGGTGTTTGTTGCATCATACTGATAGATAATCATAGAGAGCATGGACTTACTATGACATTTCTGTTTTTAGAATTCCTGGAATGTTGATACTTTTGGATGGATATTTCTACACGCCATGATACTCCTGGGCACCCCAAAACTGGAGCATCCTACCTTGTCAATTGGATGTTAGGGCCTTGTACAAATTATTTGAATACCTTGTCAAAATATATTTTATAGAAAGTTATAATACTTCTTAACTAAGTTGAAGTAAAATATTGCATAAAAGGTAAAACGCTCTTTGCTAAGTAGTGTGCTTAGACCTTTATCCTCAAAAAAAAAAAAAAATGCTTTGCAAAGTTCCATACCCTTTTCTTCTTTTCTCATAATGTAAATCTTATTGAAATAAAAATACATTAACTAGTCAACTTAGTTAAATTATTAATGTACTTCGATATTTTCGTATATTCAGTCTTTAGATATTTATATTATATCGAAGTGTTTTTGTAAAGGTTTTTAGAAGTTGAAGTGTTGGGACAGTTTGGGCCAGGGGACATTTGGCACCTGTGCCACATGCCCAAGTAACACTGGTCATATCTATGGTTTTCTTTTCCCCCCTTTAGACATGTCTTATTCATCCCCATGAAAGATGATTACTTCTTTTAACAGGATTCAGTGAATTAGCCGAGACATACACACTTTTGAAGCTTGGAGGATCGGATTATCATGGAAGAGGTGGGCATGATGAATCCGGCCTGGGAAGTGTTGATTTGCCACTCATATCTGTTTACGGGTTTTTGAAGATGGCTCGTCCTATTTGGTGCAATGCTGTGAAAGACATCCTATTAAGTTATGCAGATGAGCCCTCTGCTGCGAACCTAGAAAAAATTACGAGGTTTCGAAAACTGAACAATCTGAAAGGTTATTCAACTCCTAGCTGTGGTAAGGATGTTATCGATCAGTGCCTATCTTCGTGGCTGACAAATGACGAAAAGGAGGGCGACGAATTTGAGGCCATCAGGATGAAACTTGCACACATTGATATTAGTAATGAGGGATCGCAAAAGCCTATAGTGAAAGGATAACTTTCGGGTATATTCTTTTCTTAATAGTCCAATCTTCTATCAATTTTACTTGTGATTGCTGGATGACATCTTATCATATTTTAAATGCTCGGTTGACAATATTCTTACAAAGGAAGGAGCACAAGGAGATATTAAAGGGAAAGCATACTTTATCTTTGCACTTTATCTGTGTTCAATTTATGACACTTGCACCTTCAGTTATTGAGGCACAACTTGAAAGGTGCTTATGCCATGTGATGGTTTTGTTATCTTGACATCACTGAACTTTGAATAAGGTTCAGGCCCTTTTATCAGATGAATTCACTTTACGTTTTATGATACTCAAAACCTCCAAGAATCCATATTTATTTTTGTTTTGTTTGGGTCACACTAGTTTCATATGATAACTTTTATCAATCAATATCTTTTTTTTGGGTACTGGATCATTCAAGAGACTGTTAAATCCAAAATGGGCGTTTGACATATTGCTACAGATGGTTTTTCTGATGCAGGTATTACAGGGAATTATGATTTGTGCTGGTTCTTTTGCAGAACCCCGTTTAGCTGCCTCCATTTTGTTAGTTTTGAGCTGTCCTGTAGTCATCCCTGGTTCATTAAGAACTGAAACTTCGGTAGATTCAGGGGCAAACCGTGAGCACTCCTTAAGCTGTTCTAAGTGCCCAATATGAAGTTTTATCTATGAGAGATTGGTTTCATGGATAAAGTGTTATTGATTAGATTGGCTTGTTGATATTTAAGTGCAAGTAAATATCCTACCATAAAAAAGCAGAATTAGATATATCTAAGGTTTTTTCAGTAATATATAAATAATAATCAAGTCATGTTCCCCATTAACAAGATGTTACTTCGTCCATCTTGACAAACATGGGGTTTGATTCCAAATCATTGTAGCTATTAGGAAAATTTATTAATAAGTTGTTCCACATCTTCAATCTTGGCTGTAATTATACTATCAAGTGGTTCAAACTTGAAGTGGAAGCAGGATGCGTTAGTGTTCTTTTCTCTTAGGAGGTCATTTTTTATATGCTTGAGCTAAATCTAATTTAATTTCATGTTTAAAATAAGCTTTTTGATTACTAATACTAATATGAAGCTTTTAGAGGCTATTTGGAGCTTTGTAGTCAAAGTTACACTGTAGTTTTAGTTGCATTCAACTTGAGTTGCAGTGGTTGAGTGGTTGCCTGGCAAGAAAGCCCGCTTTTTTATGTTTAGAGGAGACTTTAGAGAAAAAGAAAGAATGTCTCTGATAGACATTATGTCAAAACCTTATAAGCGAATATTAGGTTGGAGCATTTGACATGCATGAAGATAACATTCTAGATGAAGAGGTCGGCTTCGAAGCCATTAGTAGCAAGGGCTTGGGCATTGACTTGGACATACATGAGGAGGGAGCAAGTGGTGGTGCATGTCATGAGGAGGCTGGAGAACATGGAGGAGAGAGGTGAGGTAGGGGGCCAGAGGTGGAGTGGAGGTAGAGTGGGTGGGCGGTGGTGGCGGAGAAAGAGAAGGTGGAGTGGAGGAGATGGGAAGGAATTTTTTTTTAAAAAAAATAATTAAGATACCTACTCAAATGGTTGTAACTCATTCCACAGTCATTTTGACCATAAGTCGATGTACCATAAGATATGTTTTAATTATAGCCCAATGTACATCTCACTTGCCGTGCAATTTTGAGTTCAAGTATTCAAACAAGCATGTTAGTCTACACATGCAACTTGAGCTACATATGGCTCCACCTACATAGCTCTGTACAACCTCTTAATACTTCTGAATAGGTAGAGCAAATTGATAATAAATTAAAAGTATAAGATTAAAAAAAAAAAGAAGGAAAGGAAGGCACAAATTTATGCCTAACTCAACTGAGTGGAAAACTCCGCAGGAGATGCTTCAAGAAAGTGGAACCCTAATCCCTCCGATCTCGTCACCTTTCTTTGGCAGGCTTATCTCCTTATGAAACGACTTTTGCCAGGCCCGCAATCTACTCCATGTCCAGATTCCAGAGAAAGGTACCTTTCCAGCAACATCCTTTTCATCTCCAATCGTCGTTAGCTCACAAATAAGCCCTATGTGCTAAACTGTATCCATAAGTATCTCTTTTCCCCTAAACTCTATCTCCAACTATCTTTCTTTCCCTTATAACATAAATAAAGAAATAAAGGGGTTTATGGAGATGAAACATTGGGAGAATTTGGGAACTCTGGAGAGCCCATGATGTGCGCATGCATTACACGTGCTGTGCTCTAATATTATTATTAGTTGCACACAGTGTTGAGCTGATGGAGTGAAACATTGGGCCAGCTGGCTACTCTCTACATTGGCTCAAGTAAGAGTTCAAATCCAAGAGCAAATCCTCATCAATGGGACATGAGAAGCCAGATGTCATCTTTATACTTGCATCGAACACTTGTGACTCTAGGCAGCAGACGCACTTGGGATATAACCGCTATTGAAATGAAGCTCAAAGCAGTGTGGGAGAGAGTCACCTATGCAAGAAGGATCTTAGGGGCATCACTAAGTGAATACGTGATGTCGGGCGACAGAGCGATGATCACCCTCTACTCAAGAACATTCAAAGCTTGGTGGCTGGCTTTAGATCGTTTTAGGTAGCCCATGTGTTTTAGAAGGCGAACACGGCAGCAAACTGTGTCGCCTCCTTCGTTGCTCACCATTTGAGAGATGTTTGTAGATAGAGACTGATTTTGCTCCCATATCTTTATGTAATCTTATCTCTTTTGACTCTAGAACTCATGCCAGGTTGATGTGAGCTACTGTTGTTATTAAAAAAAAAAAAAAAACCCTTGTGACTCTGCTTCCGTACAGGCAAAGCTCCATGCATGCATCACTGTGCAGCTGCAATCACGGCCGTCAAATTCCATCATCAACATGGCTGCTGCCGACGCATCAACCACCGGGTCGCTAGAGTCGGACAACCGGGCTGGCCCGCGTACTCGAACCGGGCCCCACGGATCGGCCCATCCCATCCCAATCCGAGGGGCGCTGGATCAAACTTATCCTTCCGCGGCGTCAGACTGGCACCCTGGGGACAGCGATCTCGACGGCGCCGTTAGACACGCGTCAAATGCTAGCCCCAAAGGGGTGATTCTCGTGGCAGCGAGAGCCAACCACCACGACGGTATCTTAACGGCGCGAGGACATAGGCCAAGATGTGGGTCCAGAGGAGCCATTCACAGGTAAATATCTGTGGGACCCAGCGTCAGCCCATCGAAGGGAACCAATTATTCTATTTTAACAAATCACGTGGCTCCACAGCTAAAATAATGTTGCTCGTGGGCCCCACCTCACCTTTTACGTCGCATGGTGCAAGGAAAGGTCGGATTATATCCCACTTATTTATTTCCGTATCCGATTTGATTCGGACCGGATATAAATACTATATTTTTATTCCGATTGAATCATAAATTCATAATCGATTCAAAAAAATTTCAATGCGGATACAATGCATCTGGTTTTTCTAATTCGGATTCAAATATTTATATAATATAAAAAATAAATTAAATTAAATTAAGAAATTAATTAAGTAACTAACTAAATTTAAACTCAAAATAATTCAAATATGGATGACCATCACTCAAGATAATAATATAAATACGAAATATTCGATTTAAATAAAATTTTTGAATCACTATTTAAGTTTTGAACATCTTATTTGTCTGCTTCGTCTTTTGTTCCACTTTGTCGTCTTTAAATAATTGCTATTTTGAAGGTCTCATTTACTTCAGAGTTTCTATCCAATAATTGCAACCAACAAGGACTATGAGATGTCTTGGAGGTGCAACGAATTTTGTGTATTTTGAATATGAGCAACCTTGAGCGATATATCTTTATAAAATTATTATTTTTTATTATTGATGAACACTCATAAAATTTATATTTTTTAATTGATTTTTTATGATTATAATTTATTGCTAGCTTTTATCATGCTCAAATTTGATTAAAGTCTAAAAAATATCAGATTTACACATGTATTCAAATAAAAAATTATGAATATATTTAATATTCAATTTGAATATTTATTTATATGGGGATATTTAATATTCGGTTCATATCTATATCTATTAGAATAAATTTAAATATTTTATAATATAATATTTGTATTTATATTTATTAAAAATATTTATAAAATATAGATATAAATATGGATATTTAAAATTGTTCGGTAGCGGTAGGTTTAGCCGGTGGCGCCCACTTTCTCTGCTACCCTGACAGCTGGCAGTTCCCTTCCAAAGGCGTGGGTCTTCGGAGTCGCACTCTCCCCGTCTAATCTGAAATCCAGTGTGAGTCGCCACAATTTCCGACTCTTGAACAATGAATGGTTCATTGATTTTGTGGTTCTGATTAGTCTGATCATCCGTGTCTAAATTGCTGCATAAACTTCGATTTTTGTGGTGGACTCGGACGATGTGGATTCCTTCTTGCTAGAATTATTGTTCCACTACTTTATTGGGACGCGGTGCGATTCCCGCCGGTGAGCTACGGCGGAAGCAACCGCCCTCTTGGCTGTAACCAGACAAATCTCGTAAGAAAATTGGCCGGAGCTCGGGTCTGGCACGTGCATGGTGGATCTAAGATTCCGTGCACGCCTCATGGCACATTATGATTGGCCGGACGAAAGCGATGAAGAAATCCAAGAGGGAAAAGTCCCGAGGCCGGTTACCTAACCGGATCCACGGAGGAGGTAACGAGATCCAATTACCGGTTAGTACGTAGCCAGCCTCGCCGGAAGCAGCTTCTCAGCTCTCAGTCAAACAGCAAACAGCCTCTTTCTGCAAACAAGCATCAAACACGTGCATATAACACGGGCCGAGCGCGCGGTTGCTTTGGTTCATGAAGCGCGTAAGTGAGGACGACCGCATACTGAATCACTGATAACTTGCCGTTGGATTAGCCACTCAGGAAACACCAAATGGCGGATAAAGCAGTACGTATATGGATTTTTTATGCGTCCGCTCGTAAAGACAGGACCGGGCGGTATCCGTAAACAAAAGGCGTCCCTTTGATTTGAGCTCACACCCGGCGTCCGGTTAAGTTACCGGCAAGTGGCATCGTAGGGTCACAGTGGGGTGGGGGTGGGGCACTGCTCCTCAGGGGTGGGTCCCACCCAGACCCACCCCTCCCCCGCCATCCGCGGGTCCCACTCCTGGATCTTTATTTATACCCGATTTGGTGCTCGGCTTCCGTGGCTCTTTGGGAGTCTCCTTGTGGAATCGGTTCCCGATTCTTCCTTCTCTCCTTCGAGTGTGTGTTTCTTTTTTTCGATTCTCTTAGAAGAAGATTCGGACATCTTTGATCCGTCGTTTGGAATCCTATCTGAGAATTCCCTTCTCGCTTGAATCAGCTGCCAGGCCGTTTCGGCGACCGGTTTCTTGCTTGTTTGAGGTAATTTAGCCCGCAACGTCATGTAATTTGTAGTCGTTCTTATGGATGCCACTCGGATTTGAGGTTTTGGTTGGGTTTTTGGTGGACTGTGTCGATATTTCTATTTTTGTAGAGGTTTTGCTGTGGGTTCTCGCAGATCGGGGAGTTTTGGTTGAGAAGTCCAGTTCCTGGTTGGGATTTATGTGATATTTCCTCTTCAGGTGTTGATCTGAACCGTTCTTGGTTGTTTCAATCACGTTCCATGTGAATTCCTTGGTTTTTTCTTTTCTTTTGGCTTTTATGGCGATTTCCGTTATCTTTCTCTTGTGACTGGGATATTTTATATGTTTAGTCCTTTTTTTGAGGAGTTTTTTGGTTTTTTTGGGTCCTTTCTATTGTCAGGTGTGGATTTGTTGGCTATTTTTGTGTTTAATTCTGTGAAGATTTGGTTATCATATCTTGCTGCTGCTCAAGCTTGATTAGTGTGAAGGCACGGTGGTTGGGATGTCATTGTTAAGTGAAATTTTTAACTTTCTGGACATTTCTAGTGTTGAGCACGTTGTTTTTCAAAAGTTTAAGAATCTGCTGACTGTTGCTATTGAGTTAAATAAAGTAAAAGCTTGACAATCTTCTCTTGCTGATCAAGCTCTGATAAGTGTTAAATAAAGTAAAAGCTTGACAATCTTCTCTTGCCGATCAAGCTCTGATAGCACAGTACTAGAAAGTTATTATTTTTTGGTTAACTTTTGAATCTTTTGGCCTATTCAACTTCGGTTATGGATTTTTGTCTATTTTCTGTGTTAAATTAAGTAAAAGTTTGGCAAGCTTCTATTGCTGATAATGCTTGATTATGAGGTGTAGTGTAATGGCACGGTACATGAACAATGATTTAGAGTACATTGTTGAGGACTATCACGACATGGGTGAATTCCATGATGAGCTTGAGATGAATGGCCAGAAAAGGGAAGGCCGAGATGCTGACCTTGTGGAAGATGAGGACCCGGTATGACCCTTCTGGATTAAATCTGCTTGTGTTGTGCATGTGAAATTGCATTCTTTTCATGATTTTTATACCTTGTCTTTCAGACAAAGCAAAAGAATGACACTTCAGCCTCCGAGTACAGAAAGGGGAAGGATATTCAAGGAATAGCATGGGAAAGATTGAATCATTCCAGGGAGAAGTACCGTGAAATAAGGTTGAAGCTGTACAAAAACTATCGGAACCTTCCAAGAACCCGAGATGAATTAGAAAAGGTTTGCTTTGTCTACTAGTTCTGTTTCCTTATTGTGCTGCTAAGACTAAAGCAGAGGACCAGATGCATTTTTGCATGTTCTGTTGATTAATTTTTCTAACAGTCACCTTGCTATAACCCATCTCTAGAGCTGCCGGAAGAAGCAGATTGTAGATTATTTTGATTTGTGACTGATCTTATAGGTGAAGAATTTCATTCCTAATTGTTCTTTCCTCCTACTGAACTCTGATAACTTGAAAAGGTTCTGTGAGTTGCTTTCTACCCATTGTTTTGCCAACTACTGGTCATTGTTCCCTATGGCTAGGAAACTTTTCCTCCTTTTTTTTTCTTTCACTTTATCTATTTGAGGCTTGAATGGTGTGACTTATGATCAAGAGTTGGTAGCAGCTAGAATGTGCATAATTCATTTTACGCTGCACATTCTCTTGTTTTTTTGTTTGTAATAAAATGGTATATTTCAGTTGCATTGTTTCTTCTTATAGTAGTATCTCTTCTGTTGATTCTAAATTTGTTTCTGTTGATTCACTGTGTTTTCTTGGTAATGTTTCAAACTATCAGAATGTACTTATATCTGGTGGCTGTTTAATATACTATCTTTCTTCATGTCTAGGAATGCAAGCAAGTGGAGAGGTCATGCACTTTTTATGATTTTCAGTTCAACACGAGGCTTGTCAAGTCGACTATCGTGCATTTTCAGGTACCAATCTTCTCCTGCAGTTCCTTTCCAAGATTCTCATTTGATAGTTTGTCAAGTAATATTGAAGTGTCAATCATAGTCCATCATTTGGGTCTTGATTAGGTGCACAAAATTTCACTAGTTGGCCAGCCATCTTTGGTGTCTCATAGCTCAGTGATAATCAATTGGGACTTTCTATAATGCACTATATAATATAACTTTTAGTAAATTTTGTGCTTTTTAATTTGTTCAGCTGTTTCTATTTTTAGCTGAACTTTATTTTTCCTTTTGATGGGCGAGTTTTAACAATTCTAGTGCACCTTTAGAATATCAATTAAATATTGCATATATAGTGCAATGCCATGCCAACTCACCAAAGTGGAATTGTTGCAATTGAATTAAAATTGAAGCTCTTTCCTTGCATAAACGATGTTCATATTTATGGCCCCACTGGAGATACCTGCATACCTTGCAGTTCGTAAACTTAGTAAAATTGGGCTTGGAAGGCTTGATTTATAGCCTTAAATGTGTACTATTGTTGATATGCCAGCATCAATATTTTATTATTTGTTGAGTCTTAATAGTTTTGCAGGTTGTCAATACTTGTTAATTAGTATGTGGAATTATAGTTCGACTAACTAGCTCTGTGACCCTAATGAAGCATTTACATCATCAGGCATCATTTTTTCTAGGAAGGTAAGGTATTTCTTTAATGTGAAAAAGTTGGCATTGAGTACTTCAGTATTTAGCAGATAGTCATGTTCTTTTTACTTACGCTCTATTTGCTGAAGATAGGTTCATTCACCCTTAGTCGATTTGCTAATTTTGCTTTATTGTATTTGAAATTGCCTGCTCTACTAACTTTTTAATTTTTAGCAGTTGGAATCTGGAGAGGAATGCTATAACATCATTTATGAAACAGATGTGCTTGCATAATATGGGTGACAAATTTCTTACAAAGATCTCCATAGCACTATAGCACTATTTGAAGTAAAATTGCCTTGCATATCATGCTTGGGTCTTTTCTACAATTTCCTCGCATTCTCTACTTGTTTGATATAGGAATTGCGCTATTCAGACACTTAAAAAAAAAAGAAGAAAAGTCAAGGTTTTAGCAAGTTGTTTGTGATGCATTTGACTAAGAGTTGAAGATTGTGTTTTTTCTAATCTCATGATTTTTGTACCGAGTTTGTCGCATCATACAGTTCAGTCCACAAGTTCAATAGGTTGAATTGTCAGTATGCTGTAATTTGTATTTGTTTTCTCTTTTATAGCATTTTTTCCCTCATAATTGTTGAGCGGCAACAAATTAATGCATTCTCTAGCAGCTGCTGTCACATACCAGGCTGGTTAAACTCAGTCCCATCTAATTCTTACTAATCTATTAATTGCTTTGCTGCAGCAGTCATTTTTAACATTGATATTTCCCAGTTTCTTACACTTTACTATTTGTAGATAATGTGAGCTTAAGAGTCCGAGATTTGCCGGATTTCTAGTTGTTACTGCTTGTGGACTGTATGCTTGGCTAACTTATTCACCGGTTGCAGGCTTTTGCCTTGATGGATGTGTAATCCTTCCTGCAGTAATTTATTGTTATGCCTTGCACAATGTTAGGGAGATCGCATCTTTTTTCATGAACTTTTAGTTATATGATGCTGTGATTAACCCCTCTGATAATTAGGATTGGACTGCCATATAATATTTTTTGTCAGGAAATAAAAGCAGGGAGGAAGTGCTTTCTGAGCAGCCAGCGCTATAAGGGGAACTTTTTCATATGGTATGATGGGATGTTTTATGTTTAACAAGCCTCCCTCTTAGAGTCATGTGCCCAATGTATGTTGTCGTGTTTGGGACATGAAAGGGGCAAACTAACATTTTCATGCAGCATATTCATGCTGAGCTGTGATCTCTGGCAGTCTGCCTTTCATTCTTCTTAACTTGATTTCACTGAATGATATTCCTTGGTGTCAAAATTTTTTAATGGCTGTCTCATAGGGTGTAGTTAATGTTTGGCTTACATTTGCACCCTGAACTTCATGCTGTCCAGTTGTATCGTTTTACTCTCCTGCGCTTGTGTAACATGAGCCCGTGCATTGTTTATAAGTGCTTGTGTGTTAGATATTGTAACCATTCTTTTGTGGTAGGATGGTGAATTTATTGTTGTCCTTGCTCATTTCAGACAGTAGAAATTAACTTTGTCACTTGTCATATATGGAATGCTTGTTAAATGGCTAGAAATTACATACAGAAATGGGAGGAAAGTAAAGTTATTCTGGGCATATGACTAAGGGTAACAAATTTTGTTTACATCTGTTGGTGCTACAGTTAATAACAAATGATTCTGTTTCTTCCTGTTGGTGCTGTGGTTAGTAACAAAGAATTCGCACTATAAAGTTATGACATCAGTCTTGTTAGAAACTTGAGTAATTCATGACAAGTTAGCCATTCTTAATAAAGGGGACTTCGGTTCTGTGCTTGTATCACTTGGCCTTGGTTGACTGTATGTCTTTCTTTGGTACATTATGTTGCATGAATGGGGTTGAGCGGGATATTTAAGGCATACTTATCGTATACATTATCATTGTGTTTTGCCTTGGAACATAATTGATGCTCTGGAAAAAACATGGTTTAAACTAAGTGTGCCAAACCCATACTTCTACTTATTTGTATCTGTTGTTTTGATAGTTGCTATTTAGAAAAAAAAAAATCATTTGTGTGACAATTCAGATCGGTTGAACATGTGGCAAGCTTCATTTTTCTGTCTGTTTCATCTTGGGCCAAGTGCACATAACATAGCACTGCTGTATACAAATAGGAAGCATGGATGTATTTGACATGACATGGTACTGCATTAAGTAGATAGGAAATATCTTTTGTGCAATTGGTGTATCCGAGAATGGATAGGTTGATGAATATATAGGTTGATTGTATATTCACTTCTTGAATGGATACTTCAGATCAAGAATGTTTGATACTAAACCAACAACTTGGTGCTGGATTTTGCTCATGAAGTTTCAGCTTGGACATATTCACATTGCACGTAATGTCTTGTAATATTTGTCTTGATCTGAAATAAAAAAAGTGTGGCCAAAACTACTGGACAACATCTTTTTAACTTATGGGTTTTTTTTTGCATTTGTAGCCTGTTTGCTTTTGTGGATGGAGTAGTAACACGTGAAAGACATCTAGGGATAATCAGAAACTCTTGTAGAATGTTCTGTTGTTTGCCTAACGATTGTGCAACGAGTAATGTAATGAAAACATGGTGTTATTTGTGTGAGTCGTATTGTGATAAACATGGAGTTTTGGGGGTGGGCGGTTCTAATAATCTCAATATATGAAGGGAAGGGGAGTTACCAAGCAACAAATATGTTCCCTTTGGAATAATGGAACCAGATTTATGAATCAAATGTTATATATCTATATATATATATCTATATATATATCTATATCCTACCTTGCATCATATGTTGGCTTTTCTTTAAAGATATAGGGCAATTAGTGGGAGTTCCTTAACTTCAGCAATTCAATATCCTTCTGGTGCCTCCAGTTCCTGCTGCTTTGACAATACTAGGTTATATCACACCGATGGACCAGTGTTTTGAAGATGCATAAGGTGGGGCATAAACAAAAGTAGCGGTTGTATGCCTTGTGTCTTCCTTTGGAAGATATGAAAAAAATAAGGACAGAAATTGTGAAAATGGTCACAAATAGATTGAGTAGCATGTTTTATTGTTTAGTGGATCTGTTATAGATTGTAAACTGCATGCTTTAGGTGTGCACCAAGCTCAATGGTCCATGTACAAGAATCTTTTGGAACCTTAATCTACTCATGACTGCAAAACTACAGAATATCTTTTGGTGGTTGCGAATAATATTATAGAGTGCATTACCAGTAGGCAGTTGACAAGGTACAAGGTGGGTGGCTCTGCCGTACATTAGCTGCATGCTTGCGCCTCAGGTCTTGTAATCTGAGAAAGAGCTTGACATGTAAGGGGTGGGAGGCTTCATAAATAGGATGCTTGGTTATTTATTTATTTATTACTTGAAATGGGCAAAATTTGGTAGTGGGTATCCGTATAATCATGCCCGTACTTATTGAGGACTGTGAGATGAATCTGCATATTGGATATTTAACCTGCATATTGCATATTAGGAAAGAGACATTGAAAAATATGTATTTTTTTTTATGGATCTGATTCTGTTTCTAATTGAAGAAATCATATTCTTGATAAACATTTGTGCTTCTGTTGGGTTAATTAGCTGTGGAAGATTGCAAATGAAGGTAAACAAAATCTTCCACAGCTAAGCTAAAACTAAGTCTACACTATCTTGATTATTGATTCTTTACACGGTTGAGTTTGTGTTCCCATCATTATCTCTGTCCATGGAACCTAAGCAAGTTCAACATGGACCTTGTCTGCCGAGATAGTTTCTCCTTCTCTCACCAAGAGTACAACATTCAATAGAGTTTCCTTCATTTATCAAAAGCACGGTTTCCTAAAATTTTTTGTTTGCATGTTGGCTTCAATGCTAGGTCAAACCTAACAATTTCTTGTCCATCTTCTCTTTGGCTACGTCTTTTCATCTCATTTATATTATGTCGCATGGAAGAGAAGTGACTCAGCTGTGATATGTCATTGTTGTCCGATTATTTGCGGGTTTCTGCATCATTGGTCTGTCCGTCAGAACTATGTTGTGACTTGTGAGGGTGCTCAAAAAGATGTTCATGTAGCTTAAGTGCTACATTATTGATGGATGGTGAGCAGGGGATGCGTTGAATACTGTTTGGATAACTGATATTTAGAAAACATTGCCATATGAAAAAGCTGTTTCATGCTTGTTGTTCAGAACATAGTACTTTTCATGGTTAGCGTGACATCATGGAACCATGAAAAAATCGCACAATATTTGAAGCACAAAAAATTGCAGTGACCCTTTGTTTTCTGGATACAAGTAATATATTGTTCTTGTACATTTTTTTTCCAAGGCTTGTCTGACAGCTAGGGTTTCCACAGCTGAGGAATCTACTGTGGGCAACATCAAAACATGATGTCTACACGGTGCAAAACTACTCGGTCATGCACTGGTCATCACTGCTTCGAAGGGGCAAAGAAGTCCTAAACGTAGCTGGACAAATTGTACCTGCTAAGGTTATTATCTTACATCCAAAATTGAATCACTTTCTGCTTGTTGATTTGCGGACATCTCACTTGGCTGTTTAGTACTCTCAGAAGCACCGTGGTTCCTCAGCTCACTCACTATCGAGGGTACTGATAAGTACCTTGGTTGTAAAGGACAACTTAATGGCGGCTGGTGGTTTTCAAGGCGAGCTTATTTGCAAGGTATGATGTCTCAAAGATGCCCTACAATTTGTTTGTTAATTCCAGGTAGCTAGCTATATGACTGAGTTTTGGCTTTCTGATTTATTTTCCCCACAGTACTTGAATCAGTCAGGAGTGTTTTTCTGTACAAAGATAACTAATGGTGCCAATGCCATCACCAACACAGTAGATATTTATCAATCTTCTAAGTAAGATGTGATTGAACTGCGTCAAGCAAGTACTTTATTACCTTAAGGTTCTCATCTCAGACTCTTGTCAAATTGTGCCCTCTCAGTGGCTCCACCCGAGTGATGACTGCTAACAATGACTGCTGCGTGAGGGTGTTTGACATCGAGAAATTCATGCTTCTTAATCGTCTGCCTTTCTCGTGGTCCATTAATGTGAGCATCCTGCTTGTTTCATGTATCTCGGTCTAGTTTCATAATCTTTGCTTCTAAGGAATTTATGTTCTTCTACAGAATACTTCTGTCAGCCCGGATGGCAAACTTCTTGCAGTTCTTGGGGACAGCACTGACTGTCTCCTAGCAGATTCTCAATCTGGAAAGGTAATGCTACTTTCCTGTGTTACAGTTTATTCTGTTTTGGAGTCCTGAATCATGATGATATATACATATACTGCCTCATTTTTTCCTGAATCCTTTATAGGTGATTGGAGATCTTAAAGGTCATTCAGACTACTCGTTCGCATCGGCTTGGCACCCTAATGGTCGCATCCTGGCCACTGGGAATCAAGACAAGACATGCCGTCTGTGGGATGTGAGGAAGCTTTCTCAGTCCTTCGCTGTGCTCAAAGGGAGGATGGGAGCAGTACGTGGCATCAAGTTCTCAGCAGACGGAAGGTTCATGGCAATGGCGGAGCCAGCGGATTTCGTTCACATATACGACACTAGGGCTGATTATGGCCATGCTCAGGAGATTGATTTGTTCGGGGAGATCGCTGGTATAACGTTCAGCCCAGACACTGAGGCACTCTTTGTAGGTATAGCAGACCGCACTTATGGGAGCTTACTAGAGTTCAGGAGGCGGCGCCGGTTCCATTACCTGGATTCCTTGCTCTGATGACGGTCTGGATGCAGGGGGGGGCGTTGATGGTTTCTTTGGTTTGATGCTTTGTACATAACCACATTGGATCGGGGTCCTGGAAACGATGCCTTGAAGAGGAGAAGTTTCATGGGTAATGAAGGCGGCTGGGTAACGTGCCAAATGCAATTAGAAACTAGCGGAATTCCTCCACCCTTATTATTATTTTTTTTTCGCAGTATCTGTATGGAAGTGCTTCATGGGTTTTTTTTTTCGAGTGCTGCAGCGTTAATGCTTACGTTAGATATTGCAGCTGTGTGAGTGGTGAGATAATATAGGTGACAAAGTATTCCACCAGTCTATATTAATTTACTAAATTTCAGAAGCTGATGGTTTTAGAGATCGAGTACTAGGATGCGTTGCATCATGACTCGAGTTTTTGGGTGGGTTGGATTTAGCTTCTTTGTTGGCAGAGAGTTTTGGTTGAATTTGGACTGTCGATTGTTTGTTTTTTTTTCTTGGTAAAATAGGTAAATTAAATCATTCAAATATAAATATATTTGTAAGAATCATCAAAAACAATAGGCGGAGAAGATTTATAAGCGACGACAGATATTATGCGTATATTTTTAGTGCTGCTTAATTTAAGATAAGATTGGGATAAAGGTTAGGATCAGATTTTGTTTTGGAAATGGAAATCTATTATCCGAGTTGAACTAAGAGGTCTTGTGAGGACCATGGATATGCGTATGGTTAAATTTCAATGGCTGGCTTGAGCTTTGTCTTATCGGCTTGCTAAAATTTACGTTTGTGTGCGCACATGGAAGGCACGTGCAAGGTGCTACTCCACATGCATAGAAATCACAAAATTCTGGATTCCTGAGATACATGTAGAAATTATTTTACACGCCAATTTCTTGCAGCCCTTAATCAACACCCTCCAATTAGCAAGCCAACTTCTCTTATACTTTCTCTGTTTGGAAAGTTTTCATTTCCAACAAATGAGGAAAAAGGATAGCTCAAAGCTCCCACAACTGTAAAGTTTAAGGAATGTCTTTATCCTAATATGTAAAGAGATCTTTTGTATTTCATACCTATAACACTTACATTATAGTGGAGTAATTTAATCTTTACACCAAGGCTCATCCTCATTTTTAACAAGTAAATCATCTGGTATAATTATTTTGGCCAATTCACTAGTGCCAATTTTAAAGTATAAAAATATATAAGCTAAGAACATATGATCTAATTGTCATAATTTGTGCCTAATTTTTTCTAATTATCATTGAAAGCAGGATGACCAAACCTGCCTAGACATAAACTTGAAGGGAGTGGGGAAGATCTTGAGATAAGTGAATGAGCTATATTGGCATTCACATCGACAACTAAATTAGCTGCATCATTTGCATCATCAACCTGTTTCCTATCCGCTACTTAAATAATAATATCAAGTTCTAAATAGACATAAGAATGCTGCCAAGTTGATCAGGTATCTTTTTTTATTGAACAATAATAAAAAAGTACCGCCAATTACTTATTTAATTTTAGATTAACTAATGCTTGATGCTTAATTGAATACCCAAAACTTTGTAAAAAATGAAATTACTTCCCCCCTCTCTCTCTCTCTCTCTGTGTGTGTGTGTGTGTGTGTGTTCATTCTTCCTGGAAAAAAAAAAGGGTGCAACTGGTGAACTGCAGCCCAATTTGCACTTACATTATTTATACTCTTCACTTTCTTTCATCCAAATCAATATAATGGAGAAGCATCAAGTCATGAAGAGAACAAACTAAGCGTTCCTTGGCTGAGAGACGGAAGAACCGATTAGGAAAATATTAATATGCCATGCCACCTCGACCCAAAATGTCAGCACCTGGCCAATTGGACCAACAACTCGCTCCTTGCAAGGAAAAGACAACATTATTAGGTCGCAGTCTCTTTCTGAAAAGCTCTGCACCTAGACCCAGGCTTAGTCGTCTTCAATTTGATTAATGCCACCTTGTCTGTTCCAAGATAACTTAGCACCATCATTGGATGTCTATGTCATCATTTCATATGTATTTTTTGGTGGAATAATCTCATCTGCATTTAGAAAAATTAAATATTTTTTCACAATCCTACAAACGGTCTCGTAATAGCATGCTGCCATCTGGGATCGGTAGTTTCATGCAAAGAATTTTATTTTAGGATAAAGCTAGCCTAACTTAATTTGTAGTCCCATAATAGCCTGCTGAGTAATGAGTTCAAAATTACTTATAAAAATGCAATCAATTATTTTTCTTTTTGAGATTATCGGAAACTAACCCTATCTTCTATCCTGACTCTATCTCCGAACTCTTATCCAAATGGCAAGAGGTGAAAGCATCCGAGCAAGATTTCGATGATACAGTATCAATTATCAAAGCTAAATAAAACAAACCAGGCATAACTTTTATGATGTCAATGGTGGAAATTAATAGGATTCAAGAAATTCTTAAGAAGAAAAGTTTCTTTCATGCCATCCATTCCTTGTCGGACAATGATTGGTGGGCTCGTACATAGGGCTCACTCATCACCCATGCGACTAACATGTACTCTTCTTATCCCCAATTCATACGGGATCGATGCCCTTAGCAGGGAGAAGAGTGGTGCTGGAAAGTAGTGCTCAATTTTGAGACCTAGTCTGTTTCAAGCTACTAAGATCTCAACCTGACATGGTAGATGTTATGGACAATCTAAAATCTCCAAATTGTTGCTAATCATGGGATATTGTGGTCGAGTTGTTTGGTTAGGTTTGGATAGAATGGTTTGGCATAATTATATATGAAATTGGATTCTCTTCATCTTACTTTTTGTTAATGGGTCACCATTTTTCTTGGCAATAATCTAGCATTCAAAGTTTGTGGTTCAAGAAAAGAGTGAGGTGTCAGATCGACGCATGCGCAGACACACCAGAGCTCTACCAAATTTATTAAGAAAATGAAGTAGGAGACAAAGGGTGGAGCTTTCAAAACAATAGAAAAGCAGGAAGAAGGCAAGACACAAGTTAAAGATGATATTAAGGGACTCAGACAAGAAGGCAAATAATGGGGAAGAGCTTCAAGAATGCCGGCATTTTTCTGGCTGGAGTTATGATTTTTTAAGAATCAAAGAGGTCGGCAGATGGTTGTTGTACCTCTGAATTGACATTCATTGAGGCGGAGCTTCGGGCAACAGGATATACCTCGAGGAAGATTCCACTACGGTGATCGATTGGATACTGAGAACTGATCGATATGGGGACGGTCATCCATTGATTCGTGAGGCTTGCAGATTGGCCAGAGGTTTGGCTTTCTTCCAGACAGTGCACGTGTATCGGAAGACAAACAGAGCTACAAACTGGGTAGCCTCCTACGTGGCTCGACACTCTGGAGAGATTTTTTGGACTAGTCTCACTGAGATTCTTATGAGATTTTTTTGTATCATTTTATTGCTTCTGACCTGATAAGCTGTAATTATGTAAGAGCTATATGAATGTCGTTTTTACCCAAAAAAAAAAATCGAAGAGGTCAGTGGTAGTTTTGAGAATCACTTAATTAGTTGAGGTTTTAATTTTGTTCTCACAGTTGAACCTGCAGTAGATGTACATATGTTGGAACATGCAGCATATAAGCTTTTAGATATAGTGTGAAGATTTAATACCAACATATCAAATTATGGTGAGTTAGGCGTCTTGCATCGACCTTTTTCAACTAACAGACTTCATTTTTACAATTCTTTGTGATACAAATACAAAAGAAGATCCAAAATCTAAAATATTCGTCATTACTTTTTTTTAGATTGATTGAGCATATTGCATTGGTAATCCTAGACATTTTTCCACGCCATCAACTGCAAATGACAACATGATGAGCAACTTGCCTTGGTTAAATAGTTAAACTAAAATTGGCTGAAACTCTATTCACAAGCGACGAAAAGCATATTAAATAATAAAATTGTACTTCATATTACCTCATGAAGCCTTTTTCTTAGTTTCGATCTCTCTGCAATAAATTATCAATCTAATTCATAATATAATATGATAGTATTGTTTGGATATGCATCATATGCAAGAAGATTGGCCAATAAATGTAAAGTTTGAGACTGTTACACATCTTATTTTTATGGATGATTGCATCATACCATTCAAAGCCGGCAAGGAGATAAGGTTTAAAGATTTAATTTTTTTCATTCTTGTCTTCTACTTAATTTTTTATTTTCTCTCTCATCCAAGTTCTTGGCTTATAGCCATTGGCATTTGCACAAACATCAGAACCTAATATCAACTACAAACTCCATCCACATACATCACCATCCCATAATCCCAATCTATGGGCCATAGCACCTAGATCGAGCCAAGACACCAGAGTCCACTTACTCTCCTTGTCCTTTTCCTAAAAAATATATCATTAAAAGTGACGTCCCAACCAAAACCTGCCACGTAGTCCACTCATCTTAGCTTATTCATTGTTCAGAGAGACACCAGAACTCCTAGCTCCACAGCCACAGCCGGGGTAAAGAAAAGAATGAAAACCTTATTAAAATCCAAAGGGCGGTAATTCCCAAGAGTCCAGCGTAATACAACCCAATCACTACGAGACACGTATTGAAACCGACACCCGCCAGTCCCTTCCTTGGACAGGTGCCGGTGAGCAAGAAGAGGCAGGGTACGTGGCAGTTCGTAATTGGCCGACGTGGGAGAGGTGCGGGCTTATATAAACCCTCCACATAATCCCATTTTGATCAGAGAGGAAGCTTCTTACCCCCACCCCAAAGCAAGAACCCACCCCCCTTCGGTGAGGCCGAGCGACCCCGTCGGAGCTAAGAGACAGTGATTCCTGATCCAATTTCTTCTTCTTCTTTGCAAAATTCCTTCTCCGAATCCTTTTCTTGCGATCTTCTGCGTTCTTTGGAAGTAAAGATTGATTTCTGAGCCCCCCCTCCCCCCCCAAAAAAGTTCTTTTTCGTAGAGAAACAGAGATCCGGGACCCGTTTTTTTTTCCCTTTAGTTTTTTCTGTTCTTAGATTTGCCAAGACCAAGAGGGTTTGTTTTTCTATACCCTCAGATTGGTCTTCTGTTCTCTTTTTCTCTCTCTTTTATTTTAAGCCTTTGTTTGATCAAAAGATCCACCTTTTTAGCTCAGCCTCTTTCTTTAGGTCCTCCTTTGAAGTCCCTTTTGCCTGTTCCTTGGTTTTGTTCAAAAGCCAGACGGGTTTTCCCTCATCTTTTTGTTCTGCTTTAGCTAAAGCTTTGGTTTTGCTTTGAAGAGAAGCCATGACTGCAGCTATAGATATATTTAATTGCTTATCAGACCCTCTAAGGGAGGAGCTCATGCAAGCACTCGAGCCTTTTATCAAAGGTGTTTCCGCCGCCTCCTCTTCTTATAGTTCCTCCTCGCATACCACCACCCCAGTGTCCCCCTCCCCTTCTTCTTCTCCCTCCCCTCCTCCTTTTCTTTCTTCCTACTACTCCTCTCCATTCTCATTCTCTTATTCCTATCAAAATCCCACCTTGGATTTCTCCCTGGCTTCGACATCAAGCTCCGACATGATCCCCCAAGGCTTCCTGATCCAGGAGTCCCAGAGCTTCAGCCGGCCGGGCCCGATCGGGCTCAACTATCTCAGCTCTCCTCAAATCCATCAGATGCAAGTTGGATTCCAGCACCAGAATCCGAGGCAGTTGCAGCAGCAAAGGAGCCTCCTTGGCACGAGGCCCCAGCTGATGAAGCGCACCGGCTCGCCGCTCCCTCCGTCGAAGCCCGCCAAGCTCTACCGTGGGGTCCGGCAGCGCCACTGGGGCAAATGGGTGGCTGAGATCCGGCTGCCCAGGAACCGCACCCGCCTCTGGCTTGGCACCTTCGACACCGCCAAGGAGGCTGCGCTGGCTTACGACCGTGCTGCCTACAAGCTCCGAGGCGATGCCGCGAGGCTCAACTTCCCCGAACTCCGGTGCAGCGGAGCTCATTTAAGTGTTCCTCTCCACTCCTCTGTTGATGCCAAGCTCCAATCTATCTGCCAGAGCTTGGCCAGTTCCAAGAAACAGGGGAATGGCTTATCCGGTTCAGTGATCCCAGAGGAGATTGGCCCAAAGAGCGAATTGGGTTGCTCTGGAACGGACGACAACAAGTCGGAGAGCTCATCGTCGGATGAGTCATCTTCAGGATCCTTGGCAGTCTCCGAGATGCAGTACCTGGACTTCACGGAGGCGCCATGGGATGAATCAGAGAGCTTCATGCTGACAAAGTATCCATCTTGGGACATCGATTGGGAATCGATTCTCTCCTCCGATCAGTAGTCTTTAATTCTTAGTTTCTGGTTTGGTAATTGGTCTCTTCTGGGGCTGCTGCAAATGGGATTTTAGACATTTGCAACGCTCCAGTTGAGACTTCTGGTATTTTGGAGATTATTGGGTTAAGTTAGTAAGGTTTCTTAGGTTTAAGGATTGAGTCAGTGGATGTGTATTTACTTAGTCCGAATCTCCTGGTTTGCTGGTTTTTTCTAGGCATTACCAGGAACAAAGTTGTCGTCTTTGTGATTGGAATTGTGAACGTTATGGTAGCTTTGTAACTATTGAAGCTTTGTGATTATTAATATGTTCTCGAATTTTGGTGTGGAGGTGATGAATCTTGAAGGTCAAGACTTTTTGCAGAGCTTCAGTTGATCTATTTATTTATTTATGTGTATTCGATCTAATGATTTATCTCAGAGGGACAAACTGTTTAGCTCACAGTTTTTGTTGATTATGTTTTATTTTCTTCTGACAACTTATAATGGAAAATTTTAGTCCTAAGATCTTGTGGGGGCATACACATATTGTGTTTGCCCTGTATCTATACCTAACGGTTCTTTGTTTGGCCAATTTGATGATTTTAGAAGAAGGGCAAGGATGATGCAATTCAAGATAAGAGGTTCATAGTCATGAAACTATTGTTCTGTCAAGAAAGAGGAGGTAATTTAGCTAATAATATAATCTGAATGAAGTTGTCAGATGTCAGCAAATTATAAAAGACGACTAGTGATAAACCAGGACTGAAGTTGGGAGAAAGCAGACCAAAAATGGAGGAAATAGTTCCTTTTAAGTCATCTTTATGTATTCCTTTAGAAGGACTTGATTCGAAAGGAATTTTACAACAGACTTTTAAACTGTCATGATAAGCATTTTTTTGTTAGAATTATGGTTCAAGCAATGTAATTATTGTCTATTGTATATTTAAACAGAAGATATTGAGTAGACTTGATCATCTATATATTCAAACCTGATAGGGAGCTTAGCACCAACTCGAAAGATTAAGTTTACCAGAATTTTGAGGTTTAATAATTTGAAAACAAAGACAGCAATATAGTTTAAAAAAGCAATCAAATATGCAAGTCCCATAGTTTTCTTGGGGAAAGTTAAAGTAGAAATTTAGACTTTGCTAGGAAAGGACCAGTAGATGTAATGTTAATTTTATTATTTAGAGTTGCTTGCATAAGAATCAAGAAATGGACATGGGGCGACGAGGTTGTCTCTTTCGTATTCAAATTGTAGAGGTGTCAAGAGCTGTATAATTACATGAAGAGAGTGGAAAAACCATCATGGTTCATGTTAAGAGAGGAGGGCTTGGGTAAATGACAGAACAAGAATCAGAAAAGAGAGTGGAGAGCAATATCTCTAGGTCTCTCTTAATGTTGTGATCTAGATTAAAAGTTTGTAATAAAAGATTTTTGCTGCAGACATATGCAAGAAGACCTGAATCCTGCTGCTGGATGCTGGATATCTTTTGTGCAAGCCTGTGGTGCTTTTCCAGGCTTGGTCTCTGCTGAACACCAACAAACAAGGTCTCAAAACCTCCATGTGATGCCTACCAGAAACAAGTACTTGATAAAGAATTCTCAACTCTGTCAACGTACCTAATCAGTGTGGTGATAGCTGTTTGTTAGTGGGCAGAAGCTGACCAGCCAGTGGAGGCAACCTGCAACAACTGAAAGTGGAGTATAAGCTTTATGTCTGCTCTTAACACTAGACGATAATGAAGCAAAATGCTACATTTTACATAACAGTATTTGACACAAGGAAAAAAAAAGCATCTGAATCCCCTCTTTTCTTATGCTGGGACAAGGATCTCATTGTCATCTGAAAGAAGTTAGACCCTTATGTCATACCCACTTGGCAATGTTTTTTATTTTTATCCCAGTCACCAAGGATAAGGGAGCTATGGTTTGGTGCCCAATCTAAAACTACCAACCACCCAACCCCATCCTATCTCTTTATTCCTAGTTTTTCTTCGTCAAGACTACTTTAGAATGCTTATTGCGTTTCATGACTTGCCTGGGCCATGAGGCATCAGGAGAAGGGGTTCAAAAAAGAAAAACAAATCTGTATTAGGTGTTTTGCGAAAGCATCCAATCATATTCTTGCAGAAAATTAGTGGTGTGCATCCTTGAGAAGCTCAATGATGCTTGGATGTGGCATTCCTTAAACAGTGGTGTTGCTGGAAATTGGACCCGGGGGCAATCTTCGGTCGAGTGAGAGGGAGCAGCGGGTCACCACGGCGGGGCGGCGACCGGTCGGCGGGCGGCGTCCTCCGCTTGGGGTGGCCGGAGAGAGGGAGCTGGGGGTCCTCACGGCGGGGCGGCGATCCGTCGGCGAGCGGCATCCTCCGTTTGGTGTGCCTGCAAACAAGCCGGTGGCTGGGTCTTCCGGCGCCGGCCCTCCAACGCTCAAGTCAGGGAGGGGGCAAATAGTGTTGAAGAGGAGATAAAGTGTTTGTAGAGCGTGTAATTTCTCCCCCCCCCCCCGCCTGAGAAGCCAAGGTTCCCTTTTATAGGCGGGGGTCGGTGTACCTGTGATGTAACGGGGCGAGGCCGTAGTACGGCTTGGCATGTTGTCCAGGTCGGCGCACGGTCAGGCGAATTATTACATCGATGTTGGCGGTGAGGTCGTCGTACAACCTGAATTGGGGCGCTGCCAGGCGAATTATTGCATCGGTGTCGGAGGTATGGCCGAGATCGGAGACTTATCATGGTTGACTAGACTCTGCTGGGCTAACTTGCCGTGGAGAGCCGAGGATCCGTAGATGGCAGGAGCCATGCGCATTAATTATGGAGTAAGCCGGAGATCCGCATTAATGGCGGAGTAAGCCGGAGATCCACATTAATTGTAGAGTGAACCGGAGGGTTACAGCGGCCATGCGCAATAAATGCTGAAGCAGTGGCAGGGTATGGTCCTCAGTTGGACCTCGGAGGAGTACGGCCGTAGTAGGTGGCTGACAAGGGTAGACCTTGAGCATCAAGATTTTCCTAGGTCGGATGTCTTGAGGTCGGGCGTTCCGAGGTCGGACGCCGACTTCGGCTGTTCAGGGTCGGCGATTGTGCGGCTTTTTGGGGGCATTCGTGTCACTTGGGGGAAAAATCTTATTCCCCCAACACTACCCCCGACTTCCGAGTTCGAGCGGCTTGCGGGCTCGGACGTGGGAAGTAAAGTCTGTCATTAGAGTTAGGGGGCGAATCTCGTCCGCGCCCTCGTGTTTCTCGGAGTGTTTATGGCGAGACCCGCGCCCTTGGGCGTTTCGAGGTTGCTTTATTCAGCGAACTTATGGTGGAGCCCGTATCCTTACGTTTCTCGGAGCGGATGTAACGGGGGTGGCGTCTCTTGGATCGCCAAGACCGCTTCGTGCGGCGGACCCATGATGAGGGTCCTCGGGCTCAACGAGGCGACGCCTCGATCCTGTAATCGGAATTCTCCGCTCATCAATGAGCGTGCCGTTACGGGGTTTAAAACGGACACGCGGCATGACCTAGGATCGGACGCTTCCGATCTCGTATTACTGGATCATGGATCCGGCTAGGTGAAGGCTACGTCGGGGCTCCACGTGCCCCAGGGCCTTATTAAATGAGGGGAGCGGAGGTGCCGTCCGTTCGTTCTTCAAGGCGATTCGATTCTGCGGACCCATAACGAGGCCCCGAGATCCGATGGGACAGGGCTTCGATTTCGTACCCGATTTATTGATCCGGAGTGAATACGGGGCCTCGGTCTCCGAGGTCAACACGTGGCGCAATCCGATCGGGGGATGGGAACCGACCCTGCCGATCTGGACCGCCGAGGGGGTCTATATAAACCCCTCGAGTTTGCCCTAAAGGTTTTACTTGGCTGCTTCTTATTTTTGTTGTCTTTCTCCCTCGCTTCCTTCCTCAACCGAACCTCGCCGTCGGCGCCCGGAGCGATTTCCGGCAATGTCTAGTAGGTTCCTACCCTGCAACTGCTAGGGTTCCCCTTCCTTTTCCTTCCCCAGTTTTCATTCTCTGTTTTCGATTTCACTTCGCTCCTGTAAAATGGGTCTTGGTCCGGAGGAGGTAGGGTCCAGCCTGTCAGGGGAGGAGTTGGAGTTAATCCGCTCCCGGTTTTTCTTCCAGTCCGGGTTTCGTCTCGAAACTGCGGGGCCGGAAGACAGGGTGACGCGGCCGCCCCCAGGTCGGATCGCGATTCACCGCGAGACCCTCTGGGCCGGCCTGCGGTTCCCTGTCCACAGGTTTGTGAACGACTTGCTGGTCGAGTACCAACTTGTCCCAGCACAGCTCGCTCCGAACTCGTGGAGAACCATCATCGGGTTCCTGTCTCTGTGCCTTGGGCATGGGGTCCCGATTTCAGTGAGTATTTTCCGCCGGTGTTTTCTGTTGAAGAAGAACCCGGCGGACGCAGAGTGGCTATACTTTGCCTTCCGAGGCGGTATGTCGCTCTTCCGCGGGGCCCCTTCCTCTATACACGAGTGGAAGGGGAAATTTTTCTTCTGGCGTCTGAGGCGCCGTAGGGGTTTAATCCGAGGTGGGGACACCCTCGGTTGAAGGCCCTCAACAAGCTCTCCGAGCCCTCGGGGAGGGAGCAGAGGACCCTGGATTCTCTCCGAGCCCTCGGGAAGGGCTACGACCTGACCGAGCTCCTACGGGAGGACGCCCTGGCGAGCGTGGGTCTGAGCTCGGCGCGCCCCGAGGGTAAGGGTAGTTACATTACTTTTTTTTCTTGTCCTTTGTTTTTACTGCTAATGGTCTAACACTTGATGATATTTTTGATTTCAGATATTTTCCATATGCCGACCAGCAACACGTCGCTTTTTTCCCGCCTGAGGAGGCGGGAGGCCGAGGCCGGGGGTGCTATGCCCCAGCCTCGGAAGAAGGCGAGGTTGGCCGGCGCTTCTACGTCGGCCGAGACGAGCGGCCCCGAGGCGGGGGCCTCCACAGCCGACCCGAGGCGGGCGCGGGTCGTCGACGACGCGGGCCCGTCGGCCCCTCCTTGCCCTGCCCCCGTTGCCCAGCGGGAGGGCCCGGCTTCGGGTTCCTCACAGCGCCCGGGGCCCGAGCCGACCGGGGCCCTGAGGCAAGCGGCCCCAGGGTCCCGAGGCCGGACGCGCCGAGCTCCTCAAGGTACTTCGAAGAGGAGTCGGATGAGCCGGACTCCCCTATCCCTGTGGGGAGTTCGGCTATTCATGATGCTGAGGTCGCACGCGTCGTGTTTCGGCGTGCGATGCTTCCGGCGGACCGGGCCGAGTTCCGGAACATTCCGTTGGAGGACATTGTTGACAGTGCCTACTGCAACACTGCCCGGGTAAGTCCTTTTCTTGATTTCCTTAAAGTTATTAGCGAGTCCAGATGTTTTTAACTCACGATCATTTTGTCTCTTTCTTTACAGCATATTCACGAGCTCGATTCCCTGGTGTTCATCGCCCGGGGATGTCAGGAAGAGACCCGGCGGGTCAGCCGGCAATTGGAGCCGGCTAAGAAAAGGATCGCCGAGTTGGAGGCGGCGTTGGCCGAGGCCGAGGCTCGGAGGGCGGCCACCGAGGCTGAGCGCCTCGCTATGGCGGAGGGGCTCAAGGAGGAGAAGGCTGCTCACGCCCTAACCAGGTCGGCCTTGCGCGCCTCGGAGGCGCGCTTGGGGGAGGTCCAATCCGAGGTTGCGGGCCTCAAGTATGAGGACGGGGTTTCCCGCCTCCGAATCGAGCAGCTCGAGGCCCGAGAGAGGAGGGCACTCGAGCGAGCTGATCGTGCCGTGGAGCTCTTCAAGGGGTCGCAGGAGTTCCGCGACATGTTAGAAGAGGAGACGGTCGACGGGTTTCTCCGGGGTTTTGAGAACTTCCGGCTGCAGGTGATCCGGTACTGCCCCCAGTACGACTTTTCGACGATCCGTCCGAAGATGAACCTGGGCTACGGGTCTGACACGGAAGACATTCCTGCCATTTTGACATCCGAGGCGGGATTGTACGAACAAGACCCCGCCGAGCCTTCGACGAGGGCGGCCGAGGCGGACGGCGTCCCGGAGGCGGCACCGGCGGCCGAGACGGACGGCGTCCTGGAGGCGGCACCCGAGGCTCCTGCCCCCGACCCCGAGCCTGTGCCGGCTGAAGATCCCGAGGTCATCACAGTGCCAGACGATCCCCCGGATGTTGCTGCCGCCGCTTAAGGCTTGGCGCATTTTTTCATGTCAGCGGACGAGATCGTGGAGGCACAGGTGGAGAAGATGGATCCTTCCCTGATAGAGATGCTAAAGAAGCGTGGGCAAGACAAGTCAGGGAGAAAGAAAGGTGCTGACTTGAAACGGGAAGGGGGATGGCATGATCTGGGAAGTGCTAAGCCAGTTGGAGAAGACCCCGAGCCTGTGCCGGCTGAAGGTCCCGAGGCCATCGCCACGGACGACCCCGCGGATGTTACTGCTGCCGCTTAAGACTTGGCGTATTTTTTCTTTTTCATTGTATCTGAGGTCGGCTCTTGAGTGGCCGACCTCCAATTTTGTAATTGGCCTTACGGCCCTTTGTCAATAAAAAATACTTTTGTCATTTTGTGCTCGTCTTTCCCTTTCTTGTCGTGAATGAGGCTAGAGTCTTAGCTAACCGCCTCGACGACCTCTAACTCTGTATTTTAGTTCTCGGGCTACTTAACGAAGTTGCCTTTTTCCTGAGTTATACCTTAGCCTTCTCGGATCTTAGTCATTCCGAGCAAAGGGAGCTCCGAGCTTAGGTTTCCAGAAAATTTTTCTAAGTCCTATAACTCGGATCTTAGAATCGCGAAAGTCGTCACGTTCGGCCTTTAGGGAAATCCCAAGGCATTGAGGTCGGGCCTTAGCCCTTCGAGTAGGACCGGGCTAGGTCTGTTCGTGCCGCTATTCGGGGGAGTCTAGTCGGGTTTCCAAACTTGACTTCCGGGTCCTTTGTAGGGAGCGCGGGTTAATAGTCGAATTATCGCCGAAGGTTTTCATAGTTATTGTTCTCGGACTCTGCCGAGATTTCAGTGAGTAAGGCTGGAATCTCTGAAGATCGCCTTAGTATCTGTGTTCGGCTGGTGCACTCGCGGCCGGGACCGCTTTCTCAGCTAGACATCGGAGTCTATGTATGGGGGCCGAGTTGGGCCCTAACTTACGAAGACTTTGTTCAAGTTGAGACTTGACGAGTGGAGACTTGTCGAACGGAGCAT
Source organism: Phoenix dactylifera (assembly GCF_009389715.1). Taxonomy (NCBI): domain Eukaryota; kingdom Viridiplantae; phylum Streptophyta; class Magnoliopsida; order Arecales; family Arecaceae; genus Phoenix; species Phoenix dactylifera. The sequence goes on from NC_052399.1 coordinate 9,655,751, forward strand.
GCATAATGTAGTTAGGAGATCGGTCTTAAGCCGATCCATTGGAGTAGCCCGACTTTGGGGCGAGATAGGACTCCAACGTTAGATGATTAGCGGTATGTAGATAAAATTTGACAAGGAGGGCATCGAATTAGATGTACCTCTTGCATTCTCGGAGTTGTGTTTCACATGGCGGAGTAGGTTGCTTCCCTTCCTCATCGTCCTCCGGAGTCATTTTTGACTTGCAAGGGGGCTCGGGCTTCTCACGGACCCGACGACACCCACCGAAGTTGAGAGGATCTGGGGAGGCTTTATTGATTTATAGTTCTTTTCGAGGTCGAGGGAGCTTGAGACCCTCTGGTCGGACCCCGGGGCGCCCCAACCTTAGTCGTGGAGTCTTGTGTCAGGTCGGCGGGCCTGTGGGCGCTCTACCGAAGTAGGGTGCGCGCTAGTTCAATGGCAGAGCTCTGCTTCAGAAAGTATTGTTCGCTTCGGGGATCGGGGATCGTCGACCGCTCCCGGGGGTCCACTTTGTGGCGCCCCGGGTGGAACCACCCTTTCCACCCCTCACGGCTTCGTCCCGAGGTCGAGGGAGTCTGGTTCTCTACGGTCGACCCTCGGGGCATCCCGACCTTAGTCGAGGGATCGTTCGTCAGGTCGGTGGATCTGGGCACGCTCTACCGACCTGCGACGCTTCCCGAGGTCGAGGGAGTCTGGTTCTCTACGGTCGACACTCGGGGCATCCCGATCTTAGTCGAGGAATCGTTTGTCAGGGGATCGGGGATCGTCGACCGCTCCCGGGGGTCCACTTTGTGGCACCCCGGGTGGAACCACCCTTTCCACCCCTCACGGCTTCGTCCCGAGGTCGAGGGAGTTTGAGACTCTACGGTCGACCCTCGGAGCATCCCGACCTTAGTCGAGGGATCGTTCGTCAGGTCGGTGGGTCTGGACACGCTCTACCAACCTGCGACGCTTCCCGAGGTCGAGGGAGTCTGGTTCTCTACGGTCGACACTCGGGGCATCCCGACCTTAGTCGAGGAACCGTTCGTCAGGGGATCGGGGATCGTCGACCGCTCCCGGGGGTCCACTTTGTGGCGCCCCAGGTGGAACCACCCTTTCCACCCCTCACGGCTTCGTCCCGAGGTCAAGGGAGTTTGAGACTCTACGGTCGACCCTCGGGACATCCCGACCTTAGTCGAGGGATCGTTCGTCAGGTCGGTGGGTCTGGGCACGCTCTACCAACCTGCGACGCTTTCCGAGGTCGAGGGAGTCTGGTTCTCTACGGTCGACACTCGGGGCATCCCGACCTTAGTCGAGGAACCGTTCGTCAGGGGATCAGGGATCGTCGACCGCTCCCGGGGATCCACTTTGTGGCGCCCCGGGTGGAACCACCCTTTCCACCCCTCACGGCTTCGTCCTGAGGTCGAGGGAGTTTGGGACTCTACGGTCGACCCTCGGGGCATCCCGACCTTAGTCGAGGGAATCTTGCGCCGGTCGACGTTTCGTCGTTCTGCGATACTTCTCGAGGTCGAGGGAGTTTGGGACTCTACGGTCGAGCCTCGGGGCATCCCGATTTTGGCCGGAGAATCTGAGGATCACAGACGACCCAACATTAGAAGAGAATTACAGTCATCAAAATGAGAGAATTATTTGCAAAAAGGAAGCTGAATCCATTGTCCTAATTGTCTTGAACCCCTAGGGGTTTCATTGGTGGTACATTCGTAGATTCTCGGAGTTCCAGCTTCGCGGGATCAGAGTCCCCTCCAGGGACTTCAATTTGTACGCCCCTGGTCGTTGTACCCGGGCGATTCTATATGGCCCTTCCCAATTCGGGGCGAGCTTTCCTTGCTCGGTCGGTTGAGAAGCCTCGGCTCTCCTGAGGACGAGGTCCCCTACTTTGAAGAGCTTGGGCTTGACTCTGGAGTTGTAGTATTGGGCCGTTCGCTGTTGGTATCTTGCCATGCGGACCCGGGCGACCTCTCGTGTCTCTTCGACGAGGTCCAAGTTGCTCCTGAGCTGGGAGGAATTGGTGTCGGGGTCATAATGCTCCACCCTTGGAGAAGGCAGGCCGATCTCCTACTGGATGACGGCCTCAGTGCCGTATGCTAGGTTGAAGGGGGTCTCTCCCGTGGGCAGTCGGAACGTGGTCCGGTACGCCCAAAGGACATTGTACAAGTCCTCGACCCACTGTCCTTTGGACCGATCAAGCCTAGCCTTAAGTCCCTGCAAAATAGTGCGGTTAGTTACCTCAGTTTCTCCGTTTGTCTGGGGGTGAGCAACCGAGGTGAAGCGGTGATCAATGCCGAGCTCGGAGCAAAATTCTCTGAAATGAACATTGTCAAATTGTCGACCATTGTCGAATATAAGGATACGGGGGAGTCCGAATCTGCAGATTATGGACTTCCACACGAAGTCCCGCATCTTTTGCTCGGTGATCCGGGCGACGGGTTCGGCCTCGACCCATTTGGTGAAGTAGTCGATGGAGACGACCAGGAACTTTCTTTGTCCGGAGGCTAGGGGAAAGGGCCCCAGGATGTCGATCCCCCATTGGGCAAATGGCCAGGGGGCGATGATAGAAGTCAGCAGGGCCGAAGGTCGGCGCTGGATATTGGCGTTTCGCCGGCACCGATCGCATTTCCGGACGAAATCCGTCGCATCCTTCTGGAGTGTGGGCCAGTAATATCCTTGCCGCAGGATCTTGTGGGCCAGTGCCCGACTCCCCATGTGATTTCCGCAGATCCCTTCAGGGACCTCTCGGAGGGCATAGTCCGCCTCGGAGGGGCGGAGGCATCTGAGAAGGGGAGAAGTGAATGATCGATGATAAAGTCTATTCTCGTACAGGACATACCGGGGGGCTTGGCGCTTGATTCGGCGAGCTTCCGTCTCGTCATGAGGTAGGGTCCCGTCTTGGAGGTAGCAGACGAGCCCATCGATCCAGCTTGGCTCGGAGTCGATGCACATGGTGGGCTTGGGTTCCTCCGTGCTGGGGATCTGAAGATACTCGAGCGTTGTTCCCTTGGGAAGCTCGCTCATGCGGAAGGTTGCCAATTTGGACAGCTGGTCTGCCCTGAAGTTTTCCGCCCTGGGAATGTACTGAATATTGAAAGAATTCAGGGCAGACGTAAGTTCCCGCACCTTTTGGAGATACTTTTGCACGGATGGCTCTTTAGCTTCAAAGTCTCCTTGGATCTGGTTCACTACCAGCTGGGAGTCGCTGAAGGCCGTCAGGTCTTCCACTTTCAGTTCTTTCGCCAGCTTGAGCCCGGCGATGAGAGCCTCATACTCGGCCTCATTGTTCGAGGCCGGGAATTCGAGGCGCAAGGCTTGCTCGGCCACTACTCCGTCTGGACTGGTGAGGATGAGTCCGGCTCCGCTACCCCCCGAGGTTGAAGACCCATCCGAGTGCAGGACCCATGGCTGCCTCGGGGCTTCCTCCGCGGATACGGGTGGCAACTCGGGGTCGTCCGGCAGGGTACACTCCACGATGAAGTCGGCGAGTATTTGGGCCTTGATAGCCGGCCTGGGCCGATACTCGAGGTCAAATTCTCCGAGCTCAACCGCCCATTTGGCGATCCTCCCCGCACGATCCGACCTTTGCAATATTTGCTTCATAGGCTGGTCGGTCAATATAGCTATTGTGTGGGCTTGGAAGTAAGGCCTGAGTCTCCGAGCCGAGATGTTGAGAGCGAAGATGGTCTTCTCAAGTTTAGAATATCGGGTCTCAGCATCCCTGAGAACCCGGCTGGTGTAATAGACCGGCTTTTGGAGCTTGTCCTCTTCCCGGATGAGGACTGAGCTCACTGCAGCTGGGGAGACGGACAAGTATAAATAAAGGACCTCGCCCTTCTGGGGCTTGGTGAGCAGCGGAGGAGAGGCCAGAAGGCTCCGGAGCTCTTCAAAGGCTCGCTGGCATTCTTCTGACCACCGAAAGTCTTTCGGCCGTTTGAGGCTCTTGAAGAAAGGAAGGCAGTGCTCGGCTGATCGAGAGACGAACCTTCCCAAGGCGGCAACTCGCCCTGCGAGCTGCTGCACCTCCTTAACTGTCTTCGGAGGCGACATCTCTTGCAGTGCCCGGATTTTCTCCGGGTTGGCTTCAATTCCGCGCTGGGTCACTATGAAACCCAGGAACTTGCCCGAGGTGACCCCGAACGCACATTTCGCCGGGTTGAGCTTCATTTTGTATCTTCTGAGCTTGGCGAATGTCTCGTCGAGATCGGCTATGTGGTGTTCCGCCGCTCGGCTTTTCACCAGCATGTCGTCCATGTAGACTTCCATATTTCGGCCGATCTGGTCTTTGAAAATTTGGCTGACCAGTCTCTGATAGGTGGCCCCAGCATTTTTCAGGCCAAAGGGCATCACCTTGTAGCAGTAGGTGCCCTTGTCGGTGATGAAGGCCGTCTTCTCCTCGTCTTCTGGCGCCATTCGGATTTGATTGTACCCTGAAAAGGCGTCCATAAAAGTTAGCAGTTGGTGCCCTGAAGTAGAGTCGACGAGCTGGTTGATGCTTGGAAGGGGAAAGCTGTCTTTCGGGCAGGCCTTGTTCAGGTCGGTGTAGTCCACGCACATACGCCATTTCCCGTTGGCCTTCTTTACGAGGACTACGTTGGCGAGCCAGTCCGGGTAGGAGACCTCCCGGATGAAGCCGGCTCCGAGGAGTTTGTCCACCTCCTCGGCCGCAGCACGTTGCCGTTCCGGGGCGGAGCCCCTTTTCTTCTGCTTTACAGGCCTGCTGGTTGGCCTCACCTAGAGTCGGTGAACCATGACCTCAGGGTCAATTCCCGGCACGTCCGCAGGCGACCAGGCGAAGACGTCAGCATTGTCCCGCAGGAAGCTGACGAGGCGATCCCTCTCGCGGGCGCCGAGGCCGGAGCCGACCTGCACGGTTAGCTCGGAAAAATTTTCTTTTAGTGAAACTTGAACAAGAAGCTCACCGGGCTCTACTTGCTTCTTCCAGAGGGTGTCCCTCGCATCGAGGGTTTCTATGGGCAATGAAGGGCCCGTTGGCTGAATTGTCGCCTCGGTCGGTTGCTTTACTTCGTGGGCCGCCGTGTAGCATTGCTTGGCGACCAGCTGGTCTCCTCGGACCTCGCCTACTCCTTGGCCGGTGGGGAATCGCATGAGCAGATGGTGGGTTGAAACTACGGCTCGAAGGGTATTCAGCCCTGGCCGCCCAAGGATGGCGTTGTAGACCGAGGGCAGTCGGACCACCAGGAAGTCCGTCCTCACAGCGCTCTCCCGGGGGGCGAGGCCAACTGTGACAAGGAAGCTGGTCTCACCTTCGACCGGGACCGAATCTCCGGTGAACCCGACCAGTGGGGCGTTGATCCTCCGGAGATGTCCTTCTGTCAACCCCATTTTTTGGTAGGCATGATAATACAAAATGTTGGCTGAGCTTCCATTGTCAACTAGGACACGCTTTACATCAAACTTATTTACAATCATTGAGATGACCACAGCGTCATCGTGAGGGGTCTCGACCCCTTCTAAGTCCTCGTCCGAGAACGAGATGACTTCATCAGTGCGTGGGCGTTTCGGGGGTGCTCCCGGGGCGGCTGCTCCTGCTGAGGCCCTTCCAATCATGTTGATGGTGCCGGCAATGGGCCTGTTGTCGTCCGGATTTTCGGTTGGTACGACATCCTCCGCCGGCCTCCTTTCCTCGCGCCGGTTTCTCACAAACCGGTTGAGTACTCCTCGACGGATGAGTGCTTCTATCTCGTCCCGGAGCTGGAAGCAGTCCTCCGTGTCGTGCCCACGGTCTCGGTGGAAGCGACAGTACTTCCTGGGATTACGGGGAAATCCCGTGTCTCGCATAGGCGGCGGGGGTCGGAAGAAGTCCCGACCCTCGATTTCCATCAGGATCTCGGCCCGGGGGGCGTTGACGGGTGTATAGTTCTCGTACCTCCCCGGGTACGTCCGAGGCCGTGGTGGGGACCTCGGTCGAGGAGGGGTCCTCTGCTGAGGTCGCCCCTGCTGACGGGGCGGGCTCCTCAGTCTGGGAAGATTCTTCTTTCGACGGGGGGATCGGCTCCTTTGTCGGTCGCGCTCCTCGCGGCGCTTCTTCTGCTTCTTAGAGGCGGGCTCAATTGCTCCCCGCCTAGAGGCAACTGCCTCCTCGGCCTTGGCATACTTCCGGGCCCGGGCCAATATTTCGGTGAAGTCGGCCGGAAAGCTCTTCTCGATGGAGAAGAGGAATCGGTAGGAGCGAACCCCAGTCTTCAGAGCCGACATGGCTATCGACTGGTCTAGCTCGCGAACCTCCCATGTGGCGGCGGTGAAGCGGTCCAGGTATTCCTTGAGGGACTCCCCCTCTTTCTGTTTGATGTCGAGGAGGGAGTCTGACGTCCGTCGCTGGCGCCGGCTGGCAGCAAAGTTGGTGGCGAACTGCCTGCCGAGTTGCTCAAAAGAGGACACCGTGTTCGGCTTCAGTCCAGAAAACCAAAGCCGAGCGGTCCCTCGGAGGGTTGCTGGGAAGGCCTTGCAAAGTATGGCCTCCGAGGACCCTTGTAGGGCCATGAGGGCCCGATAGCTCTCCAAGTGGTCGAGAGGGTCGGTGATTCCGCTGTAGGGCTCCATCTGAGGCATTTTGAACCTCGCGGGAACCGGCTCATCCTCGATCCGGCTGGAGAAGGGGGACTTGGTAGTGAACTCAAAGTCTCCCTCTTGCCTCGCCTTCTTGCTGTGGAGTGCCGCGATCTGGCGCTCCAGATGCTCAACTTTTCGGTCGATCTCCCCTACCTGCGGAATTGTTGCCGTGGTTTGCACCGGCTCACGGCGGTCCGGAGTTGACTCAGCCTCAGAAGGCTGGAGTCTTCTGTCGAGATCTTCCTCCAGCAGCTCTCTCTGGGGTGAAGTCCGCTCCTCGTTATTGGCTCTGGAGGAGCCATGTAAATTCTAGCCGGGAAGAACCGGGCCGTTGGGAGGAAATTCCGGCGGGAACTGGGCCCGCGGGGGAAGCGTTGGTAAAGCTTCCTCGCGTCGCAGGCCCTGAACGGCGGCAGCTAGGGCCTGGACTTGCTGTACTAAGGCGTTGAACTGTTCCGGCTGGACCTGAGGAATTGGGTCAGCCGGAGTTGGAGAATTCTGGACGGAGCGTCCAGGACTTTGCGGGGGACGCCGGGAAACGTTGGAGGCTCCCTTACTTCTCAACTTCATGACTGCTACTCGGGCCCTTCCTCTAGCGCCAACTGTTGCTGGAAATTGGACCCGGGGGCAATCTTCGGTCGAGTGAGAGGGAGCAGCGGGTCACCACGGCGGGGCGGCGACCGGTCGGCGGGCGGCGTCCTCCGCTTGGGGTGGCCGGAGAGAGGGAGCTGGGGGTCCTCACGGCGGGGCGGCGATCCGTCGGCGAGCGGCGTCCTCCGTTTGGTGTGCCTGCAAACAAGCCGGTGGCCGGGTCTTCCGGCGCCGGCCCTCCGACGCTCAAGTCAGGGAGGGGGCAAATAGTGTTGAAGAGGAGATAAAGTGTTTGTAGAGCGTGTAATTTTTTCCCCCCCCGCCTGAGAAGCCAAGGTTCCCTTTTATAGGCGGGGGTCGGTGTACCTGTGATGTAACGGGGCGAGGCCGTAGTACGGCTTGGCATGTTGTCCAGGTCGGCGCACGGTCAGGCGAATTATTACATCGATGTCGGCGGTGAGGTCGTCGTACAACCTGAATTGGGGCGCTGCCAGGCGAATTATTGCATCGGTGTCGGAGGTATGGCCGAGATCGGGGACTTATCATGGTTGACTAGACTCTGCTGGGCTAACTTGCCGTGGAGAGCCGAGGATCCGTAGATGTCAGGAGCCATGCGCATTAATTGTGGAGTAAGCCGGAGATCCGCATTAATTGTCGAGTAAGCCGGAGATCCGCATTAATGGTGGAGTAAGCCGGAGATCCACATTAATTGTAGAGTGAACCGGAGGGTTACAGCGGCCATGCGCAATAAATGCTGAAGCAGTGGCAGGGTATGGTCCTCAGTTGGACCTCGGAGGAGTACGGCCGTAGTAGGTGGCTGACAAGGGTAGACCTTGAGCATCAAGATTTTTCTAGGTCGGATGTCTTGAGGTCGGGTGTTCCGAGGTCGGACGCCGACTTCGGCTGTTCAGGGTCGGCGATTGTGCGGCTTCTTGGGGGCATTCGTGTCACTTGGGGGAAAAATCTTATTCCCCCAACAAGTGGAAATAAAGTTATTTCTGAGCCGGTTAACGTTGTTTGATGAAGTGGGTATGCTTTTATATCCGTCTGTGAAATTTCATCATTAGTTCTGTTTGTTGCTTTCCTCCTCCTCTTGAGGGTCAGGGCATGCACACAAGGGAAGGGACTCCTTTTTTTTGAGGCCTATTAACCAATCCTTGCTAAGTCAACTTGGTGCAGCAGGCACTCAAATGCGTGCACAAATATGAAAAATTATGGTGGCACATGGATATGTTAAAGTAGTCGTAACCTAATCTACGATAAGAGTTGACATTCTGCTCAGAATCTATGGTGCTTGGATAAGATAGAACAATAAGCATGCAGCATTATTATTGGAGAGACAAAGTTGCATGCCAACAACAGATCAAATGGAAAAGTCTGTATGTATTGGTTGTGACAACAATCTTCTATGCATAGGAAAGGATAAAAACCGTGAAAAGGGTGAGAATGTCAATGAGCACGATATAAGAGATACATTATTGACAGAGGGAGAAGACTATGTCCCACTAGCTAATAACTTGGTCTTAGAGGAAAACATATGTGATATTATTTATGTGAAAGTTTGATAGCATGAAAGGTCAACACTACAGTATTCTGGTACAAAGAACTCAATGGCAAGAAAGGATATCTATGAACATTGACTTAGATGGCCAAAATAGAAGTTATAACTGAGATTACAAAAAGACATATTATCGACAAACCTTTGAGAATCTAACACCTGAGTATCGAAAAATTACGACTTATTTAGAGAAAATAGAAGTTTGCAAAAAGATGGGCATTGTATCAACTGGACTACAATGAAATGAATTTGTTTTTGTTATTTTTCACCTATGTTGAATATAACAACGGCATACACAACATCTTAAAATTTTATTGTAAGAGATGCAATTTTGAACTTGCAAATTGAAGATTATGCTTGCTTAAATAACAAGTTCTGTCAAATGGGCAGCAAGCAATGTGCCTATGCAGAGGTGACTGAAAAATTTAAGAACTTCATCTTAAAGAAATGATAACCAACTACCTACATAGAAGATTCTGAAAATGAAGCAACAATGAGACATCCAACCTAGCTAAGCTGAGGAGGAAAAAGACTTGCATACTGATAGGGTTCATTGCGGGTAAGGATATTTCTCGTTTCGCTAAATTTGATTTGTTTAGAAAATGATGAAAGGATCCGTAGATCTTATTGAACTCGAGAAATAGACATTTAAAAAAAATAAAGATAATGATGAGTTTGCATAAGTGATAGGATTTAAGTATAATAAATGGAATACTAGAATGGTTATAGAGAATCTTATGAGGGAGCAGGTTAATTATTTTCTTAAAAAAATGCAATTTTGAAGTAAGAGAGGGCAATTGATCGGAGGAGCACTGTGATGATAATTTACAAGAAGAAGTCGCATCACATAATTTGTGTCTTACATATTCTTTTGAATTGTACATGGACAAGTTGATTTTTTTTTAATTTTATTTGGAAGGTCAATCATAAAGGTTTCCCTTTGACTTGGCACCTAATGAAGGGAGAAAGAATCTTCACGTGATTGTTATTGACTTGGAGAAATATTGTAGGGTACTATGAGAAGTGAATTAATGGGTGGTGAGAAACTAAAATATCAGACAAGGGTACATAGAGATCATTATGGACATCTATGAGACATTTGATGAGCTGAAATTAGCCTCGAATTTTAATTTGGAATCATAGATTAACTAACAGGGGATGCAACAATGAAGTCCTAGAAGTAGGATTATCTTTCTAGTTTGAGTTTACCACTATTAAATTTTCTTAAAAAAATACCATATATGTATGTATGCATGATGTGTGTCTGTGAAGCTGGAGGAAAAGAAGACTCAGAAATGAACTCCAACGTTGCAGGGATGCTCGCTCCCTCTCTCTCCTGGAATCTGGTGCTTATAGAAGGAAAGAAACAAAAGAGCTTTTGTTAAAAAGGTTGGCAACAAGGAGGAGGTTATTTTGAAGCCTATAGTTCTTTTTCTGGATTGGAATACAGTTGCTTGCAGGGAGACTGTTAGGACCCTTTCTCTTGTCATGGATGCTTTTACCAGTCCTTAGGACCATCTCTCCCCTCCCCTCAGATGAGGCTTGATGAAAAGTCCAGCTGAATCATTCTCTTTTTTAAACACCCCAAACCCAATATCTAGGTCAGTCATGTGATATGGCTGAATGAATTCTAGAACGGTGCCCTAGAAATTATGTAAGGCCTAAAGATGAACAAAATTTTTAATAATGCCAAAAAAATTTTATTAACCATAAAGTTTGCTCATAGTTTTATCAATGTAATGGAAGCCGACTCGATCAAATGAATAGCTTCACATGTGTTAAGATTCAATATCCAAATTTATGAATTTAAAAACAAAAGTTAAAAAAAGATAAAAATCAAATGTGAGTTCCCAATTCTTTCTAATACCGAGAGATCTTTGTACTCTGTATTTAGAAATTGAGTGATGTATCTAAATATAATAATAACATTAACAGGGGATCTGCATTACAATTTTTATTTCACATGTTCGATATGCGGACTTCATACACTTGCAGACTTCAGTAGAAAATCCAGACTGAAATACAATTATCAGAACCAGTCTAGACTGCACAAAGTTGCCAACTCCAGTAGGAAGTCTGGACTACAGTATTTGCAGTCTCTTAATGAAAATACTCCAAAAAAAATATCAAAAAAATAATGTTGTTTCTTGGACCACCATGCACTGCATTCTAGTCGTTCAATTTAAATAATGCCCGGCAAGAAGTTACAAGGGTTTGCTAATAACATAAAATATGAAGAAGAAATTAGAATGAATTCCCTGGGGGTGATGGAGTATAAGTTACCACAGTTGAAAAATATCAAACAAGGTAGGATGATTCATTGTCGTGTTACGAAGGCTAGATGTCGTCCTAAAAATACCACAAAGGCCTCTTCCATTTTGATGTAATTGTGAATGTCTACATGGAGAACAAGCCAAGATTGAATTCCAGAATTTGCAGGGTCTGTTAATTTGATCATGGAACTCCTTTTTTTTATGTGGTTATATCGATCATAAAAAGGTGAGCAGTCCCATGTCTGAGAAATTGTTCGATAATATGGAGGAAAGGCAACAAGATCTCATGGAACTCGATGATTGATGGTTTATCTGAAAGAAAAAGAAAAATAATAACAAAAAAAGGATAATGCAATTTTCACAGAATTGCAGCTGTAATGCCAAGTTTCATAGAAAAGGACCTCTAGATGAAGCTTACTCATTTATTTTGAGAAAAAGAGAAAATTAATATGATGGCTCAAGAAGATATCATGATATATGGCTTTCATATTTGGTTATATTTGAACAAGGCCTTGCGGGAAACATGTTGGTCCTTTAGGACATTTTCATAAGATGCCTGAGCGGAAGGCTGTCACCCATAATGTCATGATCTCTGGTTTGTTTCAGCATGGGGAATGGTTGTCAAAACTTAGAAGCTATTCACTGGGTCCCCTGTTCATGATGCCATCTTTAATCGGTGGGATTTTCCAAGATTTGTTGTCTGATGAGGCAATTCTGATCTACAACAAAGATAGCATTGTCTGCCAACTATTTTGCACCAATTTGTGCCAACGTTACTGAATCATATTGGCACCAGTATAGATGCATGATAAATATGTATTTCGCTTTCATTTTGCTTTTCTGGCTACAAGAGACATACCGTATGTTGATGTAAAGCTATAGCTAGGTTGTTTAGTACTCTGCCAAGGATAACCCTGTTAATCCAAAGAAAACAAATGCATGCTGTTGTCATCAAGCTCGAGCACAATGCACTTCCGATGGTTTGAAACTAGCTTGCAGGAATCGTTGGAAATGTGGGGATATCTTGATAGCTAAACCAATGTTATACTTTTCTTTTTATAAAATAGTTATCATGCATTACAATGCAAGCGTCTGCCGTAGATTATTTGCATGAACCATCGAATGATAGATACCTGATTGTTTTTCGGAATCTTTGGGTAAAAAATTCCTTTCTTTTTTTTTTTATTGTTGCTCTGGTAATTGTTTAATTCCTATTTCTTGTATTTTGAAAAATATATCTGAATTTCTAGAATATGATTAGAGCTACGTCGTTGTTAATTTATATTCTACATGGAAGGGTTGTCATGGTTGGTAGAACTGTATGATGAACTTATGCCTGTGGGATGTCATAAACTAAGGTCCCAGACCAGCTTCACATCAGCTGCTGGCCTCTGAATTGGAACTACAGCGCTCCATGCCCTGAAAACACTTCTTATACAGACTGACTCTGACAACTAAATAAACAGATATCATAATAGTTTTATTATGGTCACAAATTCTGCAGCATTCGCTTAGAAGCATCGAGTTTGGTGTATGTAACATTGGAGAGTCCACCAGGCCCAAGCACGTAATATTGTTTGGCGAAAATCTTGGGGTGTTGGCAAGTAAAGTGTTCGAGTAAGTGGTTTATATTGAGTAGTATACTGATATTCTTATTTAAGTGGTACACTGGTATTCTAACGGAACGGAGTAAAGCGACGGCATATGTTTATCTTTGGGGCAATTATGTAGTGTTATATTTTATTAGAGATGCTGATAGGGGTTGAGAATCTGGGGCTAGAGTTTAACTATAAATTGGAGATAGTGAAATTCCAGCTGTTTCGCTCACGTGGATGTAGGCACATTGCTGAACCGCATAAAATTCCTATATTTGATTTCCTCTCCCTCTTCCTCTCTCAATTTCCTTGTACTGTTCATCATTGGATCTGCGACGCTTGAATCAACATAAAGGGACTGAAATTTGGTTAATATCGACCTTCCTTCCATCATGCTTCTTGGATATCCTGTTCTTGTATCAGGCTAGCCACGCATCATGACTCATCTTGTGGCACAAAATTCAGCTCTGTGTACTTCGGTAAAATCTTCTCCAGATCTTTGGTGGTCATGAACATAACAAGATACAATGTTTTTTTTTTCGAAAGGCAATATTCCCAGCCTAAAGTTCTATTTAAAGTCCAGGAACCGCAGTTGTTGAGCATTCAAATAAAAAGTTTCAGGTTCAATGGCTTTGGAGCTTTCATCCGTGGGGCTTCCAAGAGCAGCCTTCATGACCTCACAAACCATACTGTCCTCGCCATTCCTACGAGAGCAGCGTGCTTCATGACCGCATGGCCGTCACTACTTGGCGGGATCCACCTCTAAATGTCACCATTTCTTTCCCCTTCTTTCCTTGGGTAAACGAAGTGATGGACCTCTCGTTACAGAGATGCAAATATGTTGTAGCTTCTTCAACTTACTGACAAATAATCATTGTCAAGATATTTGCAACATATAGCGTAGTAAACAATCTATGACATATAAATACATTCATTATGTTTTAAATATAAATAGGTCTTCCTCTTGTCTCCGTGTTTCAGAAACTGCCAATAAGTTTTAGTTTAACTAACATGCTACATGATATTGGAAATTCTTAAATTCCCTTGGACATTTACATGTATCTTTTCTTCTTCAAGAAGAGGATCATCTTGATCTCTTGGTCCCACGACTGAGTGGAATCCTCAAGCTTCTTGACAGTTTTGAGCCAATCCATGGAGTCCTACTCTGCGAGGAGGAAGACATCCATTCTTCCCTTTACGAAGCTGAAAACTCCCCATGCCTCCAGCCAGAAGAGCTCGAGGAGGTCCGAAGGCTCCATCCAAGCGATACCATCGTTGATCACGAGAAAGACCATTGCCAACCTGTGCATGGATTTGTTTTCCAAAATTTCAAATAGTTCTCATATATATATATGTATGCATCTTTTATCGATGTATAGCTATGTCATTGGAATAAAGAGACCACAATTTGCTAAAAAATCTTTCTTTTTTTTTTTTATGAAAGTGATACACCAACTTAAAAATGACATGGAAACATCTAGAAATGTTATTTTTTTTTGGTACTTGATCTACTAATTTATGTGTTATGAGCAATGCACGATAAATAAGCCTTGCTGTGGTTTTTTCCCAAGAAGCCAAGCTGGTCCCATCAGGGTGAGTTTTCAGAATTCAGGTTGTGTTTAATCCTGTTATAATCCTTTTTCCTTTTCCTTTTTATTTTTGCGAGTAACCTTGTTACTTCAGCATTATTGGTAAATAAGGTTGTAATAAAACATTGTTAGAATAAGGTTTCAAATTTGGAGTTGGAGCTTACAAAATAGGAAAGAAAACTATGCTGATGATTAGTGAATAAGGTTATTGGGATAAAACCATCCAAAATCTTAATCAATTGTTATTTTTTTAAAATGATATTAAGCTGTCAATGTAGTTGGGAGTATGGCATGGCAACCGTCCCCAATCTGACACAATATCGACTTATAATTTGTTGCGTCGCAGGGAGCTGGCCCATGGCTTTCTAGACTTTGCGTGGCCCAATCTGAACCAACCCATTCCCAACCCGACTCATGTTAAGAGGAGGAGCCCATCCAATTAAAGTTGTGTCGTGAACTAGCCTTCTGACCATCCCTATGAATCGGGCATCAACCAGGCTTCAGTAGAAAAACTCGAGCGACCATCACATAGTGTCTAAAATCTCCAGAATTCCACAAAATTCTCCTTTAAAATCCTAAACATCTCTAGAATTCCCAAATTTTTTCTTGGTCCAATCCTTGTGTCCTATTTTCCTATCTGATGTGGACAAAACACCAACTTTATCATTGTCTTCTATAAGATTGAAGAACGTTAGTGTGATCAAGTCTTTAGAGCTAGAAGTTGGCCCTACCACTTCTCTTACGAGGAACTAAAACTAGCCACCAAGCGGTTTCTGAATCACGGGCTCCTACCACTTTTGGTGGTTTTGGCAAGGTCTAAAAAGGGGACTCTCCCAAAGTCCCTAGTTTTTTTTTTTTTTTTTGGTACTACAGCTGCTTACACAGCTCAATAGAGTCAAAAGAAATGAGATGGCACAAGGGTGGAGAGGCGGCTACAAAACATATCCAAAGGACTTCTTCCAAGTGTTAGAGCAGCGAAGGAGGCAACTTAGTCTGCAGCCCTGTTCACCTTCCGATATATATAAGCAACCTGAAATGAGGAAGAGGATCTGTGAACTTATGGTTAAGATCTCGGATATCAGGCAGCTCCACCACTAGGATTTAGTCCAACTCCATTGTGGAGCTCAAAGGGCAACTCCTCTCGCCCAAATCCTAAGAAGAAGCCTCCACTACTATCGCCCTCCTCGTCATTGCCATCGCTACCCCACCCTCTCCTCCTCAACCGCATCCCTAACAAGGCCTTTTTTGGGATGCTAATCCTCCTCCTAGCGATGGTCCAGGGGATTGAGTACTTGTTGTTAGTGATCAATGGTAGTCTGAGATGAGTATACAACAGATTAATAAGCAACGGAAGCACCTTGGCTGTCACAATTGTATCCTCTTCGGCAAGTATCGTCTAGGTTCTTTGACAAGGTCATAATGTGCTACTTCTACTGTCTCCATAATAAGTTCTATGGCCCCATCGATTGCCAACATTGACTGCCTATGATCCTGTATCCCCGATAATGTCGAGGAAGACACCTTGCCTGCAGGCATAATAAGCTCTACCCCCATGATCAACATCACTAAGTTCCAAGTACTTCAAGATGCCCGACAAAGCGATGTTTCTACCCCGATCAACTGTGACAGCCAAGCATGTGTCCAGGATCACCGAAAAGAAGATCAAGGCCACCGGTGGTAGTGCCTTTCTCCACAGCTGCTCCCTCCCAAGATTATTGGCCTTTTAAAACCTTTTTCTGCAATCCTCTCTACTTCTCTAAAGTTGAAGTCTGTTTTTCCTTTTCTTGTTTCTTATTTCTTATGCTTTTGCTGATGCTCTTACTTTTTCTACACTTTTTTTTGTTAACTTTGGTGATTTTTGAATATATGGTGGTAGTTGATGCGGCGATGGTGACTGAGTTGATATTTGTGGTGGTGGTGGCGGTGGCGGTGATTGTGGTGCTAGTTTCTACAGTAATGGTAGATGGTGATGGCGGTGATCGTGAATGGTGGTCGTGATGTTGGGAGTGATGATAGTGGTTATGGTGGTTGCAGCAATGGTAGTGATTGTTATGATGTGGGTTCTATCGAGAATTTGTATCGGAGAGTATGAAACAAAGGCTGGATGAGGAGGCAAACATCTGCACTTACAAGCAATCTCTTTGGCCGAGAAGATGAAGAGAGGTTGGCGGTGGTGAATGGTCGGTGATGGATATGGAGGGTAGCAGATGGAGAAGAGAAGGTGGAGAATTTTAGGTTAAACCTCTTCAAAAATTTGGAAAGAGAACAGAAGAGAGAATAAAATGTAGAGTTCAAGTCTTTCTTAAGAATAGTAGGGGTATTTTGATCATTTGAAGCAGCAGGCGAGTTGTGATTAGGAATGAAATGCCACTCAAGCCTAGAGCTAGCTGGTTCTCCTCGAGATGCGTTGAGGCACAGCAATTGATTGGACATCTAGGGGTAAAGCACTGTTTTGGTGCAAGTCACGGAGCGGTACCAAATCAAGGCAAACTCTGAATACTAGATGATGGGGGCGAAATGGATTATCCAGCCCACAACAAAAAGGCCACCCAATTTTGGCTCGATAAATGCCAACGTCGACCAGCTGAATCCTCAGTTTGGCCTAGAATCTGCCCGGCCTCAGTTTGACCATCAACCTCGGATATTCGCCGACTCGCATGACCAAGTACGGAGCATCTCTAACATTCGCTGACTCTCCCCGACCAAGCTTGGGGCGCCCACTTCAGTAGTACGCCCCAACCTTTAAGCTCAGGGCGCTCCACCGAGCACGCCTCGGGATCCGAAAAACTGAGCTATCCTCAGCACCTGCTGAGCCGACCTCACCGAATGCATGATGCAACCTCTCAATGGATTCAGCCTCGCCAGCAGCCACACCCATGCGTGCCCCCATGCCCTCCTACGTGGCCGTACATTGCAACGCCATAGTGCTACGCTTCGATAGCTGGCCTTCAATAGTCAAAGGACAACACCATGACTACTTCGGCCGTACCCTGCTATGACTGTCAATACCTTACCGTTCTTGAGAACGGACAACACCACACGCCTTAGCTGTGCGCCATTCGACTCAGAGCCATCCCCCTCTCATGATGAGGGCGGACAATGCCTCTGCCACGGGGGCTTCTCCACGGGACTACAAATAGCCCGGTCAAGTAACTTCTAAGGAACTTTTGGGTGGACCAAATTTACCCCACTCTAACTTGATTGTCGGAGGGTCCTCATCAGAAACATCGGTGAAACTTTGTGCAGGTCCACCGCTGCCGCCACGCAGGAGGTGACCCCCGTCTTTTTCCTCCAACGACCGGCGGCTCCCTCGACTTTTCCGGCGCAGTCACCCTCGGGCCAAATTTGAACCACAACACTAGATATGACCCCAAAGTCGGCTGGCGAGACGATGGGGGATAAGCTTCATCATTGAGAGAGAAACAACCTGGATCATCAGCTAAAGCCCCTAAATGACCACTTAGTGATAAAAGAGGTCGGGTGTAGAGATAGCTAGGAGATATACCTAGAAGCAGTCATCCTTAAAAGAGTGTATAAAAGCTCACTAATGAGCGCCTTGTGCTGAAGATGAATAGGGGTAAGCGATTTGCCGAAGTTATGGGATGTAAAAATGCATCGGTAGAGGAGCATTCTGCCTTAGAGGGAATCACTCGCGCAAGCAGGTGTGGATGATGGGGAAGCGAGAATGTTGACTTGAGTAATGCAAACTGTTAACCCCCTAATGGATTTTGATGAATACAAAACACTAGAGTAAAATTCCATTATATCTTAACAATTCAATTGAGAAATTCATGTGTTTTATTTAGAATATTGTTAAGAAATGTCTAGGCAAGTTCCCATAATTTTTATGAATTTATTGAAGAATATTTTGAGCTAAAGAAAAAGTTCAGGGACAGCCGAGACGTCTCCTGATAGTTTCAGAGACGTCTCTGGCACAAGCAGGAAGAACTGGCACACTTGGAGACGTCCCCGGCTCCTGTCGAGTCGTCCCCGCGTTAGCGGAGTCGACTCTCTCAGTAGCGGAGTCGACTCTCTCAGTGGCGGCAGAAAGACGCTTTTCAAGGGATATGCGCGAGACGTCCCCGCTGTACGCGGAGTCGTCCCCGCAAGCAAAAAGGAGACTTCCCGAGTCGTCCCTAAGATGGCGGAGACGGCTCTCTCAGGGTTTTCCAGAGAATGGTTTTTTCGGTGATAAGGAAGCGGAGTCGACCCTGAGAAAGCAGAGTCGTCCCCACGCATAAAGTGCAGACAAGCGGAGACGTCCCCTGAAAGAGCGGAGTCGACTCTCTCAGGGAATTCCAGAGGACATGATTTTCGGAGATAAAGAAGCGGAGTCGTCCCCAAAGCAGCGGAGTCGTCCCCACTCAAAAAGTGCTAACACGCCGAGACGTCCCCGTAAAGTGCCGAGTCGACCCCAGATAAAGTAAAAAGTAAAATCCTATAGGCGAGACGTCTCTCGTTGTAGCGGAGACGTCCCCGGAGCGCCTGGGACGCGACTGACAGCTTTTCAGGTTTGATTTGAATTTCAAATCTTCTCTACTTTATCTCTAACGGCTATATTTGCTTTTTTGGGCTATAAAAGGGAGCTCTTAAGTGCTTCTCAACAACTCTCAACCAACCAAAAGCAAAATCATTCAAGAGAGAAGTTAGAAAGAAAAGCTCAAGGGAGTGAGTGCATTCAAGAAAGGAAATCAAGTGCTTACAAGTCTCCCAAGCGATTTCAAGCTCAACCACTCTCGTGTGCTCGGGATTCAAAGCTCACACCCAACCCTACGCATCCCACATCGGAAGAATCAACATCTCCCACGCCTCCAACGGCAAAAAGATTCTTCCGGGTTTCATTGTTCATAAGTGCTATATTTGCTTTCTAGAGCTTTTATATCCTTTTGTACACTCTTTTATTGTGGTGCTTGTTCCAGTCAAGGGACTTGGAACAAGGGAAAGGGCGTCCCAAGCCTAAGAGAAATTGGAGGTTTTGGGTTTGTTGTGAGCCCGGTGTAAAACAACGAGTTGGGTAGTGAACTCGCAAAACTACCGTACTGTAATCTTGGATTATAGTGAAAATTCCCAAGGCGCTTTGGGGAGTGGATGTAGGAGCGGTGAAGGCTCCGAACCACTATAAAACCATGTGTTTGTGGTTGTCTCTTCTTATCGCTTTATCTTTGCTTTAGTTCATATATTTGTGTGTTTTATTTTTAAATTAGCCAAAAAGTTTTAAAACACCCAATTCACCCCCCTCTTGGGTGACCATCTCTGGGCAACAAGTGGTATCAGAGCCGGTGCTCTTATATTCCTTGAAAGACCTAACCGTCTTAGCCAAAGATCTAGATGGCAACACCCTTTAACAATGTTCCAGCCGAGGGGCAAGCAACCAATAGACCTCCACTCTTCAATGGGACAAATTATACCTATTGGAAGACTAGAATGAGAATCTTCATTCAAGCACAAGACTATGCCTTGTGGAGGGTTATAGTCAAGGGACCACAAGAACCATCACATGTGGTCAATGGCATTCGAGTTCCCAAACCTGAGGAGGATTGGGATGAGAATGATGATAGGATGGCTCAACTCAATTCTAGAGCCATGAACTCATTATTTTGTTCCTTAGATGTAAATGAGTTTAATAGAGTCTCCACATGTACTTCCGCTAAGGAAATATGGGATAGGCTTGAAGTTACCCACGAGGGTACAAATCAAGTCAAAGAGTCCAAAGTGAACATTCTAGTTCACAAGTATGAATTGTTTAAGATGGAACCTAGTGAAACCATCACATGCATGTTTACACGTTTTACCGAAATTATTAATGGCCTAAAAAGCTTGGGCAAATCTTACACTAACCCCGAACTTGTGAGTAAAATTCTCAGGTCACTGCCAAAAGCATGGGAAGCAAAGGTCACGGCGATTGTAGAAGCCAAAGACCTCAACACCTTGGGGCTAGAACAACTCTTGGGCTCATTGATGACGCATGAGCTCACGATGAAGCAGCATGAAGAAGAGCTGCCAAAGAAAAGGACAATCGCACTCAAGGCCACCTCAAATGTATGTGAAGAAGAGAGCAGTGAGAGTGAAGAAGAAAGTCAAGATGAGGACTTGGGTTTGATAGTAAGGAAATTTAAAAAATTCATGAGAAGAAAGAAACCATTCCCAAGAAAGAAATTTGGAAGGAGAAATGATTGGGAGAAAGAAAAGAAAAAAGAAAGAGACCCAATCGTATGCTATGACTGCAAGAGACCGGGACATATTCGTTCCGAATGCCCTCAACAAAAGAAGCACTTTGGAAAGAAGAAGAAGAAGGCGTTGAAGGCAACATGGGATGATAGTGACACATCATCCTCCGAAGAAGAGAAGGAAGAGACCGCCAATCTATGCTTCATGGCGTTCGAAGATGACGAGGTATGTCAAAATCCAACTATAAATTTTACTTTAGAAGAATTATATAATGCTTTTCAAGAACTTATGGGTGATTGTAGTATGTTGGGAGCAAAGAATAAAGAATTAAAAGCCTCCAATCAAAAACTAAAGAAAAACATTGAAAACCTATTAATTGAGAAGGAGAGCGTCAAAAATATGAACACTACTAACCTAGAAATCGAAAATTCAAGGCTTAGCACTGAAAATGTAAAGGCAAAAACACTAATCAAGGAATTAAATCTAAAAGTAAATTCCCTACTCAAGAATAATACCTCACTTGCGCAAACTGTTGAATCTCTTAAAAAGGATATGGAAGAACTAGTTAAAGAAAATGTGAATCTTAAGAATGAGATACATAAGTACAAGCCAATTGTTGAAAAATTCACACAAAGCTCTGAAAAATTAAATTTTATTCTTTCAAATCAAAGAGCTGTTTTCAATAAAGCCGGATTAGGATATAAAACTAATAAGCAACAAAAGTATCTAAAGAATTTCTTTGTAAAAGCAAAAGATGTAAAAACTGAAAAACCAACATGCTTTCTTTGTGGAAAGATTGGACATAAAGCCTACTCTTGTATTCAAAGAAAAATCCAAACTAACAAGAGTACATTTGTAAAAGCTAAAAACATAACTAAAATATGGGTGCCTAAAGGAACCAACTACACTAACCACGAAGGACCCAAGAAAACTTGGGTACCTAAGAGCTTCACATGATCATTTTGCAGGTATGCCTTGCAGCCGGAAATAAAAGGAGAATGTGGTATCTTGATAGTGGCTGCTCAAGGCATATGACCGGTGACAAGAGTCTCTTCGTCACCTTGGAATCGAAAGAAGGAGGGTTAGTCACATTTGGAGACAATGCTAAAGGCCGAATTATTGGTGTTGGTAAAATCTCCATATCACCCTCCTCATTTATTGATAATGTATTGTTGGTTAATGGACTAAAACATAATTTGTTAAGTATAAGTCAATTTTGTGATAAGGAATTTAAAGTATCATTTGAATCATCACTATGCATAATTAGTAGTCCATTTGACAATGAGGTCATACTCACAGGACATAGGCATGGAAATGTTTACATGGTAGATCTTGATGATCTCACCATGAAGGATGGCCAATGTCTTGTAGCTATGAATCCCAAAGTCAATGAGACTAGTTGGTTATGGCATCGTAGGTTAGGGCATGCTAGCATGGATTTAATTTCTAAATTGATTACAAAGGATCTAGTCAAAGGACTACCAAAAATAGACTTTGAAAAGAATAAAATTTGTGCGGCATGTCAATTAGGGAAACAAACAAGAAGTTCTTTCAAGTCTAAGAACATAGTCTCAACATCAAAACCCTTAGAACTAATTCACATGGATTTGTTTGGACCCACTAGAACTGCTAGTCTAGGGGGTAAGAAATTTGGTCTTGTCATTGTTGATGATTTTTCACGTTTTACATGGATTTCATTTCTTGCACACAAAGATGAGTCCTTTCCCGCTTTTATCAAGTTTCATAATAAGGTTTCAAATGAACTTAATCTTAAACTAAAAGCAATTAGGAGTGATCATGGTACCGAGTTTGAAAATCAACACTTTGAAAAGTTTTGTGACGAAAATGGTATCAATCACAACTTCTCGGCACCTAGGACACCCCAACAAAATGGGGTGGTAGAAAGGAAGAATCGCACACTAGCAGATATGGCTCGTACCATGTTGTGCGAATCGGATCTACCAAAGTATTTTTGGGCTGAAGCAATAAATACCTCATGTTATATTTTAAATCGTGCTTTAGTTAGATCCATCTTAAAGAAAACACCGTATGAATTGATGAAAGGTAAGAAACCAAATATAAGTTATTTTCATGTTTTCGGTTGTCGATGCTTTATTTTGAACAATGGAAAGGACAATCTCAGTAAATTTAGTGCTAAATCAGATGAGGGGATCTTCTTAGGTTATTCCTCATCTAGTAGAGCATACAGGGTCTTCAACAAGAGAACTCTCGTTGTTGAAGAATCCATTCATGTTGTGTTTGATGAAACTAATGGAGATTCTTCTAGAAAAGAAGAAGATGGTGATGCAGGTATACTTGAAGACGGGATCAAGGAATTCTCCATACAAGACAAACAACATGAGAATGAGATCAAAGAGGATACAAATCAGCAAGATGAAGAAGATCAACCTCCATCAAGAAATCAAGATCTTCCTAAAGAATGGAGGTATGCACATGGTCATCCAAAGGATCTAATCCTTGGTGATCCTTCACAAGGTATAAGAACTAGATCCTCTTTAAGAAACACTAGTAATTATCTTGCTTTCGTTTCACAAATAGAGCCTAAATCACTAGAAGAAGCTGAAAAAGATGATAATTGGATGAATGCTATGCAAGAGGAATTAAACCAATTCGAAAGAAATGAAGTTTGGACTCTAATGAAAAGACCCCCTAATGTTTCAATTATAGGCACCAAATGGGTATATAGAAATAAACTAGATGAAGATGGGATAGTAATAAGAAACAAAGCTAGGCTAGTGGCCAAAGGATATAATCAGGAGGAAGGAATAGATTTTGATGAAACTTTTGCTCCTGTTGCTAGGTTAGAGGCTATTAGACTGCTTTTAGCATATGCATGCTTCATGGATTTTAAACTCTATCAAATGGATGTAAAAAGTGCATTCTTAAATGGCTACATAATGGAGGAAGTTTATGTAGGACAACCTCCAGGTTTCGAAAATCACTTACATCCAGATTATGTGTATAAATTGCATAAAGCATTGTATGGACTTAAGCAAGCTCCTAGGGCATGGTATGAAAGATTAAGTAATTTCCTAATTGAGAACAAATTTAAGAGAGGAAATGTAGACAAAACCCTCTTTATTAAAAGAAAAGGAAATGACTTATTGCTTGTACAAATTTATGTGGATGACATAATTTTTGGTGCTACTAATGATAGTCTCTGTCAAGAGTTTGCCAAGCTTATGCAGGGAGAATTTGAAATGAGCATGATGGGTGAGCTCAACTTCTTCCTTGGGCTACAAATAAAACAATCAGAGGAAGGCATCTTCATCAGTCAGTCCAAATACATCAAGGAAATGCTGGAAAAATTCAAGATGAATGATGCAAAGGAAATTAGCACACCCATGGGCTCAAGTTGCAAGCTTGACAAAGATGAAAAAGGTAAAAGTATAGACTGCAAATTGTACAGAGGTATGATAGGCTCTCTACTTTACCTTACTGCTAGTAGACCAGATATATTATTCAGTGTTTGTGTGTGTGCTAGATACCAAGCATGTCCTAAGGAATCACACTTGCAAGCTGTTAAAAGAATTTTTAGATATCTAGTAGGGACATCTTATATAGGCTTATGGTATTCTAAACAATCTGATATAAATTTAACTGCTTATTCTGATGCTGATTTTGCTGGGTGCAAACTCGACAGAAAAAGCACAAGTGGCACTTGTCAATTCTTGGGTGCCAATTTGGTTTCTTGGTTTAGCAAGAAACAAAATTCAGTTGCCTTGTCCACAACTGAGGCTGAGTACATTGCAGCTGGAAGCTGTTGTGCCCAAGTTCTTTGGATTAAGCAACAACTTGAAGACTTCGGTATTAAAATGGACAATGTACCAATTAAGTGTGATAATACAAGTGCAATCAACTTAACAAAAAATCCTGTCCAACACTCTAAGTCAAAGCATATAGAGATTAGGCATCATTTTATTAGGGATCATGTGCTGAAAAATGATGTGATGATTGAATATGTATGTACTGAAAATCAATTAGCTGATATCTTTACAAAGCCCCTTTGTAAAGACAGATTCAATTTCTTAAGGAATGCTTTGAGCTTGTATGATCCTAGCAAATGAATTGAACTTGTATTGCATTGCTTTGCTACTCGAACTAGTAATCCACCTCAAGGCAAACATAAGTGAAAGCATGAATTCATCTAAACTAAATGACGAACTGGTTGACTTTCCGGAGGATGGTTACCCTCCCTTGGACTCTTCATGGAGATATTTTCAGAGCCTATTTCATAGGTATTCGAAATTTGGTCAAACGTTCCTTATTTCAATATTAATAATTCAAAAATCATTATCAAATTATTATAGGATGTATCATTGAGGGGGAGGATCACAAATAAATTCACTCTAAGTTTATCAAAAGAGATCATATTGATTGGGGTGATTAAATAAAAAAAGGGAGAAGATAGAATACAGTCTGAAATTTTTCAGTGCCGGAGACGTCTCTGGCAGATCGCAGAGACGTCCTCCCAAGCGGAGACGTCTCACCTTAGTCGCGGAGACGTCTCGGGGACCGAATGAGGCCTTTTTAAATAGGTCGAAATCGCTCGAGCCGACTCGAGCTTTCTCCCTCATTCCCGACCAAAACGGAAAGCCCTAGCCTCCATTTGCTCTCCACCTCAAATCCTAGCCTCCATTTGCCCTAAATCACAAACCCTAGCCTCCATTTGCCCTAAATCACAAACCCTAGCATCCATGGCACCAAAGAAAGCTAGGACGACCCGTGGGAAGCGACCTAGAGTAGCGGGCGACGGTGAGGAACGGCGGGAAGAACCCTCCGCACCTTCTCCTCCGGTTGCTCCGCCAACCACAACGATTTCCTGTGCAAATCGCACAGTCACAACCGGTAGGTACATAGATTTTGCATTTTTAGATCATGAGGGGTTCTCTATTGGAGAGAGACTCCGAGCCCAAGGGTGGGAGCATCTTTGCACCCTCAATACCTCGACCTACCCCGGCCTTGTTAGAGAAATGTTTAGTGATATGGCTTTAGGGGACTTAGGGTTCACCGCACATGTCCGAGGGACATTAGTAGAAATTAATGAGGACATCTTATCCACTGTTTTGCAAATCCCTAGGGACGGCGAGGCTCCAACCTCACATCCCCAAAGGGAAGTAGCTCTAAACTTAATTTTAGGAAGAGAGGACTGCGGCCCTCTTGATGTTGTCAACTCCCAGGACCTAAATGCAGAGATGAGACTCCTTTTAAGCATTGTCAACCGGGTCCTATTTCCTAAAACCGGTCGCTTCGATTTTGTTTCGGAGCGAGACTTAGTTATAATGCATCACATCCTACTAGGGATCCCTCTAAACCTTCCTAGACTCATGCTAAATTACATTGCCCTATGTCATAGGTATTCTAGATTTAGTATACCCTATGGCATGATCTTTACCTTAATCTTCAAACACTTCAAGGTTTCCATTCCATCAAATGAACCTGCAAAGCCCTTAAGAAACACCGACTATTACAATGAGGGCTCAATGAGAAGAATGGAATTTTACAAGATAGATGGGTCTTGGGTCAAGGTTCCAAAAAGAAAAGCACAAACCATAGAGGCTGAGATCCCACATCATGAGTCTGACCATCACTCTCCTCCACCTAGCAACATGGACATCCCGGATATTCCCTCCAGCTCAGCTGGACCTTCCACATCCATGCCACCACCTCCTCCAGTCAGTGGGCCCTCCTTCCTATCAGAGGAGCAGATGCACACCTTAGCATCTGTTATTTGTCAGCAGATGAGGGAGGAGATGAGATCCATGATGTCTGCAGAGCTGGCCCCCATCAGACAAGAGCTGCAGGAAATTAAGGCTCAAATTGAAGCCCAAGAGCAACAAATAGTTGGGGTGGGTGCCACCCAAACCTGCAGATCATTAGAGCTCAAGGACAGCTTGAAGGCCATTTCCAAGAGCCTCAAAGAGTTGACAAAGCCAGATGGCAATGTGGGCACCTTAGTTGCCCAACTTAGAGGCAGAATTGAGATGGCAACCTTAGAGTTTGAAGCACTTGTGGCAGGTTTCCACAAGTCACAGGGAGATCACTTTAAGACCCTCATGGATTCTATCAATGGTTTCATAGATGCAGCCTGTAAGGCTTATGCACAAAGTACAACTGGTAGGCCCCATGAGCAACGACGCCGATGATGGATATCCTGTAGGATCTTCTTTTTGTAAATCCTAGGCCATTTTGAAACACTTTTGTATTAGAAATCAATACTTGTAATGATTTCTTCTTTTGACTATGTACTGACTTCAAAGATCTACAATGACATATGAATGAATACAATTTCTTTTGAAAACCTTGTGTACATTGCCAATTCTGTGTATGTGTTTCTGTGATTGTGTATGTGATTGTGTGATATGCCATAAAAATCCTACCACATACCTTGAGTATTCAAATTTGATACAAAGAAACAATGCACATAAAACAGGGGGAGCACACCTTGAATATGCTGAATTTTACTAAAAAGGATAATTTGTCCCCTTCATGTTGATGACAAAAAGGGGGAGTAGATATTTGTATATTGAAAGGGGGAGTAGAAATTAGATATTGTATATTGAAAGGGGGAGTAGACATGGATATTGAATATGGAATGCAAATTTTTTAATCATACTCCAAAGTTGATTTAGAAAAGATAAAATTGAAGAATATTGATTTTAAGATAATTGCCCTTCTGGAAAAGAAAGGGGGAGTCAAAAAGAATCTAGCTTTCAATTATCTTCAGCATCAATATTTCATTCTAACTTGATTCAAATTCAGTTCATATGATAAAATCATTTAAGAACTATAAAGATCAATCTTATGCACAAGGAAAGAACTGAAAATTGAATATTTTGAGTGATGCACATTGTATCTAGTTCAAATCAAAACATTATACTTGTATATCTGATCAATACTGTGTATATGTTTAAATTTCAAATTTTGCATATACTCAGTGTTTTGTCATCATCAAAAAGGGGGAGATTGTTAACCCCCTAATGGATTTTGATGAATACAAAACACTAGAGTAAAATTCCATTATATCTTAACAATTCAATTGAGAAATTCATGTGTTTTATTTAGAATATTGTTAAGAAATGTCTAGGCAAGTTTCCATAATTTTTATGAATTTATTGAAGAATATTTTGAGCTAAAGAAAAAGTTCAGGGACAGCCGAGACGTCTCCTGATAGTTTCAGAGACGTCTCTGGCACAAGCAGGAAGAACTGGCACACTTGGAGACGTCCCCGGCTCCTGTCGAGTCGTCCCCGCGTTAGCGGAGTCGACTCTCTCAGTAGCGGAGTCGACTCTCTCAGTGGCGGCAGAAAGACGCTTTTCAAGGGATATGCGCGAGACGTCCCCGCTGTACGCGGAGTCGTCCCCGCAAGCAAAAAGGAGACTTCCCGAGTCATCCCTAAGATGGCGGAGACGGCTCTCTCAGGATTTTCCAGAGAATGGTTTTTTCGGTGATAAGGAAGCGGAGTCGACCCTGAGAAAGCGGAGTCGTCCCCACGCATAAAGTGCAGACAAGCGGAGACGTCCCCTGAAAGAGCGGAGTCGACTCTCTCAGGGAATTCCAGAGGACATGATTTTCGGAGATAAAGAAGCGGAGTCGTCCCCAAAGCAGCGGAGTCGTCCCCACTCAAAAAGCGCTAACACGCCGAGACGTCCCCGTAAAGTGCCGAGTCGACCCCAGATAAAGTAAAAAGTAAAATCCTATAGGCGAGACGTCTCTCGTTGTAGCAGAGACGTCCCCGGAGCGCCTGGGACGCGACTGACAGCTTTTCAGGTTTGATTTGAATTTCAAATCTTCTCTACTTTATCTCTAACGGCTATATTTGCTTTTTTGGGCTATAAAAGGGAGCTCTTAAGTGCTTCTCAACAACTCTCAACCAACCAAAAGCAAAATCATTCAAGAGAGAAGTTAGAAAGAAAAGCTCAAGGGAGTGAGTGCATTCAAGAAAGGAAATCAAGTGCTTACAAGTCTCCCAAGCGATTTCAAGCTCAACCACTCTCGTGTGCTCGGGATTCAAAGCTCACACCCAACCCTACGCGTCCCACATCGGAAGAATCAACATCTCCCACGCCTCCAACGGCAAAAAGATTCTTCCGGGTTTCATTGTTCATAAGTGCTATATTTGCTTTCTAGAGCTTTTATATCCTTTTGTACACTCTTTTATTGTGGTGCTTGTTCCAGTCAAGGGACTTGGAACAAGGGAAAGGGCGTCCCAAGCCTAAGAGAAATTGGGGGTTTTGGGTTTGTTGTGAGCCCGGTGTAAAACAACGAGTTGGGTAGTGAACTCGCAAAACTACCGTACTGTAATCTTGGATTATAGTGGAAATTCCCAAGGCGCTTTGGGGAGTGGATGTAGGAGTGGTGAAGGCTCCGAACCACTATAAAACTGTGTGTTTGTGGTTGTCTCTTCTTATCGCTTTATCTTTGCTTTAGTTCATATATTTGTGTGTTTTATTTTTAAATTAGCCAAAAAGTTTTAAAACACCCAATTCACCCCCCTCTTGGGTGACCATCTCTGGGCAACACAAACATTGGTGAAAATCTAATGCCCTGAAAGCCTAAGGGTTCCTCCGTAAGGTTTGTCCACGGAGGTTGAGTCAGAGCTTAAGATCAGGCCAAAAGGCATAGTTGATAGATGACAAGTGCATATTCTTGTACTACACCTTGTTGGTCCCAAGGGACGGAAGAGGCTAAGTTAGCCGAAAGATAGTTATTAATTCAAGGACGCAAAGAGACCCTACCTTTTTAGGATAAGAAGGGATAGAGAAAATGCCTCGAGTCAATGCCCGAGTACCAGGCGCTACGTCGTTGAAGTAACCCATGTCATACTCTCAGAAAAAGCTTGAACGACCTTCAACAAACGGATACTTATACCCGATATCGATATAGGTGGGTAGGTAGAAAATACCTAGGCACACAAGACAACTCTCCCTAAAGAACTTAGCAAAATAGCCCCATAACTTCGGGAGAAGTGGTGCCCCCTCACATAGGAGGTCGCAGTGACTAGGCCCGGATGACTGCTTACCAAAAATATAGGTCTTCGTAAAGTCGTAAGACTATGTATGGGGGTTGACGCCTGCCCAGTGCTGAAAAGTTAAGAAAGTTGGTGACCTGATAACAGAAAAGCCAGCGATTGAAGCTCCGGTGAATGGTGGCCATAAAGTATAACGGTCCTAAGGCAGTGAAATTCCTTGTCGAGTAAGTTCCAATCCACACGAAAGGCGTAACGATCTAGGCACTGTCTTGGATAGAGGCTCGGTGAAATAGACATGTTTGCAAAGATGTGAATTGTAGTTGTCAATGCTGCTTGTGGATAATAGACAAAAGGGTCGCTTCAGTAGAGAAATGTAACTGTGTAGGTGATTCGAGACTTTTTAGAGTCGGAAGGGCTGTGTGTGACTTCGTATAAGTATATAGAGCAAATTATTTTTTTTAAAAAATACAAAAATGAACCACTCTCAAGGACAGAACTCCTATCAATGACTACAACCAAAAAAATCCTATTAAAGATTTTCATTAGAAAGAATTTATTGTTTTTATGCACCAATTCATCCTAAAGATTTTGTCATTGCAACGCGTTATATGTTGCTACTCCAAGTTCAACTTGCTCATTTTGTCTTTGCTGCATGGATAACTAAGGGCTCGGTTTGGTTTTGCATAAACATATCCTATATTTTTCCTCAATTCCTCTTTCTTTTCATTTTAGTTGGAGAGAAACATATTTTCGACATCATATTCCAGAAAATTATCCCAATCTTTCTTTCAAAAGAAGAGAAAATATTTTTGATGATCTTATAAGAAGAGAAAGAGGAGGCTATGATAAATTAACAATTTTCTCCTTTTGTCCCTTAAAGCCTTCAACATATTGCTGTGCAAGTAGAATATTATACAAAGTGTTCTACTCTTTAAATATAGAGCTCTTTTACATAAATTGATAAGTACTTTTTATTCTCAATTTTGTTATAGTTCCCAGTTAACTATTTTATTTCTTTATTATTTTGACCGATAAATTTATAAATTATTACTTGTATTATATCCCTCGGCTCTAAACTGCATATTGTATTAATTTTTGCTTATTTTATTTTGGATCGGATCTCTTATATAGCATCTAATCCATGTATGAAATGGGCCATACTTCTCCAATACTAGCATGATCGGAGTATTTTACTTCAAAAGTAGACCTAGTTATTTTCGAGTTGGTTCAAAATGGAGACAAATCGTAGTAGGCTGCATGGGGCCTACCTTTTAACGACAGACAAGATAAGCAGCCCAGATGGCTAACATTTAAATTGGTGACCCAAAATTGGCCCCTTTGCAATCGCCCGGCCTGGTCTCAAATTTAATGGGCTTGGGCATTAAGAATAGACTCGTGGGACTGTTCTAGAAAAAAACAGGCCCGATCAAAAAAGAATCAAGCCGGGCCTGAGAAATTTAAAAAAATAGTCCAACCCGGCCTATGATATTATACATATATGTATGTATACATATATGTATATGTATACATATATACGTATGTATATGTATATATGTATGTATATACATATATGTATATGTATGTATGTGTATGTATATGTGTGTGTGTGTGTGCGCATATATATATGTATGTATATGTGTATGTGTGTGTGTGTGTGTATATATATATATGTATGTATGTATATGTGTATATCTATCCATATATATATATATATATGTATGTATTTATGTATGTATGTATGTATATGTATGTATGTATATATGTATGTGTATGTATATGTGTGTATATATATATATGTATATGTATATATGTATATATATATGTGTGTGTGTGTATGTGGTTCAAATCTGGCCCGAGGGTGACCACGCCGGTTGAGCCGAGGGAGGCATCGGTGTGGAGAGGGGAAGACAGGAACCACCTCCTACGCGACGGCTGCGGACTTGCACAAAGCTTCACCGGTTTTTCCGGTGAGGGCCCTCCGACGATCAAGTTAGAGTAGGCAAATTTTGGACCAGCCAAGAGAGGTCCCTTAGGAATTACCTGACTGAGCTATTTATAGCCTCGGTGGAGTGGCCCGAGTAACGGAGGTACTGTCAGTCCCCATCATGAGGGGGTATGGCTTTGAGCTAGGGGTGGCAAAATATGACCCGACCCGTGTTCGACCCGCCATAAATAGGTTTGGATTTGGCCTAAACAGATTCGGGTCGTAAACAAGTCGACCCGTTTAACCTGTTTATTAATTGGGTCGGATACGGATTTTAGATATCTGACCCGTTTAAACCGTTTAACTATTGGCAGGTTAAACAGGTCTAAACAGGTTAAACGGGTTAAATAGGTTAAACAGGTCTAAACAGATTAAATGGATCTAAATAGGTCTAAACAGGTCGGGTTGGGCAGGTTAAACAGGTTGGGTTGGGCAGGTTAAACAGGTTAAACGGGTCAGGTTGGACAAACAGGTTAAACAGGTCGGGTCAAGTTGGATAAACATGTTACCTATTTATTAAACAAATTAAACAGGTCGGGTCGGGTTACCTGTTTAATAAACAGGTCAGGTTCATGTTGTAATTTCTGACCTGTTTAATAAACAGGTCGGATTCAGGTTTATGATTTTCTAACCCGACCTGCATGTGATCTGACCCGTTTATGATCCGACCCGACCCGATTGCCACCCCTACTTTGAGCCGGATGGCGTGCAGCCCAGGTAGGTAGGTGACATGGGGTACAGTATGTTCTTAAGAACGGTAGGGCGTTGACAGTCACAGAAGGGCACGGCCGAAGTAATCAAGGTGTCATCTGATTGTTGTTGGCCGGTTATGGAGGCATGACGCGGCAGTGTAGTGGAGTACGACAGCGTAGGCGGGCGTGGGTCTGTACGTGGATGTGGTTGTTGGCGAGGCCGAGCTCGTTAAGCAGTCACGTCAGGCGGTTAGTGAGGCCGACTTGGTGTAGGCTAGGAGGGCTCGATTTTCCGGATTCCGAGGTGTACTCGAGGGAGTGCTCCAAGCTCGAGGGTCGGAGCATATGCTGTGCATTGCTGGGGTCGGCATCTTGAACTTGGTCGAGACAGGTTGAAGGTATCCCGAGCTCGGTCGGGGGAGTCGGCAAATGTTCGGAGTTGGTATTTACTGAGCCGAAACTGGGTGGCCTTTTAGTTGTGGGCTAGACGATCTATGTGGAGTGATTGATTAAAACCCCATTTGATTTTGATGAGCTCAAAGCATTTGAGTATATCTTGTGATTACTAATGAATTCAATTGAGTGTTTCAGTGAAAATCCTGTCCAAGTGTCTCTAGATTTGGTTCATAGTATTTTGGATAAGGTAAGAAGTCTGCTGAACCAAAGTCTGAGACTCGAGTCGACTCCCGAGTATCACGAGTCGACTCCAAGCGTATCAAGTTCACTGGCACGAGCTCGAGTCGACTCCAGATTAGTACGAGTCGACTCCGACTGAGAACAGAAAGAAGAACAGAAAGCTTCATCTCAGAACCTGTCAACGAGTCGACTCCTGAAGTGCGCGAGTCGACTCCAATGTTCACCGAGTCGACTCCAGGGAAGTAAGAGTCGACTCCAAGCAGTCACAGGCAGAAAAGTCAGAGAACAGTTTTCGGGTCTGAGATTCGAGTCGACTCCAGTGGAACGCGAGTCGACTCCGATGGTTGGCAGGTCGACTCCAAAGAAGGTAAGAGTCGACTCTCAGAGGAACACAAGGAAAAAGTCAGAGAACGATTTTCGGACTCTGAGATTCGAGTCGACTCCCGCAGTACACGAGTCGACTCCGAGACTGAGCGACCATCAACAGACAGAAGACCATGTTACTGCCTCTGAGATTCGAGTCGACTCACAGACAGCTCGAGTCGACTCCGAGACAAGCTTCACGTCAAAAGGCAGAAGACCAACTTTCGGAAACTGAGAGCCGAGTCGACTCCAAGGAAGTTCGAGTCGACTCCAAGACTGGATGAACCAAACGACAGAGAATCGAGAGTTCGGGCTCTGAGATTCGAGTCGACTCCCAGGACAGTCGAGTCGACTCGAGTGGACAAAGTTCAAATTTGGATCCACGGACTTCAGTGGATGAGCCGACTCCAAAAATTGCCAGGTCAACTCCAGAAGTTGGCGAGTCGACTCCAGGTCAAGACGAGTCGACTTCCAGTCAAGACGGCAACTTTAATTCAAATTTGGAACAGTTGCCGAGTCGACTCCGAAAAAGCGTGAGTCGACTCCTGCTATAGCCGAGTCGACTCCTGATCGCGCGAGTCGACTCCAACCCACCAACGGTCATATTGTCAGGCTGCGCAGAGTGTGCAGAACGGCCAGAAAAAGCAGAGTAACGGCTAGTTTCCGTGGGGATTGGCTTAAATAGCCACAGAGGACTGTAGCAAGGAAGAGAACAGATACTCCACTCCAAGCATTCAAGTTTTCAAGCTCTCCAAGTGCTCTTAAACGAAAAAGGGGAGATCTGCATTTACTGCTCCAACATCTTCTTCCCAACAATCAAAGCTTCCTCCTCCTGCATTCAAGTCGACCACTCTTTCAAGAGGAGACCGGAGTTCCAGAAGCCATACCTCTTCACCAGCTTAAAAGCGTTTGAGGGCTTCTAACTCCTTTACGATTATATTGTCTTAAATCTACTTTTTGAGAAGCTATTTTCTGTTTTCTCCTATCTCTTGTATTTACTTGATTCAATCGGGGGATTGAATCAAGGGGTTTAAGGTTGGTTGGTGAGCCAAGTTAAAACCAACGTGTGTAAGGGTTTGATTGTGAGCCCGAAAAAACAATCGGAGTTGGTTCTAGTCGGTGAGCCTGGGAAAACCGACCGAGTTCGTTGTGAGCTCGTAAAACAACAAGTTTGGTTGTGAGCTTGCAAAACAACCGGCTGTAATCCAAGGGGGTTATAGTGAAATTCCCAAGTGAGACTTGGGGAGTGGACGTAGGAGCAAGGGTTAGCTCCGAACCACTATAAAACTTTGTGTTTGTAGTGCATTGTCTCTCATCTTCTTCCCCGCACATTACTCACAGCACTAGGCTTTAATTAAATAACTTGCTATAGTTTTTAATTAATCATCCACAAAGTTTTAATTAGCCAAATTATATTAAAAACCCAATTCACCCCCCCCCCCTCTTGGGTTGTCTATCTGGGCAACAAGTGGTATCAGAGCCAAAAACTCTTCCACTCAAGAGTTAAAAGATCAAAATGACAACCCCATTTGGATCTTCTCACATTGAGGGTCAGTCCACCCAAAGACCCCCTTTCTTCAATGGATCTGACTACTCATACTGGAAGGCTAGGATGAGAATATTCATCCAAGCCCAAGACTATGAGATGTGGTCCATTGTAGTAAATGGGCCATACATCCCATCCATATACGTAGATGGTGTTAAGGTACCTAAACTTGAAATGGACTGGGATGAACATGACATGAGGAAGGCACAATTAAACTCTAAAGCAATGAATGTCTTCTATTGTGCCTTAGACCGTAATGAATTCAATAGGGTCTCTACTTGCAATTCTGCAAAATAGATTTGGGACAGACTTGAAGTGACCATGAGGGCACGAATCAAGTGAAAGAGTCCAAAATAAATATTTTGGTTCATAAATATGACTATTTAAAATGGACTCTAACGAAACAATTACATGCATGTTCACTAGGTTACTGATATTGTCAATGGCCTAAAAAGCCTTGGCAAGAACTATACTAACAGTGAACTTTTCAGGAAAATCCTTCGGTGTCTACCAAGGTCGTGGGAAGCTAAAGTGACGGCAATCCAAGAAGCTAAAGACTTGAACAAGCTTCTACTTGAAGAGCTCCTTGGATCCCTTATGACGCATGAGCTTACCATTGAAACAACACAACGAGGAAGAGTCCTCCCATAAGAAAAAAGGTAATAGCTTTAAAATCTACTTCTCTAACAAGGACTTGTCTTGCAGCAGCAGCAGTGAAGAAGAAGAAGATGAGGAAGATGGTGGTGAGGCTCTTCTTGTGCGCAAGTTCAAGAAAATTCATCAACCACAAGAAGTCCTATCATCAAAGGAGAGGCCCCTCAAATTCCTACCGCAAGGACAAAGGTAAGGAAAGGGAAAGTGAGGGGACCGGCTGCTATGAGTGCAAAAAGCCGGGACACATCCGAGCTGAGTGTCCTTACTAAAGAAGAGCAGCAAGTACAAGAAGAAGAAGAAAAGCCCTTGTCACCACCCTATCGGGACTCCGACGCATCATCTTCATCATCGGATGAAGAACAAGAAGAGAAGGCCAATTTTGTTTCATGGCCAACGAAAATGAGGTAACTTCCGATACGCACTATGATTTTCATTGATGACTTTATGATGCCATTTAATGAATTAATGGTAGAATATAAGGCTATAAATCTTAAGAATAAAGAACTGAAAATAACTAATCAATCATACCTACATAAATACGATAAATTAGTTAAGGATAAGGATTTAATCACCAAAGAAAATAGAACTTAAAACAAGCAACCAACTTTAACTCAAAAGACCAACACCTTAACTAAAGAAAATCAGACACTAACTAAAGAACTTAACAAATACAAACCCTTAGTTGAAAGATTTACCTATAGTTCTGAAAAATTAAACATGATACTAAATAGTCAACGTGCAGTGTTTAATAAAGCCGTTTAGGATATAACCAAGGAATAAGCAAAAACTTCTTAGTAACTTCTTTGTTAAAGCTGGAGAAACAAAAACTAAGAAAATAACCTGCTTTTGTTGTGGTACAGTAGGGCCATAAAGCAAATGTATGTAATTTTAGGAAAAGTAAAACTAAAAGAAAAATTAAAAGGGTATGGGTTCCAAAAGGAACCACTTGACTAACCATGAAGGACCCAAGAAAACTTGGGTACCTAAGATGACATGATTTGCTTGTGTAGGAGTGTCTTGCAGCCAAGGTCAACAAAAATTGCTGGTATTTGGATAGTGGCTGCTCAAGGCACATGACGGGTGATAAAGACCAATTTTTCACCCTTGAAGCTAAGAAGGGAGGTGCTGTGACATTTGGAGACAACAACCAAGTCACATCATTGGTATTGGCTAAAGTTCAAATCACCCCTTCTACTTTTATAGATAATGTTAGATATGTTGATGGTCTTAAGCATAACTTGTTAAGCATTAGTCAATTATGTGACAAAGGATATGATTGTTATGTTTAAACCATCACTGTGCATTATAACAAATACTAATGATAATAGTTTAGTTTTTAAAGGAATTAGACGTGGAAATGTATATGTGGTAGACCTAGAAGACCTTGCAAAACATAACCAATGTTTAGTTGTTAATGAAACTAAAGATAATAATGCTAGTTGGTTATGGCACCGTAAGTTAGGTCATGCAAGCATGGACACAATAACTAAATTAGTTAAAAGAGATTCCGTGATAGGTTTGCTAAAGTTAAATTTGAAAAGAACAAAATCTGTGAAGCATGTCAATTTGGCAAACAATCTAGGAATTCTTTTAAACTCATAAAATGTGTCTCTACTCTAGGCCTCTAGAATTATTACATATGGACCTATTTGGTCCAACTAGAACAACAAGCTCAGGTGGAAATAAATATGGTCTAGTCATAGTAGATGATTACTCTAGGTACACATGGGTTCATGTTTCTAGCACATAAGGACAAGCATTTTCCATGTTTAAAAAGTTTCATAAGGAAGTAACAAATGCTAGAGAGTCTCAGTCATAGCCATTAGAAGTGACCATTGGTACCGAATTCGAAAAATCAATTATTTGATGAATTTGTAGTAAAAAGGGGATAACCCATAATTTTTCTGCACCTAGGACACCACAACAAAATGGAGTTGTGGAAAGGAAAAATAGAACACTAGAGGAAATGGCTAGAACGATGTTATGTGAAAGTAACCTCCCTAAAGTACTTTTGGGAGAAGCCATTAATATTCTTGCCATATATTAAATAGAGTTCTATTAAGACCCATCATAAAGAAAACACCTTATGAACTGTGGAAAAACAGAAACCAAAGGTTAACTATTTTCATGTTTTTGGATGTAGGTGTTTTGTACCATAATAATGGAGAAGATAATCTAGGAAAATTGACCCTAAATCTGATGAGAAATATTCTTAGGTTATTCTACAACTAGTAAAGCCTATAGAGTCTTTAATAAAGAACACTAGTTATAGAAGAATCTATACATGTTGTATTTGATGTACTCTAGTGACATCTCTCTAGTAGAAAGCCAATCTTGAGATGATATTGAAATACCTTGAAGAAAGATAGATGAGGTGGGATTACAAGATGGTAATCAAGAAGTTGATTGAAGGAGAATCATCAAACCAAGAGCCTATAGTGGATCATGGGCTAACTAAAGCTTGGAGGTATGCTCACGGGCATCCTAAGAAACTAATTCTAGATGATCCATCACAACCGGTTAGGACTAGAGCATCTCTTAGAAATTTGAATAACCATCTAGCTTTTGTTTCACACTTTGAGCCCAAACATATAGAAGAAGCCGAAAATGATGTAAATTGGATAAATGCAATGCAAGAAGAACTAAACCAATTTACTAGAAACAAAGTGTGGGATCTAGTAGAGAGACCTTCTGAATATTCCAATAATAGGTACAAAATGGATATATAAAAATAAACCTAGATGAAAATGGAATTGTTATAAGGAATAAGGCTAGACTAGTA
The DNA here is from genome assembly GCF_009389715.1 of Phoenix dactylifera. Taxonomy (NCBI): domain Eukaryota; kingdom Viridiplantae; phylum Streptophyta; class Magnoliopsida; order Arecales; family Arecaceae; genus Phoenix; species Phoenix dactylifera. The sequence goes on from NC_052399.1 coordinate 9,693,732, forward strand.
GCAAAGGGTTATAATCAAGAAGAAGGCATAGATTTTGATGAAATCTTTGCTCCCGTAGCTAGACTTGAGGCGATTAGACTTCTATTAGCATATGCATGCTCTAAGGACTTCAAGCTATATCAAATGGATGTAAAAAGGTGCTTTTCTAAAATGGGTTTATTAATGAGGAGGTGTATGTAGAACAACCTCCTGGTTTTGAAAATCATCAATACCCTAATCATGTGTATAAACTGAACAAAGCACTTTATGGACTAAAACAAGCACCTAGAGCATGGTATGAGAGACTTAGTAAATTCCTATTAGAACATGAATTCTCTAGGGAAATGTAGATACAACATTATTTCTGAAAAAGAAAAATAAGGATATGTTATTAGTACAGATTGTATGTTGATGATATCATTTCGGTGCTACTAACAATCGCCTCTGCGAGAATTTGCTGATTTGATGCAGAGTGAGTTTGAGATGAGCATGATGGGAGAGCTGAACTATTTCCTCGGGCTTCAAATCAAACAATCTGAAGGAGGCATCTTCATCAATCAAGCAAAATATATCAAGGAGATGCTCAAGAAGTTTGATATGGAGGGAAACAAGTCAATCAGCACCCCCATGAGCTCATCATGCAAGTTAGACCAAGATGAATCAGGTAAATCTGTAGATCAAAAACTTTATAGAGGTATGATAGGTTCTTTACTGTATCTTACTGCAAGTAGGCCTGATATTATGTTTAGTGTGTGCATGTGTGCTAGATATCAGGCTAATCCTAAAGAATCACACCTAGCTGCAGTTAAGAGAATCTTTAAATACTTAATTGGAACTAAGAACATAGGGCTGTGGTACTCTAAAGAATCTAGCCTAAACTTAATAGGGTACACAGATTCAGACTTCGCTGGATGTAAGCTTGATAGAAAAAGTACCAGCGGGTCTGTCAATTTCTAGGAGAAAACCTAATCTCATGGTTTAGCAAGAAACAAAACTCGGTTGCATTATCCACTGCAGAAGCTGAATATGTTGCAGCCGGGAGTTGTTGTGCTCAAATCTTATGGATTAAACAACAATTAGAAGATTATGGCATTAAACAAGATAAAATTCCCATTAATTGTGATAACACAAGTGCCATAAATCTAACTAAAAATCCAATTCAACACTCAAGAACTAAACACATTGAGATAAGACATCACTTCATAAGAGATCATGTATTGAATGGTGATGTGTCACTCCAATTTGTGTGTACTGATAATCAATTAGCAGATATTTTTACAAAACCCCTAAGTGAAGAGAGGTTTAGTGTGCTTAGAAGGGGATTAGGAGTGATTGATCCATCCTAGTGGGAGTTTTTCACTAGATTAATTGATTTTGATGATTAGAATGAGGTTAAAATAGAGTTTTCTATGCAGTGATCATCAAATCAGTCCCTTAATTAGGTGATTTTCCCCTCATTTGGCACGATTATGGCATGGTTTTTAGGTGCGTGCCAAGGTTAGAGACGACTCGAGTAAGTTTCAGAGCCGGCTCCTAAGGGGGAGTCGACTCGCGCATTAGCGGGAGTCGACTCGCAAAGTTGGCAGCTGAGGGGGAGTCGACTCGCACACTGTCGGGAGTCGACTCGAAGTCTACTGAGCGACAGAGAGTCGACTCGCGACTCAGGAGTCGACTCGCAGTCGGGATCCGACTTTTTAACCCTAGGTTTGTCGTTTCGCAAACACTTTTCCTCAAGCCGCCACTGTTCACAAAGCCCTAGAGCCGACTCCTAGGTCATCCCCGATCGTCTCCAAGCCCTTTTCCCGTCGATTTTCGCCGGACATTGAGTTTCCGTCCGTTCCTAGGTCATTTCCGGTCCGTCCCGAGCTTCCTCTGTCGGTCCTTCACCGTCCTCTAGGTATTTTTCTTCCCGTTTAGGTCAAGATGCCTCGTAAGACCGTCGTTAGGAAGAGGTCCCGTCCCGAGGCCGGTCCCGAGCGGCGCTCCAAGGCGCGGCACGATCCCGCGAGGCAACCACCTCCGGATCGTTCCCCGCCTAGGGTGGTTCTCGTTAGGCCGTTGGCCGGGAAGGCCGTCACCTCCGGGAGGTTTGTCGATTTCGACTATCTCTCCCGGGAGGGGTTCACCATAGGCGATAGGCTTAGAGCCCAGGGCCTAGAGTACTTCCTCACCTTGGACCTTCCCACCTATCCTGGCCTAGTTCAAGAGTTTTACAGTACCGTCCATCGGGGAGATGGAGGTATCGAGGGCACGGTAGTAGGTGTCCCGTTGCGTGTCACAGAGGACCTCATTGCCCATATCCTTCACCTTCCATTAGTAGGGGTGGCTCCCGCACACCCTGAGGATAGAGTTGCGGCCCTTACGGTCGTCTTAGGGCATCCACCTCAGTCCCCCCTAGATGAGGTATCTGCTAGCTCACTTCCTATTGAAGTGAGAATCCTTTTGAGCATTCTGTCCAGGTCCATCTTCCCTAAGACAGGGAGATTTGATTTTGTGAATGAGAGGGACTTAGCTATTATGTCTTATATCCTTCAGGACACCCCGATCAACTTCCCAAAGCTCATTTATAGGTATATGTGTGAGCCCCTAGATAGACCTAGGCTCTCACTCCCATACGGGATGTTATTCACTCTTCTTTTTAGGCAGTACGAGATTCCCATTCCTGAGAGGGAACCCTCTCGTGCCTTGCGATGGACTGATCGCTTATGTACGGGGACTATGCACAGGATGGGGTTTCGGAAGAGAGAAGGGATCTGGGTTAGGAAGTCCACTCTCACTGCTCAGACCACCAGACCATCACCCAGTCCTGAGCCAGATTCAGACTACCCAGACCTTCCAGACCATCCAGACCTCCCATCCACTCCTGCTCCTACCACCTCTGCCGGACCTTCCTCCTCAGTTCCACCATCTATGGAGGTCCGTATTGATACAGAGCAGCTCCGGGAGCTGCGGCAGGAGATCGTCCGAGATCTGAGGGATGAGCTGCTTCGGGAGCTCCGAGGTGCGGTGCCTGCCCCCACTCCTGCACCCGTATCTTCTCAGTTGGTCCCTTCCTTGACAGCCGTGACTGACATGACGGCTCATGTACGGGAAGAGATCTACAATGTCCGGAGTTTGGTCCAGGCCCAGTTCCACAGCATGAGTGAGGTCACGAGCTCCACTCGACAGATGCGAGAGGAGATAGGTCGTGACATGCACACCACCACCGAGGGGGCCGAGCGCTTGGCGAATGTACTCATCGACAAGCTGGACGCACTTCAGACATCGGTGACTGGGCTTCAGGCGTCGGTGACAGAGCTCTCCACTACACATAGCAGAGCCACCACGTCTATTATCACGCAGCTCGGACATGTGACAGATGCAGTCACCCTCCTCATGGAGCAGAGCCGATTGAGAGGAGGTCCACATCCTCCAGAGGAGGAGATGCATCCTCGAGAGGGGGAGCTTCATCCTCGAGGAGGACATAGATGTGTTTTGTTTGTTTTGTTTGCTTTACTTATTGTATTCTCAATGTATTCACATTCATATCAATACAATGAGTAGACATTATCTTCATCTGTGCATTTGATGATGTTGCTTGATTGATTGTGTGTGATTACCTCCTTTTTGGTATGATGACAAAAAGGGGGAGAAATATGTATAAAATGTGTAAAAGGGGAGAAATATGAAAAATATGTAAAAGAAATCAATGGAAATAAATAAAAAGATAAACTCTTAAAAACACACTCAAATTTGTTCTAAGTGGATTCGGTACCTCGAGGCTCATTATCTCTCTTTTGGGGCTCCTAATGGAGTAATCTCCAGAATCTATTCAAGGGATATTCGGAGATTAGCTGAATCCTACTCAAGAACAAATTGACAGATTTTCCCTCTAAAAAGATAAAATTCAGTTCAAAAACTTCAAAGCATTAAAAGGAAATTCAGAGAATCAAAACATAGTTGAATGCATATGTTGAGGGGAGAATCTGAATTTAATCAAGCTAAATCATTAATGACATATAAGCCAAACAATTGATTGCATAATATGAAGGCTTATATAATTCCAAATGAAAGGGGGAGCTTTAACTCCGAAATTTAATGTTTCACTCCTTTCAAACTTGGATAAATTAAATTATCAGACATTTGAATTCATTTATGGATTTTACTTCATTGTTTTATGAGCAATTCATTTTACATATACTCAAAGTTTTGTCATCATCAAAAAGGGGGAGATTGTGGAGTGATTGATTAAAACCCCATTTGATTTTGATGAGCTCAAAGCATTTGAGTATATCTTGTGATTACTAATGAATTCAATTGAGTGTTTCAGTGAAAATCCTGTCCAAGTGTCTCTAGATTTGGTTCATAGTATTTTGGATAAGGTAAGAAGTCTGCTGAACCAAAGTCTGAGACTCGAGTCGACTCCCGAGTATCACGAGTCGACTCCAAGCGTATCAAGTTCACTGGCACGAGCTCGAGTCGACTCCAGATCAGTACGAGTCGACTCCGACTGAGAACAGAAGAAGACAGAAAGCTTCTCAGAACTGTCAACGAGTCGACTCCTGAAGTGCGCGAGTCGACTCCAATGTTCAACGAGTCGACTCCAGGGAGTAAGAGTCGACTCCAAGAGTCACACAGAAAAGTCAGAGAGCAGTTTTCGGGTCTGAGATTCGAGTCGACTCCAGTGGAACGCGAGTCGACTCCGATGGTTGGCAGGTCGACTCCAAAGAAGGTAAGAGTCGACTCTCAGAGGAACACAAGGAAAAAGTCAGAGAACGATTTTCGGACTCTGAGATTCGAGTCGACTCCCGCAGTACACGAGTCGACTCCGAGACTGAGCGACCATCAACAGACAGAAGACCATGTTACTGCCTCTGAGATTCGAGTCGACTCACAGACAGCTCGAGTCGACTCCGAGACAAGCTTCACGTCAAAAGGCAGAAGACCAACTTTCGGAAACTGAGAGCCGAGTCGACTCCAAGGAAGTTCGAGTCGACTCCAAGACTGGATGAGCCAAAAGACAGAGAATCGGAGTTCGGGCTCTGAGATTCGAGTCGACTCCCAGGACAGTCGAGTCGACTCGAGTGGACAAAATTCAAAATTGGATCCACGGACTTCAGTGGATGAGCCGACTCCAAAATTGCCAGGTCAGCTCCAGAAGTTGGCGAGTCGACTCCAGGTCAAGACGAGTCGACTCCCAGTCAAGACGGCAACTTTAATTCAAATTTGGAACAGTTGCCGAGTCGACTCCGGAAAAGCGTGAGTCGACTCCTGCTACAGCCGAGTCGACTCCTGATCGCGCGAGTCGACTCCAACCCACCAACGGTCATATTGTCAGGCTGCGCAGAGTGTGCAGAACGGCCAGAAAAAGCAGAGTAACGGCTAGTTTCCGTGGGGGTTGGCTTAAATAGCCACAGAGGACTGTAGCAAGGCAGAGAACAGATATTCCACTCCAAGCATTCAAGTTTTCAAGCTCTCCAAGTGCTCTTAAACGAAAAAGGGAAGATCTGCATTTACTGCTCCAACAACTTCTTCCCAACAATCAAAGCTTCCTCCTCCTGCATTCAAGTCGACCACTCTTTCAAGAGGAGACCGGAGTTCCAGAAGCCATACCTCTTCACCAGCTTAAAAGCGTTTGAGGGCTTCTAACTCCTTTACGATTATATTGTTTTAAATCTGCTTTTTGAGAAGCTATTTTCTGTTTTCTTCTATCTCTTGTATTTACTTGATTCAATCGGGGATTGAATCAAGGGGTTTAAGGTTGGTTGGTGAGCCAAGTTAAAACCAACGTGTGTAAGGGTTTGATTGTGAGCCCGGAAAAACAATCGGGGTTGGTTCTAGTCGGTGAGCCTGGGAAAACCGACCGAGTTCGTTGTGAGCTCGTAAAACAACAAGTTTGGGTTGTGAGCTTGCAAAACAACCGGCTGTAATCCAAGGAGGTTATAGTGAAATTCCCAAGTGAGACTTGGGGAGTGGACGTAGGAGCAAGGGTTAGCTCCGAACCACTATAAAACTTTGTGTTTTGTAGTGCATTGTCTCTCATCTTCTTCCCCGCACATTACTCACAGCACTAGGCTTTAATTAAATAACTTGCTATAGTTTTTAATTAATCATCCACAAAGTTTTAATTAGCCAAATTATATTAAAAAACCCAATTCACCCCCCCCCCTCTTGGGTTGTCTATCTGGGCAACAATCTATTTTTCCCTCTATCATTTGCCCTCCACTTCCGAGGTCGAGCTGCCTTGCCGCTCGAACGATGGAAGTAGTCGGACTTCCGATCGTCCAGTACTTAAATTTCATAAGAAAAGGCGCGTATTGGACTGGATAGGCTTCGGCACACTTTCTTGGTTGAGATCTCGGTGCCATGTTCGAGCTCTTTGGCGCCGTCTGTGGGAATAGAATTCACCGCGGAAATTTTTTGGGGGTTTCTAAACCGGTAGGTGTCATTTTCTGGGCACAGTGGTTTAAATTGGGAAAACCGAAGTGAGGATTTCGACCATTTTAAAATTTCCATCCCACCCGAAGCATCCCTTTTGGCGGAGCACTGAAGAAGTCGGCTATTAAACTGCTACCTATCATCCCCGATGCGTCTCATCCGGCGGGATGGCGGGAGGTCAAATCAATTCAAATATTTTGAGCTCCAAAGCGCCCTTCATAATGACCTTATTTAGGCTGACGAGCGGCGATTCCGAGAAGTTATTGTTGAGGTCGTCTTAGGGCGTCGCCACATGGCAGAATTTCGGCATCGGCATGAATCAATTTAGGTTGCGAGAGATCGCAGCCGGCCGCGGTGGCCTATATAGGGCCTGAAAAGGGGTCCCGTAGGAATCGTACTTGACCCTCCTTAGTGGCCTAGTTCCTAGACCAGCGGTTGCCGGAGTTGTTGGCAATTCTCTTCCGAGTGTTTTGGGAGTTCTCGGGCTAGCCTTTGTGTCATCCGTCGTTTTTCCCTTCCAAGGGTCATTCCTCATCTTTGCTCATTCCATCTTTTCCGGCGAGTTTTCGGGTAGGCATTTTAATCCTTTCTTTTGGTCGCTCGGAGAGTTTTTCGATTTCCTCATTTTTAGTTTCAGAGCCTGGGCAATGGAGTCACCGACGAGGGCATCGATGTTCGATGCAGGTCCATCGCAAATTCCGGCCTCTTCTGAGGGGGAAGAGGTCGGAATTGAGGTGGGCTTGAGCCCGTATGGAACCGGCTCGCTCATGATCGATGAGGATCTGGGATCGGTTCGAGCCCGATTTTTCATTCTTCCGGAGTTCGTTCTTGAACTCTTGGACCTCGGGGGCCGAGTTACGAATCCCCCAAACGGTTGGGTCGGAGTGTATGTAGATACACTCCAAGCAGGGCTGAGGTTTTTCTCTTCATTGGTTCGTGGGCAAGCTTCTAACGGCGTATGGCCTGGTGCCTGCGCAGCTCGCATCATCGGCTTCCTTGCCCTTTGCCTGGCGCACGGCCTCCTCCCTTTAGTGAACGTCTTCAGGAGCTGCTTTATATTAAAAAGCAACCTTATAGATAAAGAGTGGCGGTACTTCTTCCCTCGAGGAGGTCGTAAGCTATTTGGAGGCCTGCCCACTTCCATCCATGGATGAAAGGATAACTTTTTCTATATCTCCTCCGAGCGGTCGTGGGGATTTAATCCGACCTGGAGCCTTCCTTTAGCCTCGGTGAATAATAGGCTCCCGTAGTTGTCGCAGTCCGAGCAGAAAATCCTAGATAGTTTACTTGGATTGAAAGAGACTCCTCGGCTTACCGACTTACTCAACAAGGAGGCTTTGGTGAATCTTAGCCTGAGTCCGGCCCGGCCCGAGGGTAAGAGCAATTTGACTTTTCCTACTTTCCTTTTTACGTCGGGGATGCTGACAAGGCTTTTTGTCTTTAGATATCGTAGGGATGATTTTCGACACCAAGACGCTGGTGGCCATCTGTAAGAGGAAGAGGGCCGCCCCCGAAGGGGTCCGTCTTAAGGGGAGGCCGCAAAAGGCGAGAGTTGCTTCCGGCCATGAAGTCGGGCAAGGAGAAGTTGTTGCTCCTGCTTTGGCCGGGCCCAGCCAGGGGCCCCGTAGGGGAGGCCGAGGTACCCCAGTCAACGACTGGGGGGATCTTCCTGCTCGGACGATGGTCGCGCGAGCCGACCAAGTCCTGAAGATTGCCGCCGCAGCTCACCCATCCGGGTCGGACTCTGAGCCGAGGTGTGGGCCTGGGACTTCAGTTCCTCCCACATTCTCGGCATGTGCTGAGGTTGTGACTCCCTCCAAGGCTCCGACCTTAGGGAGAATTGAGCCGATGATTCCTCAGTTCGGCGGGGAGTCATCGCAGCGTGTACCTGAGGGCGATTTGGCCCTCGGATCCGAAGAGGCCGCCCGCGGATCGTGCGCAGCATCATGCTTCCGCGTGACCGCGCACTGATGTAGGGCGACCTTGGCGACCTCGTCGATCATATCTACTCGGCGAGCATACGAGTAAGTGATGTTCATTCCTTCGTCTTTTTCGTTTTGTGGGTGTTTAACTTTCGCTGGCATTGCCCTTTCTGTGCCAATCTCTTCATGTGGTCGACGTGTTGATGTCTCGCGTGCTCGCCGATCGAGAGGAGCTGAAGGTACTCCGATTGAGGATGGAGCATGTCAAGCTCCAAAGTCAAGAGGCCGAAGGTCGGGCGGCGTCTGCTGCGCGATGCTGGCAGGAAGCCGAGGGTCGAGTGGCAGCCACTGACTAGTAGCAGCTCGAAGCCGAGAAGAAAGTTGCTGCCGCCGAACAACGGCTTCGGAAGACCAAGAAGAAGGTACGCGCTTCCGAAGCCGTAATAAAGGATAAGGTTGCTCAAATCCAAGTCATGGAGGCTGAGCACTCCCGGGCCTACTCTTCTTCAACAAGCCATATTGCCGGGCTTGAAGCCGCTCTAGCCCGCCTTCGGGGCGAGGCAGAGGAGCGAAAACTGAAGATCGGGAAGCTTGAGGGCCTGGTGGAATCATCCGCCCACGAGGCCGTCGAGAAGTTCTGCCAGTCGGGAGAATATATCGCCGAACTGGCGGAAGGGGCTGTTGCCACCATGATCCAAGGCTTCGACAATTGTCGTTTCTAAGTTCAGCAGCTCTGCCCTGGGGTTGACCTCAGCGACCTTGAACCGAACACAGATGGGGCCGCTGAAGAAGGAGAGGACGCCGCCGAAGTTGCCGGCGAGACCGAGCCGGAGATTGCCTTCATAAGGGCCAATGGGATGGAATCATCAGCCATTCCTGAAGCCGGCCTTGGAGCTGAAGCCACCACAGCGGGCGGGGATGGTGCTCCTGAAGTTGCAGCTGAACCGGAGGCTGCGACTGATATTAATGCGGAGGTCGTCCACGTCGATTGATTTTTATTTTTACTTTTGTAAGGTTGGCTGTTTAGGCCCTTTGTAACTCTTCCGACCATGAGGTCGGGTGCTCTTGTATCGGCCTTCGGCCTTTTCTTGCAAAAAAGTCCCCTTTTTCTTTTAGCAAGTGTTTTGAGTTCGCTCTGTCCCGTGCCCGGATATTAAGATTCGAATTATCTGACCCAAACTCAGGCCCGTTTTATGCAGCAGGAGCTGCACTTAGTACTTGGAGAAACTCCAAGTTTGGTATAGCCCTAGGATAGATCTCGTGGGAAACGAGCTCGCAGCTCTTCGTTTAATAGCGTGGGCCTTTCCAAGCCTTGCCCGGGAGAGCGAAAGAAGCGATCGTGGATTATCTCAAGGATAGAAGCATGTCCAAGGGCTTTTGTTAACTCAGGGGCATAGATAAGTTCGAGAATGACATCCATCCGAACCTAAAAATTTGCTCGAGAGGCTGAAGCCACCTCGAGATTCCGAGGGGCCGAAGCCACCTTGGAAATAATAAGTTCGGGGATAGACATCCACCCGAACGTAGAAATTTGCTCGAAGGGCCGAAGCTACTTCGAGACTTAGAAATCCGTCCGAGGGCCCGAAGCCACCTCGAAAATAATAAGTTCGGAAATAGACATCTACCCGAACGTAGAAATTTGCTCGAGGGGCCGAAGCCACCTCGGAAATAATAAGTTCGGGGATAGACATTCACACGAACGTAGGAATTTGCTCGAGGGGCCGAAGCCACCTCGAGACTTAGAAATCCACCCGAGGGGCCGAAGCCACATCGGAAATAATAAGTTCGGGTATAGACATCCATCCGAACGTAGAAATTTGATCGAGGGGCTGAAGCCACCTCGAGACTTAGAAATCCACCCTAGGGGGCGAAGCTACCTCAAGAATAAAAAGTTTGGGGATAGACATCCATTCGAACGTAGAAACTTTCTCGAGGGGCCGAAGCTACCTCGAGACTTAGAAATCCACCCGAGGGGCTGAAGCTATCTCGGAAATAATAAGTTCGGAAATAGACATCCATCCGAACGTAGAAACTTGCTCGAGGGGCCAAAGCCACCTCGAGACTTAGAAATCCGTCCGAGGGGCTGAAGCCACCTCGGGAATAATAAGTTCAGGGATAGACATCCATCTAAATATAGAAACTTGCTCGAGGGGCCGAAACCACCTCAAGACTTAGAAATCCGCCCGAGGGACCGAAGCCACCTTGGAAATAATAAGTTCGGGGATAGACATCCACCCGAACGTAGAAATTTGCTCGAGGGGCCGAAAACACCTCGAGACTTAGAAATCCATCCGAGGGGCCGAAGCCACCTCAAGAATAATAAGTTCGGGGACAGACATCCATCCGAACGTAGAAAGTTGCTCAAGGGGCTGAAGCCACCTTGAGACTTAGAAATCCACCCGAGGGGCCGAAGCCACCTCGGAAATAATAAGTTCGGGGATAGACATCCATCCGAACGTAGAAATTTGCTCGAGGGACCGAAGCCCCTCGAGACATAGAAATCCACCCGAGGAGCCGAAGCCACCTCGAGAATAATAAGTTTGGGGATAGACATCCGTCCGAACATAGAAATTTGCTCAGGGGCCGAAGCCATCTTGAGACTTAGAAATCCACCCGACGGGCCGAAGCCACCTCGAAAATAATAAGTTTGGGGATAGACATCCGTCCGAACGTAGAAATTTGCTCGAGGGGGTGAAGCAACCTCGAGACTTAGAAATCCATCCGAGGGGCCGAAGCTACCTCGGAAATGATAAGTTTGGAGATAGACATCCACCCGAACGTAGAAATTTGCTCGAGGGGCCGAAGTCACCTCGAGACTTAGAAATCCATCCTAGGGGCCAAAGCCACCTCGAGAATAATAAATTTGGGGATAAACATCCATCCGAACGTAGAAATTTGCTCGAGGGGCCGAGACCACCTCGAGACTTAGAAATCCACCCGAGGGGCCGAAGCCACCTCGGAAATAATACGTTCGGGGATAGACATCCATCCGAGCATAGAAATTTGCTCGAGGGGCCGAAGCCACCTCGAGATTTAGAAATCCACCCGAGGGGTCGAAGACCACCTCAGAAATAATAAGTTCGGGGATAGACATCCACCCGAGCTCAAAAGGTGACTTTGTAGATGCTCCTTAAGGCGTACGATTCGCGCTGCAGGGATATCAAATGTGCGCCGAGCCTCCTAGGATACTTTAGAGACACCTCGAAAGAATTTCGGAAGATAACTTTATTAGGTTACGGTCTACGGGATAAAGCCCTGACTTGAAGGGGGCTAATGTCCTCCCTTGGGGGAGTAATTTACAACTGGGGTCACCAGCCTCGGGCTAGAGAGCGTGGCCTCCCCCCGGCCCCTCAGGGCCAGGTCAGCATCAACATAAGGCTCATAGGTGGAGTGTTAGTAGCGTCTGCACTGGGGCGTCCGTCATCGGGTCCGTCGGATGGTCCCGAAGTCTGTCCCTCAGGCTCCGCTCTACTGGTTGGCCTGCCGACGAATCGGCTCAGATGGCCATGGCGAATGATCACTTCGATCCTATCAGGAAGCTGATAGCAATCTTCGTGTTGTGGCCGTAGTCTCTATGGAAGCGGCAGTATTTGCCCGCGCGCTTCCGTGACTTGGATGGTCGCATCTTCGAAGGAGACTGAAGGTAGCCGCAGTCCTTGATTTCCATGAGGATTTGGGCTCGAGAGGACGTAAGAGGAGTATACTCCTCGAAACTTCGGTGGGAGAGGTGTCTCCCAAATCTTCGAGAGGATCGGCTCCTCGACCGATAATACTCCTCGCGGAGTTCCGCGATCTGGTCCCAAAGCATTTGGATTTGTCGCCCCGCTTCCTCGACCTTCTTGTCCAGTTCAGTGATTGATGGAGCTCCAGCTGGATGAAGAGTTTGGATAACCACAGCCAGGGTTTGGACTTGCTGAGCGAGCAGGTATAACTACCCTGGCTGAATCTGAGAGGTTTGGTCCGCAGGGACGGATGATGCTGGAGGTGGACCTTGGAGAGAGCAGTCGAGCATTGATTCCCGGCTGCTCGATGCGTTTGGGGCCCCTTGGCTCATTATCCTCGCGATCACAACTCAGCCCTTCCTCTAGCGCCAAATATGTTGTGGTTCAAATCTAGCCCGAGGGTGACCACGCCGGTTAAGCCGAGGAAGCCATCGGTGTGGAGAGGGAAAGATGGGAACCACCTCCTGCGCGACGGTTGCGGACCTGCACAAAGCCTCACCGATTTTTCTGATGAGGGTCCTTCGATGATCAAGTTAGAGCAGGCAAATTTTGGACCAGCCAAGAGAGGTTCCTTAGGAATTATCTGACTGAGCTATTTATAGCCTCGGTAGAGTGGCCCGATGACAGAGGTACTGTCAGTCTCCATCATGAGGAGATATGGCTCTGAGCCGGATGGCGTGCAGTTAAGGTAGGCAGGTAACGTGCGGTACAGCCTGTTCTTAAGAATGGTAGGGCATTGACAGTCATAGCAGGGCATGGCCGAAGTAGTCAAGGTGCCGTCTGACTGCTGTTGGCCGGTTATGGAGGCATGACGCGGCAGTGTGGTGGAGTACGGCCGTGTAGGCAGGCGTGGGTCTGCACGTGGATGTGGTTGTTAGTAAGGCCGAGCTCGTTAAGTAGTCATGTCAGGCAATTAGTGAGGCCGGCTTGGTGTAGGCTGGGAGGGCTCGGTTTTTCGGTTTTCGAGGTGTACTCGAGGGAGCGCTCCAAGCTTGAGGGTCGGAGCGTATGCTGTGCATTGCTGGGGTCGGCGTCTTGAACTTGGTCGGGACGGGTCGGCGTTTATCGGAAAGTATCTCGAGCTCGGTCGGGGGAGTCGGCGAATGTCCGGAGTTGGCATTTAGTGGACCGAAACTGGGTAGCCTTTTAGTTGTGGGCTGGACGATCCGTTTTTCCCTCTATCATATATATATATATATATACATATATGTACATGTATATACATATATGTACATGTATATACATATATATATATACATATACATATACATATATATATACATATATATATACATATACATATATATATGTATATATATATATACATGTACATATATGTATATGTATGTACATATATGTACATATATATATATATATGTACATATATGTATATGTATATGTATATGTATATATAATGCACACACAAATATCATAGGGAGTGATAGATTACCAGAGATGCAAATGAGCTAGCTAGCTCTATGGGCCCAAATTTAGTACATTCTTTGAGTTGTTATATTAGGCCCATTTTACGAGAAGAATTGAATATCTTCTATTTAAATTTTAAACTTAAAAAAGCTTGGGCTGTTGCTGGTTTCACTTCCAAAAAAAATAAAAAATCAGGCTTAATGGTGGGCGGGCCTGGGACTGGCTTTATAAAATTGGATCGGGTCTGAGAAAAAAATTTAAGCCCCATTATTGAGTCAGGCCAATCTAGGTATAGCCATCGAGCCTAACTTCTGCTTCAGAACCCGACCCGGAGTTTGATTAGCTCAAACTACATGTATGTGAAAACGTTGCTTCTAGAAAGTAGAAAGATGGTCAACGCAAGCACACTTGTCAACTGAAAACATGGTAGGCTCTTCGAGAGACCAAGACACAAGCCTCAGGGACAGGGTCGGCCTAACTTTTAGGCAACTTAGGCGGTCGCCTAAGGCCTCGGACCAAAGAAAGCCCACCACAGGAAAGGTCTCAAAGACAAAATGGAAAGGAAAAAGGCCTCCCTGTAAGTTCGCCTTAGGCCGGCCCACTGCAAGAAAGGCCTAAAACACAAAACGGCCTTAAGCCTTAAAATATATTGGGCTGCTCCTGCTTGGAGAGCACAAAAATCAACACACAATTATTGTAGATGTCTAACAACCAACATAGTGGGGAAATATAGAATGAGCACCCACCCTTAGGGAAGGTACTTTGCAACATCGAGCCCCAAGATTCTAAACCAAACCTCATCACCAAGCAACCGAGAGGCTCGCTTCCTTAGTTTCCAATCTCTTTACAAGTCAAGATGCTTTTGTGCTGCATGACATCAAGCTTTAGTTCTAACACGAGGTCCGCATGCTAAAGGATCTCCCTTCGACCCTTTGCATGTCCTCATTGTTCTAGATGTGATGCAAACTTTAAGATTACGAATCAGAATAATTAAGTTCAGTACACTGTAAAGGATGGTTTCAATCTTCAAAGAAGGCTTCTCTTTCTAACTTGGAATAGGAATAAAGTGCGGCCAACCAGTTGTACAACTCCATGTTTTGAAGATGTTCCTTGGCGTTTCAAATCATCGGTTAGAACCCAAGTAGCATGCAAATAAAAAGAAGGAAAAGGAAACAGCAGAATAAAGAATTAGAACCTAATTAATGGCAGTGCTGATGTTTGAATAGACTTCTATACATATGCAACGAGAAAGTAGCATATATGCTCCTCGTAGGGTTTGAATTCAATGTCGAAAATATCGAGAAGAACCTAACTTGCATTAGTTGGGGGGTTTCATTATTGTTGTCAAACAAAAGGAAGGAAAGCTGTGGGGCGGAGGAACCTCCATGAGTGCATGGGTAGGTTACAGTGGAATGTGCTTGCGCTTTCTTACGAATATAACGATGACTCTTTCCAGATCCTTGCTTTTATCACTCGTTGGACCTTGGTGATATTGAAATAACGGGCCAAGAATGGTTCCTTACGTCTAAGCTTCCATAATCTTACCATAGATTAATCTACGTGGTATTTGGTGGAGCCTTACATCAATATATATTACTCAAATTCATATCAAAGAATATTTAGGCAAAGTAACTTAAAATGATTTAGAACACGGATTCCACCTACCGAGAACTTTTTTTTTCTTTTGGAGAGAGAGAGAGAGATGACCTCTAAGTTACTTGAACGGTCAAGTCATACCATATATCTTTAATTGATTAAATTATTCTTAAGTTATAAGCTGCCTTCTTGAGAGAATTGCACAACGAAATAATTATGATGCCAATGGTGAAAGGATTCTTTTCAATTAGTTATTTATGAATGCAGATTAGTTTCTCATTGGAATACAAATAAGTTTTAATTGTGTCTGCTTTTAATACCATGCATAACCGCTTACAGATGTGTTTGAGGCATTTTATTTCAACAATTATGGTGGTGATTGGTTGATTAAATCATCGACGAAGGACATTCCTTTTGCATGTATTGATAAATCAAATATGTTTTTCTTGAATGTAAACTACATCAAAAAGGCAATATTATTCGTAAATATAAAATGTAGTACTGGTTATTATAATATTTAAAAATAGACATGAGATCAACTATTTTTACCTAAAAAACTAATTCCAACTATGATGGTCAAACATATATAGTTTCAAGCTATGACTTTACTAAGAATATTGCTGGTTTTTGTTATTTTATATTTTTCTTTTTTGCGGACATACACACAACACAATTAGGAAAGTATGCCCCCTTGATTCCATATTCAATCAAAAGCACATAAAAAAGCAATTAAAGTTTGCCTTTATTTTATTAAAAGTGGAATTTTAGGCAACCCCTTGCTGCTTTGACTGTCATTTTATGTTTTAGGGTCTATTGGCTTTGGATGTTGAACCGGTCGCAGGCTCTTATTTTCTTCAAACTGCCAGAGTAATTAACAAGATTCTCCAACTTGGTGATCATTGGTTGATGATTCTCTCAAGTATTCTTAAGCAATCAAACTGATATATTTTTACGATCCATTCACATATTCATGATTTATATTTAAAAATCTTTCATTCATGAATCAATGATGCTATCTAGTGATGATGGCACTGCAGTTCCTGCTATTACTTTTTCTATGCATTTCCTCTCCCATGCTTTAACTTTTCCATGAACTATAGTTGAAGAGCCGGATTTTATTAGTGATGAAACCTGTATAGTTGAATTTATCATGTTATTGTTCTCCTTCATCCTTAACTCCACGTAACTACTTCTAGATCTACCAGAACTATAAGCAAACCAAGGGCGGAAGCATGCTATTAGATGCTTTGTTAATTGAAAGATATTGAAAATGATCACCATTTGGAATAGAATAGTGGCACGAGATTCCTACTTTTATTTGTTCTTTCACAGGTGACGAAAATATTGGAACCTTCTGATGCAGGCTGTCAAATTCTATTGCTTCCGTAACATCTTCGCGTGCACCGCCCAGGAATTCTAGCTCCAGTCTTCAGCCAAATAGGAGATGCCATGACGACTAGGCTGCCAAACCTATCCTCCAAGGTATTCCAGCCATTGTGACATAAACTATCATGTTAATTAGTTATTTTCCCGAGGACAAATAACTTTCCTTTCACCTTCGAGGGTCGATATAGAACTCGGCGAATCAAAAGATTCCTCACCTTCTACTTTTTTTCAAAAGAAAAAAGAAACAGAGAGAATTTTGCCGCCGGGGGGGGGGGGGGGGGGTGGGGGAATGGATACCATTCCACTAGATTTTTTTCCACAAGCTGGTTCTTTGCACCGAAATGAATCTAAAAAATTATCGGCCACTTATAATTATAGAAAAGGTTAGTTTGAAGATATTATTTGTATTTCTTGTCTTTATATAAGTAGCCCCAAAAAGACGTATGCTGCACTATTTCTTAACATGCTGGATTCGTTTTTATACTTTTATTTAAGGCTTTATTCAAAAAAATACTAGTCACAAGATGTTATTTAGGTGTTTTTGGTCATGTACTAGTATTCAAGATCTTTTCGGTGCATAATTGATATAAAATTAAATGCACGCCAACATGCATGAAATCTAAGGATATATCATCCAACAAGATACCCAGCTTTATGCGGAGCTAAGGATTTGGTGCAGTTCCTTGGAGGGTGTAACTAAGAAAAAGTAGAAGTCCATCCAGCATTAACTTACGTAAGCTAAGAGGAAAAATTAATGCACCTCCAACGTACCCAACCCACCCTTGCCAGCTCTCTGACTTGGTAATAGGCCCCATAATACCATCATGGTGAAGTGAGTTTAAAGGAATCAATTGAGTCAATGCTGGTTTCAAAATGAAATCCAAGGTCTATTCGGCGTTTTTATTAAATTTTTGTTTTTGTTTCTTTAAGGATTATTGAAACTCCATGGAGATTGATTTGTGAAATTCTAGATGGAGATGGACTTCGAACCATAGAACTTATGTTATTCATTGCTTTTTTTTTCAAAAAATATTTTTTAAAAGCAATATTTTTATTTGTGCTAGTTCATTTTTCTTCTTCTTCTTCAATTTTTGAAAGTAGAAATGAAAAATAAAAGTAATACCAAGTAGGCTCTGAACCGTTGGACACGATACGCAATGTCTAAGATGTTTATAAATCAAAGTTTAAATAAATTTTGTATGTCTATAACCATCCCATGTGATCCCAACTGTTTAGATTTGTTTTATAGATGCTCACAAAAAAAGGAAAGCCCTAATCAAATGGAGATTCATTCTCTGCCGCTACCTTTTTCATTGGAATTGAAATACTGGTTATAATGATCTAATCCTTTGCACAAGTAAGAATGAATGAATGAACTCGAGGTGCAACTTTGCTGGGATGGTTTTAATAGAAGCATAAGATAGACCCAAGAGAGATCCGAACTTGGCCAATTCTAGCTCAGCTTGATTAATGAACATAACTCAAATACATATTGTCGACTTTTTTCTTGACAACTTAAGTTTTCTCTCGTCTATTTCTTAGCTGACCCAGTAACAGTGCCAAGTTCATTGAAATTCTGAGTTCGAATCTTTTCATGCTAATAATTTGTTTAATTAAACTAATTAACATGATGAGACATGTTAAGTTTCACATCCACACACGTATATGTAATAATTTAAATCAAGTGATGAAACTTTCATTGTACACAACTATGTTGACTCCATGGGGCTTCCTATCTTCATGCAAAGTTATATACCTAACCCGGAATCTACGGAGAAACTGAGTACCGATTCTAAATTCTAAAATCAAAGTCGAAACATGTTGGATCTTTGTCGTGCAGTGTCGAGATTCAGAAGTTTACAATTCTACTACTTAGATACTTTATCACGCGTGGACTGACTGAGTCTGGTCGTGCCGATTTGGCGGGGCCCGCACCGCACACCGCCCTCGCCGACCACGATTTGGGTTCCGATATCCGGGCCCCACAAGATCCGTCGTGCTCTCAGAACGTGGCAGTCTCCACTGCCCCGTAGGGTTCCATGTGGGTGTTTTGTTCGGGTGCACGTAGTCTTTGGTGCCTTTTTCAGTTCCGTCGTTCCGTGGGAAGCTTCTTGCCGGGAATACTACCGACATGCCACCTCGCCACGGTGTACTGTTGCTTCGGAACCATTTTAAATTATGCACGCAAATTGATGCCGCCAATTAGAGAACGAATAGTGTTCGATCCGTAGGGACAATTAAATTATAAAACTATTATAATTAGAAGAAAGAGAGCAACCATAATCAATTTGAAGCCTCACTTTCGGCCTGATTAGAGCCTTTTATGTCATTCATTCATTGATATTGACTTCAAGGGCTAAAGAATTGATTAAAATAATTTTTTTCTGTAACAAAAAAAAACTAATAAGGTGACGAGAGGTCAATGCTGTAATGTTTCCAAAGTCATGCTTTTCTTTTCTAAAGTTCTATAGTTTTCTTTACGATGATATGGCTATCAAACTTGCAAGTGTGTAGTCTTCTTTACTTTTATTTTTAGATAAAAACCTTGAAGCTGCCTCAGCCCTCAGCGAGGGAAGGCTGAGAACGATCCCTTGCAGCCTCGATCTCATGAGGTCCGAACTATTAATCATACTCTAGCCTCGAAGTTAAGACATCCATCAGATTAAGTTGCTCGTCTCCTTAGTAACAAATATATGGACATATGAAACCTATAGAACAGATCCTATACTCAAGTAAGGTCATAGTTGAGTAGTTGATTTGCGTAAAACAATTTAGTTGCTTTTTGGAGCCGTAACATAACATACGTCTATTTTATGCCTATAAATTTAGAAAAAATCTTTTAGCCTCTAGAATTTAATTTGGTTGAATGTGGTAATGATTATTTATTGTGTTTAATGTGATTGTTATGTTGATTTTAACATTTTTGTTTTAGGCAAGAAATGGTTGCATTAAGGCAGCAAGGTATTTCCTTTTGTACGTTATGATTCATGTCCGGATAAATGCAATGAAGCTTTGACAGTGATTTGAAATATCTTTGGTATCCATTATTGTACTTCAGGTCTCCATCATTTAAAAACCAAACATTAAGGTTTGGCGGTGATTTGAAATATCTTTGGTATCCATTAATGTACTTCAAGTCTCCATCAATTAAAAACCAAAGCTTAAGCTTTGACAGTGATTTGAAATATCTTTGGTCTCCATTAATATACTTCAAGTCTCCATCATTTAAAAACCAAAGCTTAGACAAGGCACATACTCAAGAGAAATACTTTGGGTTGCAATCACAATATGTAGCAGATGGTTGAATGGAATATTTGTCGATAAGAATCCATGTCTCTCATGAATTGCACTCATCCATTAATTTTTTTATGCATGATATGTAATTCATTGGAGAGTAGATTCCAATCAGGATGACATGGAGCTCATTGGCAACATATTGTGGTTTGCAACATGTTGCAACTCGAGCGAATAGGATGTTCCTTTTTTCCCATTTCAATTTTTCTTATGTTTTGTTGTGCATTGAAGGGTTGCATCATTTAAGTTGCATGTACTAACAAATGTGGTCTTGCTCTCGCAGTCGCACAAAATGTGTATATATAGGCTACAATTACTAGCAAACCTTTCTTGTTCAATAAAGATGTTTTGATAGTGCCAACTATTTGAACAATTCTTTTTTTTTTAATCAAGCTCTAAAAATAATGACATATTATAAGCTAGAACTTTATATATGCCAGCTGGCCTACTCTAAATTTCAGCATTCAGCTTGATAATACTCAGGTGTGACTCAAGTTATTTACCATAAACATATTACCCCAACAAAGGCCTCCATAATGCACATTGTAATAAATTCTTTTGCAAGACGATTGGTGCTAGGTTCTTTGTGTTTGGAAGTTTTAGCCTGTGCCTCAACTTCAATAAGAGTTCTTTTTTAAAATGAATCAACAATTGTGTCAGCTGCATTTTGATTTTGATTTTCTCTTTTTCTTCTAGCTAGCTAATTAAGAGCCTAAACATTCCTGTTGCTCAACTTAAAATTATAACTAATTTCCCACTAAAATGCAAGTGCTATAAGTGCTGCATATTTCACAACACAAAACCGTTTTGCCATGCATTTTAAGAGGGTAAGAGCATTATGTATTGCATCTGGCGCTGAACTTGATACTCCAAATGCTTGGATACATGGTGAGTGCATGCAAGACCAAAAATATCAAGAAGAAAAATGATTGAAAATAATTAGGTTTATTTTATTCTTGGTACTATGATAACTGGGACAGTATGCATGGTTAATCTTAGAGCACCAACGAATACCTTTGACAGCTTAGTCCATAAGTGCCAAAGTTTTTACTCCTAGTAATGATATTCTTTAAAGAAAATTATATAATAGCTAGAAGTTTTCAAAAGATGGACACCACAAATAGTTATAGCATCGATGAAGATAGAAGCCTTAACCCTTCATTTCTGGTTTGAGCTTCTAGATGATGCAAGACTTTTAATCCGAGTTATCTCACTAGTCGACGTCTTAGGGTACGCGAGTACCGCGTGGAGGCAAAAGCACACCACAACATGACGAAAGACTACGACCACTCACTACATAAACAGATGAAGCTTTGAATCTTCATGAATAGTCGTCATCAGAGTGGTGGCTCCCCGAAGTATATATGTTCTAGGCTTGACAAAGGCCATTCTGGGGGAGGTGGGCTAGGCACTGTGGCTCCATGACAGCATCCTTAGTGTAGAGAGAGAGAGAGAGAGAGAGAGAGAGAGAGAGAGAAGTGTGTGTGTGTGTGTGTGTTATTATAATGAAAGGACTTTTGAAGCAGGGAGGAAAGCACAAAGATGTATTATTATGAAAGAAAAGGTCCAAGGAGAGAGAATGGAAAGGAGTGAGGTAGTTTCCTCGTTAGCTTCTTGTGAGTGTCTTCATGTTAAACTGGTAGTCATGATCCTTGAAAGAAACTAGCTTTTACTAGTAAAAAGGATGCATCATTTAGAGGTCGTACTTCACGCGGAAACAACTTTTATATTTAGATCTTGATTTGTTTCACATAATACATTTTTGCGTCGTGCGTTGACACATCGAAACATGCATGGAAATTGTAATCGTCTACACGTGGTGCAAAATAATGCTTCTTTGTGAAGTTCGAATCCTCCATTGGTCCAATTGCAGGAAATTTCTGCAGCTTGTGCATGCAGCAAGTGCTTGATGGCATCTTTTAATCTTTAGAGAGTAAATTTGTCCAGCATGTACAGTCCGAGGTAGACTACTTTCAGCTTATCCAGGCAAGCAGAGAGATATGAAAAATGTACTGCACATTACTTTATAAGAAAAAATATTTTTAATGCTAAAATTATGAGGCTTCGTGTAGGCACGTGTTTAGTCCCACATCGATGATTCGTCGAAGAGATTGTGGGTATTTATATAGAACTAAACTTAAAAAATACCTTCCGGCTAGCTTTTTTGAGGTACTGGAATGTTACAAATGGTATCAAAGCGAATTCGTCCCATAACCTATGTGGACTAGGGCGCACAGCAATACGAGTTTATGAAGGCTGATTACAGGCCGATCGTGATGCTTGTGATTAGATTTGAATTTTTAGCATGATAAGGACGTTAGGGCTTGAACGAAGAGATTTGTGCGGGCGTGCATTTAGTCTCATATCGATTATTTATCGAGAAGATCTTGGGTATTCATACAAGACTGAATAACATAAAAAAATACATTCCAGCTAGTCATTTTGGATAATATCCTGTGTTGTGACAATAAGTATACATGAGATACATCTGTTAAGCATTCATGGGGACCACCGCAGTATTTTGTTTTAATTAAATAGAGGTTGACAGCAGCTCTCATCTTTAAACTTATAATTACCATATGTTCAAAAATATATAGGGAATTTATGTTACATAGGATCCAATGTAGAGAAGAAACTTCGATGGATGCTATCGAAGCAAACAGGCCATATACCATGTTTAAATGGTTTTTATTTCCATCCATCACCATCATGGGCGAATATGACTACTCTTTTGCTTTAACCTGCAAGCCTGGATCCGAGAAATTGCACGGGCAATAGCCAAAACGTAACTGCGTTGGAAATACCAACGGAAATTTCTGGAAACCATCAAACCAACTATAAGTTGACGACAACCGCTAGTTTTCCTCAAGTATCTCGTAGCATTTTTATCCTTGGAACAACCAATGGGCCCTTTCCACGCCTTGAATCCCTCCAAAAAATACTTTCCCAAAACGCGTAAAAAGCGGTAATCATTGAAGAAGAAGAGCTAATTTCTCTCAGAAAATTAAAGGTTCCAAAAAATATTTAGTAGATATTTATCGAAAACTTTCATGGGGAGGCAGCCCGCGGCTACAGTTTCCTGGGGGTGTTTAGTTTCTGGAAACTTTTTTCAGAAAAAGACACCCAGTAAAAAAAAAAGGGGAAACTAAAACAAAGGTGGGGAGGAGGTTAAAGAAAAGTTTTCCTTTTGCATGATCATCCCTATATTTGTCTGAAATTGCAGCTTAGCTCCTTGTTTTCCATAATTGCAGAATGGTCATTAAGCTCTGCTACGGTGTAGAGAGAATATTCATTTATACTTAATTGAAATGCCTAAATTACCCTTAGTCTAATTAAATTATCTTGTAAAATAACTAGGTGTTGGTTGATCCAAGAGATAACCCCATTCTTTCTCTCTTCTTCTCCAGCAAACTCCAAAGAAATTCTGATTTTTCCATGCTTTAATGCATTTCAATTTTTTTTATTAAATGTTGCCATTTTTTGTATTAAAGGTGAGGATTAGAACGTGTTTTTTTGGTAATAGTTTATCTCTTTCTTACAAAGATTTTATATGATTACTGCTAAAAAGTCTTTCATCATTGTTTTCGATTAAAAAGATATTAGATTCCAAGGTTAGAATTTTTCGGCTTCATTATTCTTAGAGGGCAGCAACATATAATTGTTTTTTCTTTATGGCATCATGTGATTGCCGTCTTGATATTATTTGATGTTTGTGAGACTTCGTGCTTGTAAAAGATTGACTTTTTTCTCAAATGAATGAGATTTAAAGTGTAATGGATTAATTTAGGTACCTAGATATGTCAACTAAAATATCAGAAAGAGCAATTCTTGATATGCTTGTTAAACTTGTTACATATTTTAAGACTCTAAGAAAAAAATATAAGATATACTTCTGAGTCTTCGATGTCTTTATCTCATTCTATTGTAAAATAGCACTTACTTTACTTGCTAGCTAGCTAGCCAAATAGGTAGCTTCACACTCTCATCCACCTTTGCCTAAATTTGTTGCATATAAGTTCTTACCCCACAAGCCCAAAGATTTAGTTTCAACTGGTATTTGTATTGCTCATCAATAATTCATTTTATAATGTAAGAACTAGCACAAGAATTAGATTGTTTTTTTTTAAGAACCATCATGGGACTTACTTTTTTTTTAATTCGACGTGGGTAATATAATTCAAGCTCAATACTATAACCAAGGATGCACCAAAACTTGTGGTTACATTATGTTTTAGTTTTAACTGTTCATATTAATGCATATTAATACGTGATTATTCATATATCTTTTTACGACAAGCTACAACTAATTTTGATGGATGGATATTTAGAAATTGCAAAAATAGTTAGGCTAACCTACTACTCTAGCCGTTTGAAACAAGGCTTTTATGAAAAATGACTAGCCCATAGTATCACTTTTTGCAATATCATCTAAATATTTAGATAATTCAACCTATAGATGCATCAAACCAAATTGTATGTTGTCAAGCATATATATATTATTAATTGAAAGATATTGCACTTGCAAACCTTGTACATTCTTGATATTTAATTTGATATGAATAGTTTGATACAAATGAATATGGTGGTTATAAAAGTTATTCACTTACAAAAGCAAATCTCAAAGCATTTCTTGCATTCCATGCCATAAACTCTTTTCCATGGACAATAAGCTCAAATTGCATCTTTCTAGAAAACTCAATTTACAGTCAGTTACGAGGTATTTGTTGCTGTTGCCGATTCTTTTCAAAGAGGAAGGTCTAGCCTAATCTCATAAATTGATTTAAAACGGTTTACTTACAAAGTTGGTCCAATCAAACAAAAGTTTATTTTAGATATTAGGTTTATTGTTAACAGGATATTCGATCCATGAGCTCTATATCAGAGTTTAATGTAAGGGCTGGCTTGAATATTTTCTTAAAATTACAATGACTATTATGCAATAAAGAGAAAGAAAGGCAGTGACCTGTAACTTTAGAAAAGTATGGGGATGGTTCTGCGAAAAATTCTAAAGAAGAAAGTTGGTAAGGGAGCGGAAGGAACAGTGCAGTCACGGACGTGACGCCCCTACGGAATTGGCTAGTTTGGGCAAAAGAACCCACGAATCCGTGGGTGCTTGACGTGTGAGACAGCGGGGCCATCCGCCACGTGGCGCCCTGTCACGGACACGTGGCTCGGTTGCACCTTGCACGCGTTTTGTCCGTTTTGGTGCCTATAAATCCCCATGATTACCCCGACTCCCCCCATTGCGAGAGTCGAATTACCACGACTTCTTCATTTGTTCTTCCATTCTTCTCCTCCTCGCCTCTTGGTAAGAAGAAGAGCAAAGAAGAGAGATCATACTGTCATAAAATTCTTGCAGTCGAATCGAAAAGTTCTTAAGAACT